>NW_006399909.1:3057880-3070181 GCF_000299155.1 Elephantulus edwardii
ATTAAAAAAAGTTACAAATACCATCCAACTCTAATATATACCTTTGTCAATCTGAAAACACATGGTGTTACCTTGCTCAATTTTAATGTCTACGTCTTGGTCTATGTATTGGGTCAATGTGAGTACAATGGTAGTTGTTATTGTCTGATGCCATCGAGTCAAGTATAGCTCATAGTGACTCCGTGAACAACAGATCTAAACCCTGCGTCCTTTGTTTTGTCATTTTCTCACTATCTCTGAGACAGTCGAGCCCATTGCTTCAGTCAGTGTCAATCTATATGGTTATGCTTCTTCCTTTCTTTCACTGTTCCTCACCTTTTCCAAGCATGTTCTTCTCCAAGGAATAATCTGTCCTAGCAACATGCCCAGAATGACTTCCCAATGTGGACAATGTTTGGTGGAGCTTCCAGTTGTAAAACACATTTGGAAACAGGAATGGCATCCACTCCCTACACCATATGCCTCTGGAAACTCTGAACTCGGTGGAATGACGATAGTTATGGAAAAACATTAGGTCTTTTGTTCATAGAGTTGTTATGAGTCTTGTGCTCAATTCCATGGCAATCAACAGCACAACAGCAACATGCCCAAAGTGTGTGTGATTAAGTTTTATCATCTTTGCCTCCAAAGAACACTTAGTCTGCACCTTCTCTAAGACATATCTGTTTTTTCTTTTGACAGTCCATTGGATATTAAGTACTCTTCTCTACCATCAACTTTCAAAGGCATCAATTCTTCTTCATCCTAGTCATTGTCCAACTCTCTGATATATACCAATGATTGAAAAAATCATGGCCTGAATCAAGTGCACCTTAGTTCTCAAAGTGACATCATTGCTCCTCATTAGTTTGGCTGTTATGGCATTTGACGCCCCCCCGCCCCCCATGATGCAAGGTTCACTTTCGCAGCACACCCAGATTACCTCAGTGCCACTCCTGCTTCCAAACCTGAATTAATCTGGGCACTCCACCAAACACTGCCCATGGTAGCCAATTATAGTGTTCAACACACAGCATTATAAATAATTTAAATTTGTCATGTAAACATAATTTTAGGATCGTTTGTCAGATTATAACTACTAAGGTCCCTCAAAGACAGACAATAGAGTAATAGTATTTTAATTAAAGAGGAAAGATTTAAAATATTTGTAATCCAAAATTTCATTTTGAGGGACTCTAGTCTACTAAGTTTCAGAATTATGACTCTTAACTCAGTAGTACATAAAAGATGTAGAAGCACACAAAAATAAAAAAATAAAGGGGTAATGAGCTATAAAAAGAGAAATGTTTACACATGTTTATGTCTAGGACCATCCTTTTCTGGCTCTTAGTTGCTGTTGTTATGTGCCACCGAGTTGTCTGCAACTCATAGCGACTCTTGGTAGAGGAACTTATTTTAGCTTAAATGAAGTTTATGAATATATAAAATAAATCAGTCTATATTATGCAAATTGCCTCGAAAATGCAATTGCAGTTTTTAATAGAAAACACATTTTTATTTTCTACATACATGGACACAGACATCTTATCTCCCAGTTAGTAGCCCTCTGGGTAAATTAAATTGCCACTTTAATAAATGACAAAAAAACAGTGACAATTCATGAAAATCATTACCATCTTAATGGACTTCCCCTTATTTTCACTTTTTAAAAAATATATATATAATAAGGAATACCTTTTTCTTTGTGTACATGGAGGAAAGTAAAATACCTTTTGGAAAATCCAGCAATGTTACATATTGACCTTTAATTTCCCAGCAGTCTATGAGAAGGGGGAGAGTCGTCTGACCTCAGATGACACCAATTAGACATTTCTATTGTATTAAATGTCTCATATCATCCAGAAAATACAATTTTCTCTACTTTTTTGTGCCCTTTAGAAAGAATGATGTTCTTCCTCACCAAATGAGAATTAAGCACCATGAAATCAAATGGTCACAATAAAATGAGTTTCTCTTTTTTCCCCCAAATTATTTTCTTTTTCTCTTTACTAATTAGGATAGGATTACAAGGCTTCTTACAGGCAATAGGATTCACATAAACTCTTTTGCTTTCATTTCATGCATGAAATATTTTCACAATGGAGCTTTAAAAAATGACTTGAGAGTTGGAAAAAAGTGATGTTTGGCACATGTTTCAAAGATTTTGAATATTTTGAAGTCTTAAGCCTTGTCATATGTATATGATCAGTATCAGTGGCAGAGCTAAAAAATATGAGTTGAAGAATACTATGTTTTCACTGTCAAATATAGACACAAGACTTGACAGAGTTTTATACATATAATTTTTCACAATTGTAAGGGAAACATTGCTTCCTTATGTATATTTCTTGTTCTACAATCCTGATGTCTAGGACACTTTTGAGCATATATTTGATGTGGTGTCTTGTTAGATGTCTGGAATGTAAGAGTGGTTATTCTTTGTAGTTTCATGAAATGTAAAGTCAACTGGGAAATTAGAATCTGCCTTTGTAGATATAGCATGATTAACAGTAGGAATTCTGCTTTATTGTGTTTTATTTCCAGATATTGACAGTTGAAGAGAAGGAGGCAAAAATGTTTCCTAAATTCATTTAATAATTTTTTTATGATAGAATAATTTCACGATAATACATGTAATATAAACACAGTGTAAATGATTTTCTTAATATTCCTGACTTTCTAGCATCAATACCAGTTTGAATTTCCATGTGTTAGACTTATTCATCATAATGAGTTATAATTATGAGTTCTGTTTAGTGAAGTATGATCCATGGTAACTCTGTGTGTGGACTACAATTGCATCATGCTGTTTCCAGGGATATGATTTTATATTTTTTATTTTTTTAATTGAAACGTTAATGAAACTTTAGAGATTTTGCATTTCCATTCATACATTGTTGCACATTTTCCTCCCTGCCACGTGGCCCCCCCAATTCGATTTTCTCTTTGAAAAGAACAATTCTTTTATTGTTATACAATCTCTACCCCACCCCTATTCCACTTCACTATACTGTTCTTATTCTGGACTCTTGGTATACCAAATGACATATTTCAACTAGGAGATGCTGCCCTAATGTACTCAACAAGCTGTGCCAAGAAATCTGGAGAACAACCATTTGGCCAACTGCCTGGAAAGGATCTATATTTGTTCCAATACCAAAGAAAGGTGATCCAACACAGTGTGGAAATTATTACACAATATCATTAATATCACATGAAAGCAAGATTCTGCTGAAGATTATCCAAAAACGACTGGAACAGCACATCAACCGAGAACTGCCAGAAGTCCAGGCTGGGTTTAGAAGGGGTCGTGGTTCTAGGGATATTGGATATTGTAGCTAGATGGATCTTGGCTGAAAGCAGGGAATACCAGAGGAATATCTATCTGTGTTTCATTGACTATGCAAAGGTGTTTGACTGTGTGGATCACAACAAACTGTGACTGACTCTGAGAAGAATGAAAATCCCAGCACACTTGATTATGCTAATGAGAAACCTATACTTTGACCAGGAGGCAGTTGTCAGAACAGAGAAAGGTTCAAAATTGGGAAGGGTGTACACCAGGACTGTGTCCTATCTTCATACCTTTTCAGCCTATATACAGAACAGATTGTTCAGGAGGCTGGGCTCTATGAGGAGAAGTTTGGCATCAGGACTGATGGAAGATTCATCAATAATCTGTGTTATACAGATGAGACAACCTTGCTTGCTGAAACTGAGGATGACCTGAAGCGCTTGCTGCAGAGAGTCAAGGAATAGAGCCTTCAATAAGGATTGAGGCTCAATATCAAGAAGACAAAGTATCTCACCACTGGGCCAATTGGCAGCATCAGTATGAATAGTGAAAAGATTGAGATTGTTAATAGCTTTAGTCTGTTTGGCTCCACAGTCAACACTCTTGGCACTAGCAACCAGGACATTAAAAGACATACTGCAATGGGAACGTCTGCGGCTAGAGATCTCTAAAGTACTGAAGAGCAATGGTGTCACTCTGGAGACTAAGGTGTGCCTGATACAAGTCATAGTCTTTGTAATCTCTTGCTATGCCTCAGAGAGCTGGACAATGACTAGGGAAGATAGAAGGAGAATTGATTCCTTTGAACTGTGGTGCTGGAGAAGAGTATTGAATATACCATGGGCTGCTAAGAATATGAACAGTTTCAACCTGGAGAGGGTCAAACCAGGCTGCTTCTTGGAGGCAAGGATTCTAAAGTTTTTTCTGACATACTTTGGACATGTTTCAAGGAGGGACCGGTCCTTGGAGATGGACGTCATGCTTGGGAGGGTGGAGGGACAGTGCAGAAGAGGAAGACCCTCTATGAGGTGGATTGATTCAGTGTCTGGGGTAATGGGGTAATGTCTCATTGAGACAGTGAGATTGGAACAGGATAGAACAGGGTTTACGGCTGTTGTACACAGGGTCAATTTGAGTCACAAGTGACTCGATGGTACATAACAACAGCAAGTCTAATTCTTCCACCTTGAAAATGCAGTGATCTCATTTTCCTGTGGGTTAATTATTGCTTTTGAGGCATGTGCCTTGATTTTTACAGACATTAAATTATTATCTATAGTTATAAATCTTGAATCAGTTTTCTTTGGATGGCATTTTACATGAATAGAGTATATTAAACCTGCCACCAGCTTTGTAATATTTTTCGGTCATGTTTTATTAGGTTAGTCAGGCTAAGTTTACATTGTTAATGAAAATTTACCTATAAATTTCCTGTCGACAAGTAGATTTGATAACAAACTAGAGCAATGGGAACATCATGTTAAAATTAGAGTTGAAACAAAGGTACAGGTTTTTACTGTAAAAAAATGATTGCAAACAACACCAGAAATTTCAATCATTGTTATTGTAAAGTTTAGATTTGTTCATAACATCACTATACTGGTGGCCTAGTGGCAAGAAGCTGCACTGCAATCCCGAAGACAACAACATACATAAATCTTGTCACCTCTTGCACCATCCTTATAACCGCTGTCATTCTCATACCCATTGTGGTAATCACAGAGTCAAATCATCTTGTTAAAGATCTTCCTTTCTTTTATTGACCCTCTGTCTTTCCCTGAATGATGCGGCCAGCCAGGGATTGGTTCTTCCAGAAATACGCACAAAATAGGTTCAATGAATTTCACCATCCTTACCTATTAAGGATTATTCTGGTTGTACTTCCTTCAAAACAGATTTGCTTGTTCTTTCGGCAATCTGTGATATATTCAGTACTGTTTGCCAACACCACAATTCAAAGGCACTGGTCTTTATTGGGGTGTTTTTGGATATGTACTATGGAATTGGAATCAGCTCATAGCTGACATTCCAGTGGGTCTTTCATAGGCAGTAAATCATGTCAGAAGGGATTGTCCTAAGGAGTTCCTGGTGAATTCTAATCACATTCCAGTGGGTTGACAACACAATTTGTTATCTCTAAGTCATCAGAGCTCCCTCTTGATTAGTTTTAATTTTGTAATTGTTGTGTGTCTTTGAGTCAGAACCAATACATTGCTGAACCTTCAGGAGGTTTTCAGATGCAATCATTCTTATTGATTGTCCAACTTTCAGATGCATAGGAAGCAAGAGAAAGAATCATGTATTGATTCAGGTGCACCTTATTCTTTAGTCTGACATCATTGCTCTTCAGAACTTTGGAGATGAACTTGACAAAATATTTTCCCCAGGGGTGTTGCTGTCAGTTCACCAGCAACTTAACAGTGACAACCTGATGGGATTAAGCATGATGGAGATGCCACTCTGGGAGAGGATCAAAGAGTCAATCCAGCTCAACTTTACTAGAATATGCACAGCACTTATATACACAGAAGACAAGATAAGGTGGGCTTACCTACGTGGGACATGTGGATTGGTCAGGAGAACCTCAGCCTTGTGCAGATCACTCCGGGCTCAACAGAGGCGGCAGCCGTCTTCCCAGGTGGTGAGCTTTCTCAAGCTGGTACAGCCAAACACAGGCGAGCTTTCTCTACCCCATATTAAAGGCCGTTAGGAGGCTTGCACCTGTCTGGAGCTCAGGGGACCGGTCCTGGCCAGAGGTCTTCCCTTCCTCCCCAACATTCCTCAACACAATGGAATATGTGTTTTTATTTTTTTTCTATTGTTTTTCACACAGTCATTCATATTGTGGGGTTTGTTTAAAAGCTGTCTTTTCTAGTCTTTATATTAACCTTTGCTGGTCTCTAGCTATGTTAACTGTGGACACATGGCCATGCAAATCAGCAACAGCTGTAGGACTAATATGCAAAAGAGAGAGAGTGCTTCCCACAGTGTAGAAAGAGAGCCTGGTGGTGATGGTGGTGGAGAGATTCTGGAATTGCTGTGGAGAGACTGTGACAACTTGTAACCTGAAAATTCTTACATTTGTGCTCGCCACAGTTAAAGGTTTTTCTTGGCAGATGATTTAAGGAGAAGCTGATTTATAATTGCTCTGAGGCAAACCTTGCTGCATGATCTGGATTTCTGCTGCTGTATGAAATCTGGACTTTTAAAGGAATTGTCTTTTGCTGTTAATCTGGTTTGGGATTGCTGGACCAAACTTGGATTTGGTGATATTCTTTGCCTCCTCCACTCTCCAATTTGTATCCATAGTAAACCCCGATCTTAGTACCCAGAACTGTGAGTAAAGTCTCAGTTGATAATCAGTACTGGACATGAGTGATTGGTAGGAAAAGGTACAGGAGCATGGAGGGTAGCATGTGTAACCAAACAGCATCTATTTGCTTATATGGATATTGATAGGGACAGCTCTCCTTTATGAAATAAGTAGCAGTCAGACTCAGCAAATGTGACTCTCTCCAAGTGTCTGTTCAATTCACATACATGTATTGTGTTTTATATAATTATTTACTATTGATCAATGCTTTTAATCACCTTATCTCATCAGATTGTTGTTGGACCTTGCCTATTTTTTATATCATTCCTATCCATCCACTAATCTCTGAAATATTTTCCCGTTCTCTTATTCTGTCATCCCTTCTCCTATATTGTCCTTTGATGGTTTTTCCCAGGCCAATCTTTCCCTATCTTTTACAATGTTCATTGACTATACGTTCCATTTCTACTCTTCCCATTCACTTCACCCTCCCCATGACCCTCTTATTTTCACAATAGTGTTCTTATGCAGTATTTGCCCCTTTGCAAATAAATTCTTTCACTGAGCGTATGTCCTTGACTCATCCATGTTGTTATTTTTGTTGTCAAGTCGCTTACAACTGATAGCGACCCTACGTACAACAGCCCTAAACTCTGCTCTGTCCTGTGCCAATCTCACTGTCTACGACACACTCTTCCCAATTACCCCAGTCACCAAATCAATCCATTGCCTAGAGGGCCTTTCCCTCCTGCGTCTTCCCTCCACCCTCCCAAGCATGGTGTCCTTCTCCAAGGACCGGTGTCTCTTTACAACATGACCAAAGTATATTAGACGGAGCCTCAGAATCCTTGCCTCCAAGGAGCTTCCCAGTTTAACCATCTCCAGGATCAATCTGTTTGTTTTCCTAGCAGTCCAAGGTACCGTCAATACTCTTCTCCAACACCAAAGCTCCAAAACATCAATTTTCCTTCCATCCTCCCTAGTCATTGTCCAACTCTCTGATGTATAACAAGTGATTGCAAAGACCATGGCCTGTATCAGACGCACCTTAGTCTCCAGAGTGACACCATTGCTCTTCAGTACTTTGAAGAGGTCCCTAACAGCAGACTTTCCCATCGCAATACATCTTTAAATTTCCTGGCTACTGGTGCCAAGAGTGTTGATTGTGGGGCCAAGCAGACTAAAGCTGTGTACAATCTCAATCTTTCCTTGTCTTCTTGACATTGAGCCTCAATCCATATTGAAGGTTGCAGTCTTTGACCCTCTGCAGCAAGCACTTCAGGTCCTCCTCAGTTTCAGCAAGGAGAGTTGTGTCATCTGCATAGATCTTCCACCAATCCTGATGATGCATTTCTCCTCATAGAGCCCAGCCTCCCGGATGAGCTGTTCTGCATACAGGTTGAAAAGGTATGGAGACAGGACACATCCCTGGTGTATGCTCTTCCCAGTTTTAAACCATGCAACGTTTCCTTGCTCTGTTCTGAAGACTGCCTCTTGGTCCAAGTATAGGTTTCGCATGAGCACGATCAAGTGTTCTGGGATTTCCATTCTTCTCAGAGTCAGCCACAGTTTGTTATGATCCACACAGTCAAACACCTTTGCATAGTCAATGAAGCACAGATAGACATTCGTCCGGTACTCCCTGCTTTCAAGCCAAGACCCGTCTAACATTTGCTACAATATCCCTAGTACCTCGACCCCTTCTAAACCCAGCCTGGACTCTTGGCAGTTCTCTACTGACGTGCTGTTCCAGTCGCTTTTGGATAATCTTCAGCAGAATCTTGCTTGCATGTGAAATCAATGAGATTGTTCTATAGTTTCCACACTCTGTGGGGTCACCTTTATTTGGAATGGGAACAAATATCAATCTTTTCCAGTCAGTTGGCCAAGTGGTTGTTCTCCAGATGTTGCATAATATTTTCCTAAGTCATTTTTTCTTTATATCTATATTGTATTCAGTTGTGTGACTTTGTCACGATTTCTCTATCTATATCCATTCCTTTGTTGACGTACATTTGGATTATTCCCATTTTCTTGGTATTGTGAATAATGCTTTGGTGAACAGAGATGTACATATCTCCATTTGTGGCATAACTCTAGTACCCTTGGGCTCTATGTTCCTAATAGTGTTGTTTCTGGGTCATATGAAACTTTTATATTCACCTTTTTAAGGAAACTGAAGACTGTCTTCCTCAGGTGTTGTATGATTTTTTTCAATCCCAAGAGAATTGCAATAAAATTATCGTCTTTCTGCATCTTTGCCAATATTTATTATTTGTTGTCCTGTTAAACTTTGCCTTTGCTCCTTGGCTGAGATGGTATCTCATTGTTGATTTTTTATTTGCATCTCTCAGTTGTTGGTGATTTTGAACATTTTCTCATGTTTTTGTTGACAATCCAAATATCCTCCCTCATAAAGAAACTTTTTATATGTTGTCCCCATTTTTTAACCAGTTATGAGTCTTTCTCATGTTGAGACACTATGATGTTGTTGTTTTTATGTGGTGCCAAGTCATTTGAGATTCGTAGTGACCTTATGTACAATAGCTCTGAACCCTTTCCTATCTTGACCCAATTTCATTGTTTCCAACACATCTACCTCCATTACCCCAGTTACTAAGTCAATGCATCTCATCCAGTCACTGCATCAATCCACCTCATCCAGGGTCGTCTTCTCTTGCACTGTCCCTCCACTCTTCTAAACATGATGTCCTCCAAAGATTGGTCTACCAGTCCTGACAACATGCCCAAAGTATGTAAGATGAAACTTCAAAGTTCTTTCCTCCAAGGAGCAGCTTGATTTTACCCTTTCAAGGATGAACATGTTTGTTCCCTTAGCAGACCATGTTCAGTACTCTTCTCCAGCTCCACAACTCAAAGGCATCTATTCTACTTCTATCATCATTAGTCATTGTCCAGCCCTCAGATGCATTAACAACTAATTGTGAAGACCATGGCTTTAATCAGATGCACTCTAGTCTCTAGACGTCCCTCATTGTTCTTCAGTGCTCTTTAGAGGCCCCTGACAACAAATTTTCCCAACACAATTTGTCTTTTTATTTCCTGCCTGCTGGTTCCAAAAGTGTTGATTCTGGAAGTAAGCAAACTGAAGCTCTTAACAATATTGATCTGTTCTCCATCTATCATGATGTTGCCAATTGTACCAGTCTTGAGAATCTTTGTTTTCTTGATGTTGAACTTCAATCAATATTGAAGGCTACAATCCTTGACCTTCTCAACAAGCAAAATTGTGTCATCTGCAAAACACAGGTTATTGATGAGTCCTCTTCCAATTCTGATGCGACATTCCTCCTTATAGAGCCCAGCCTCCCAGATGATCTGTTCTACAAATAAATTGAAAAGATATGGAGATAGAATGCAGCCCTATGTGCACCTTTCCTAAATTGAGCCATGTCACAGTGTTTCCTTGCTCTGTTCTTGACAACTGCCTCCAGATTCAAGTTTAGATTTTGCATAGCCAGAGTTAAATTCTAGTATTCCCATTCTTCTCAAGGTTAACCACAATTTATTGTGATCCACATAGTCAAAGGCCTTTGTATATTAAATGAAACACAGACAGACATTCCTCTGGCACTCTTTCCTTTCATCTTCGGTCCATCTAACATTGATTATAATGTTCCTAGTGCCATGACCTCTTCTAAACCTGGATTGTATGTTTCTCAGTTTTTTATTGATACAATCACTGTTCCAATCATTATTTAATAATCTTCAGCAGGATCTTGTTTATGTGTGTTATTAATGACACTGTCAGATAATTCCCACATTCTGTCTAATCACCATTTTTTTGTAATTGGAATAAATATGGTTCTCTTCTAGTCAGGTGGCCAGATAGTTGTCTTCCAGATCTCATGGCACACCTGGTGAGCAGGTCTAAGGCAGTATCTATTTGTTGAAACATGGCACATCAATTTGTATACCATCAATTCTTGGGGCATTTTTTTTGCATATTCCTGCAGAGCAGTTTGAACTTCCTCCTTAATCAGCATTGCCTTTTGAGCATATTTTATTTCATGAAATTTTTCTGTGTCAGCCAATTCTACTTGGTATAATAACTCTGTGTACTCCTCCCATCTTCTTTTGACATCTTCTGATTCATTCAACATTCTGACCACAGCAGCCTTAAGTATTGCAACGTGAGGTTTAAATTTGTTCTTCACTTCTTCAGCTTTAAAAAGTGATGAGCAAGTTTGTCCCTTTTGATTTCCCATTGCAGCTCTTTGAACATTTAGTTATAATATTTTGCTTTGTCTTCTTGAGCTGTCCTTAGAAATTTTTTGTTGAGCTCTTTAACATCTTCATTTCTTCTCTTTGCTTTGGCTTCTCAGAATTCTAGTGCAATATTCAGAGTCTTTTCTGACATCCAGTGTTCTCTTTTCTTCTTCCTCTGTTTATTTTTGAAGACTTTTTAATTCTTCATGGATGATATTCTTGATATTCTGCCACAACTCATCTGATCTTCACTCATTAGTATTCAAGACCTCAAACCTGTTCTTGAGATGGTCTTTAAATTCAAGAGGATAGACTCAAGGTCAAACTTTGGTTCTTGAGGATTATATTTTATTTTATTTATCTTCAGTTTGAACTTGCATATGAGTAGTTGAGGGTCTGTTCCACAATCAGTGCCTGGCACCATTTTGAGCTAATGCTGAGTTCTCCAACAATTTTCCCCACAAATGTAGTCAAATTGATTCCAGTTATGTTAGGCCATCAGGTGATGTCTATGTGTGTAGTTGCACTTTGTGTTCTTATAAAAGGTATTTACGATTAATACATCATTGATTGTACAGAATTCTATCATTCTGTCTCCAGGCTCATTTCTATCACCAAGTCCATCTTTCCCAACTACCAGTCCTTCTTTCTTCCCAACTTTTGCATTCCAGTCACCAATTATTACTAATGCATCTTGGTTGCATGTTCAATTGATTCCTAGTTGCAACAGTTGTTAGACTTCATCTAATTTTTCTTTTTATTCTGGATGCTGGTACATAAATTTGAATGGCAGTGGTATTAGATCTTCTTTGTATGTTTATGAATATTGTTGCTCAGAATAATATATTTCAAGGTTGTTAAAAAATGTTCTTTTTAACTATGAATGTGGCTCCATTTTTCCTCATCTTTTCATTTTCAGCGTAATAGATAATATGATTGATTCAAGAGGTTCCTTGCTAATCCATTTCATTTTGCCAGTGCCTAGTTAGTCAATATTTAAGTGTGGCAGAAGTGGCATCAACTTCCTAAACAACATGCCTCCGGAAACTCTTTGAACTTTGATATATGTTCATAGTTGTAGAAGGTCTTCAGTTCTTTTGTTCCTAGGGTCACTATGAGTCATGCTTGACTTGAAGGCAATCAAAAACAACAATAATTTCTTCCTTAACAAGCTCCAAGTTTCCTACATTCATATTTCTCATGCTCCATGTTCCAGTCTCTAGTATCTGTTTGCTACTGTGTTTCCTCCTTTGTGATTCCCAATATGAAGGTGCAGCCTCCAATGCCACATCTGCTAGTCTAATCTATGAATGCTCTATTATGGGTAGGGTTTTCAAAAGTCTGTTATTCTTCAATGAGATGGAAAAGGCAATCTCCAGCTGCATTTGGAATGGAAAGAAGCCACGAATAAGCAAAGCACTCCTTAAAAATAGAAAAACGGTAGGAGGCATCTCACTCCCTGACTTAAAATCCTACTACACTGC
>NW_006399909.1:3074136-3087638 GCF_000299155.1 Elephantulus edwardii
TAAACATAATAGTTTCTGTTATTCCTATTCTTCTCATAATAATAATAATAATAATATAATTCCTTAGTTTAGAAATGAGTTTTTTATAAACATAATAGTTTCTGTTATTCCTATTCTTCTCATTTTTAACCACAGTTTGTTATGATCTACACAGTCAAATGCATTTGCACTGTCAAAAAAACACAAAGACACATTCTTCTGGTATTCTTTGCTTTCAGCCAAGATCCATCTGACATCAGCAATGATATCTCTGGTTCCATGACCTCTTCTAAACCCAGTTTGAACTTCTAATAGTTCTCTGTCAATGTACTTTGCTGGTGATTCTTGGATGAACTTCAGCAACATTTGGTAACAGCAGTCAGATCAGGAGAGGTATTGTATTGGGAAAAATCTGCTGTCAGAGATCTTTCTGTGATTACAGGAAAGCGTAGAGAAAGGTTTCGTCTCACATACTTTGTTAATAGGAACTATTTAATGGGGGAAAATTCATGCTTGGAAAGATTGTTGTTGTTGTTATATGCCGTTGAGTCACTTGTGACTCATAGCGACCCTATGTACAAGAGTTCTAAACCCTGCTCTATCCCTTGCCAAACTTATTGACTCTGACACGGCTTTACTAATTACCCCAGCCAGTGACAGAATCAATCCATCTCATCAAGGGTCTTCCCCTCCTGCGCTATTTATCCACCCTACAAACCATAATGTCCCTCTCCAAGGACCAGTCTGTCCTTGCAACATGCCATTTGCATAGTCAATGTAACACAGGTAGACATTCCTCTGGTATTCTCTGCTTTCAGCCAAGAGCCGTCTGACATTAGCTATAATATCCCTAGAGGCACGCCTCTTCTAAATCCAGCCTGTACTTCGGCAGTTCTCTGTTGATGTGCTGTTCTAGTTGTTTTTGGATAATCTTCAGCAGAATCTTGCTGATATGAAACCTTGTGATATCAATGATATTGTTCAATAATTCCCACACTCTGTTGTATCACCTTTCTTTGGGATAGGAATAAATATAGATCTATTCCAGTCAGTAGGCCAGGTGGTGTTCTCCGGATTTCTTGGCACAACCTGGTGAGCACGTCCAGGGCAGCATCTGTTTATTGAAATATGTCCGTCGGTATGCCATCAATTCCTGGGGCCTTCCCCCCCCCCCAATTCTTTCAGAGCAGCTTGAACTTCTTCCTTCGTTACCACAGGCTCTTGCTCTTACATTGTTTCATGAAATTCTTCCGTGTCCACCAATTCCTTCTGGTACAATGACTTCTGTATACTCTTTTTATCTTCTTTTAATGCTTCCTGGATCATTTAATATTCTTCCCAAGGCATCCTTTATTATTACAATTCAAGGTTTGAATTTGTTCTTCACTTCCTAGTGGATAAATTAAAGAGAGCAAGATTTTAACATGATAGATTTCCACAGTAACTAAAGAAATGTGCTTAAGTATGCCTGAGGTAATTTGGTAGATACAGGTTAGGAAAGAGTCCTACGTGACGCAGTTACACCTAACAAAAACAGCAACATATGCACTGTGATATAATCTGCATATAGTCGTTGTTTTACTTAATTTTATTTAGTTTTATATTTCCTGTTTTATTCTGAAATCAATCTTTTCTGATATGTATTCAAATGATTATATTACAGTATCTCAAGGTATACAGAAAATGCCTATATTCTCCCATAAACTTATTGAACACTCATTATTATTAACTTATCAATATTTAAGAATTTAAGCATAACAAGACTTTCTTTTTCTAACTCTTAAAATACTTTTTCCCCCACCAATGTAAATATATACTTGACAACTGCATTATAGGTGCATATAATGAAAAAACAGATCTGTCAAACTGACCCTAGAATTAAACAGCATACAGAGTCTTTGACAGAATTCAATTTGCAGAAGCAAAATCATTCAATGAAGAGTAAAGAAATTGACTTCCTTATGAAATGTGCAAAAATTACGAGTTAACAAAGGTGATAAAGATTCCATAAATCCTTCCATATTCTTCTAACATACAAGTATATATTATGAGTGTGTGGTGTTTGTAAATTAGCGTATGTCTAATCTAGACTGTGAATTCCTGTTGTGGGGCTGTTCTTCACCAAAAAGCCTTGGTGTAAAAAAATGAGAGGTAGTAGAGGAAAGGGAGGACACTTGTCCTTCATACTCTTACTCCTGTCATTTAATAGAGAGGTAGAGTAGGCTATTTAAAGTTTCAATGAGCTGAGAGATTAAGGTTAATACTTGAACAAATCAGAGTGATGGCCATCATTAGGTTACTACTGGCCAAACACCAGAAAATGACCTTGCTGCAGCACATATGCAAAACTATTTTGCTGTTCTACGTTCTACTATTTTGTCAGTAACGAGGGCAGAGTGGGAGGTTTAACTAATTTACAAATACCGGATATGACCCATAAACAGTCTAATAAAAAAAATTCTTTATCTGCCTACAGTCATAACTGATTTTCATCCACATTTATTTTTTGTAGGTAAGAAACGGGAAGTTGACTGAAGAAGTATTTATGGCCTTGAGGTATGGAACATTATACTATAACACATCGATTGATTTAAAAGGTGTAGAGTATCATTGTAAAGGTGTTCATCCTGTTGGCTTTTCACAAGGAATGGACTCAGCATTAATGAGCATTCTCCACAAAGGCTTTGCAGCACCTAACACACTGCTGGTACGCAGCGGCAAAGTTGGAGTTATTCCCATAATAGGGATCTTCTAGAACACGTAGTTTGTTCATGATCTGTTTACTTTATCCTTTTGTTATAGGTCTGTTCCAGAATTACATTTGTCTGTGTCAGTTTGAGTGGGATATACTATCTTACTAATTTGTTTATTTTCTTTGGGTTTTCAATTCTATCAAAGTATAGCTTTTCATAATAATCCACCTCTACGAGGTGAATTGATCCCGTGACTGGGGTAATCGGGATGCGTGTGTCAGAGGCAGTGTGATTGGGACAGGACAGAGCAGGGTTTAGGGCTGTTGTACATAGGGTCGCTATGAGTCACAAGTGACTCGACGGCACATAACAACAATAACAACAACAACAACAACAACCTTTAATCATTAGATAAGTTTCTACTTTTTACTTTATTAGTGTGGGTATTGGAAAGAAATTTGGTAACATGTCTTGTACTTGGAAGTATTCATACCTTCATTCTGTAACTATTTCTTGAAATAGATTCAAGAGAAAAAATGTTATACATACACAACTATGACGTATACAAATTAAAGTTAAAACATGACAATAAAAAAAAAGACAATCTTCTCAATCTGTTGTCATGGATAGCAGAAAGATGAGATCACTCTGTGGGGCTGTAGCTTAATGGTGGTGGGCCCACTCTGCTGTGAGCCTATTAAATCAGAACTCCTATGTCTCAGTGGAAGTGACCTCTGTATCGGTATCCTGAGTTTGCAAGTGGCCAGAAGGGATTTCACTTGGTGGCACGAAGGCTTGGGTTCCTTATGCTCAGGGGTTGAGTATGTGGGTTCTTTCCACTCAGGGATCATATAGACTAGATTCTGAGTAGGGGACTGGACAAATTTTTTTTCCTTCCATTTGGAATTTCCCTTAGGGCAGCAGGCTTTTGTCCCTTCCATTTGGAGGCTGGGAATCAGTGTGTAAAGAGTTTGGAACCGGGAATGTTGAGATTGTACTCAATGGCCAGGAAACTTGAATTCTTTCTACTTGAGGTCTGAACAGGATAGTTTCCTCATGGAGCCTGGAAAACTTCAATTTTTTTCTATTCAGGAATCAAGCATGGTGTGTTCCACTTGGAGGTGTGAATGGCTTAGTTCCTTTCCACTCAAAGGCCAGAGCGTGTATTGTGAATTTTTGACTACTACCATGTTGATAAATGATGATAGATCTAAAAAGGCTTCAGGCCTTTTGTTCACAGTATCCCTATGAGTCATGCTCGACTCAACAGCAAGCAACAACTACCATGTTGATCATTGATAGAGGTGAAATCAAATTGTTGAAATTTCAATCTTTTTCCCATCTTTTGTAATGTTTCCTATGTGTTTAGAGGCGCAGACTTTTCTTTTTTATACTGAAATGTAATGCATATTTAAGAGTGTAATCTTTGGTATTCTGCAGCAAGTGTTTCAAGTCCTCTTCTCTTCACTTTCTGCAAGCAAGGCTGTGTGGCTTGCATAATGCATGTTGTTAGTGAGCCTTCCTCCAATCCTAAAACCATATTCTTCTTCATACAGTCCATCTTCTCAAATTGTTTTTTTTCAGTTTACAGATTGAATAGGTGTGGAGAAAGCACACAACTCTGATATGAACCTTTCCTAATTTTAAATCAAACAATATTAGCAGTTTGTTTGGAAAATAGCTTCTTGATATATAAATAAGATTGTGTTAGCAAAAATAAATGATCTAGAATTCACTTTTTCTCAATGTTAGCCATACATGGTCAATAAAATACAAATAAAAGTCTATCTAGTATTATTTGCTCTCAACTAAGATCTCTCTGACATTAACATTGATATTTCTTCCATCACTGCCTGTTTTGAATACAGCTTAAATTTTGGACAGATTCTTGTTTATGTGCTGTTCCAACCATTTTTTTATTAATATCTAGCAAAATTTCTTATGCATGTAATACCATTAATATTGTTCCATAATTTTCACATTCTGTTGAATCACTTTATATTTCATAATGGAAACAAATATCAATTTCTTTCAGTTAGTTGTCTTGTAACTCTGTTCCACATTTCTTGGTGAAGTGTGAAGAGACGGTGCACAGTTGAATCTGTTTGTTGAAACATCTCTACTGGTTCCCTCAATTATTGAGAACTTGTTTTAAGCTAAGCCAATTTACTCAGTGCAAATAGTCTGCATATCTATAATATAGTAACTTCTAATTAGTGGCAACACCACAGTTTCAAGGCATTGTTTCTTCAAAGGTTTTTTAAAGGCCTATAATTTTAGAAGTAGATGATCAATCTTGCTTCATGATCTGATTATGACTAAGATGACCTTTGCACCATGGGTGATCCTGCAAGTATTTGAAATTCCAGTATCAGACTTCCATCCTCGTAGTGATATGCTTATCACCAAACTACTTACAGATAAATGCCTTTGAATTGACTTGTTTGTAAAGATAATGAAATATACAATGGACAGCCAAAAGACAAATATGTCATGGAAGATCAAATAAATGCTTTTCACAGGCAAGGATTGTGAAACTTCTCACATACTTTGAGGTTGTTATCATGAGGAAACAGTCCTTGGAAATAGATATTATGCCAAGAAAGGTTGTTGTTGTTGATTGCCTTCTAGTCAAGCATGACTCACAGTGATGCTATGAACAAAAGGCCTGAAGACCCTCTACAGCTGTTGACATTCATCAAAGTTCATAGAGTTTCTGGAGGCATGTTATTCAGGAAGTGGATGCCACTCCTGTTTCTAAACCTGTCATAGCATGTTATTGTTTTTAATGTGCCATTGAGGATCAATAAAAAGAGAGGGAGACTGGCAACAAGAGGGATTGATACAGTGACTGTAACAATGAGCTCCAGCATGTCAAAGATCTTGAGAATGTTGCAGGATAGGGCAAAGACCTGATCTGTTGCATAAATTTGTTATGGGTTATAGTAGGTGCAACAATTTCTAACAGCTACAACTAGTGCATTCTGACTTATAAGAGATATATAAACCATTGATTACCAAGAGAACAAATGAGTTTGTCCTTAAGAGGGTGAAACCAAGTTGCTTTCTGGAGGCAAGAATTTTGAAGCTCCATTTTACATTCTCTGGACACATTGCAAGGAGGGACCAGTCCTTGGAGAAAGACATCATTCTTGGATGGGTGGAAGGACAACGCAAAAGAGGAAGACCCTGTATGAGATGGATTAACCCAATGACTGGGAAATAGGGGTAGCTGTGTTGGACACAGTGAAATTGCCTCAGGATAGAACATTGTTCAGAGCTACTGTGCATAGAGTCCCTAAGAGTCACAGGTGACTTGAAAGCACATAACAACAACAACAAAACCCCCTAACCCTATATTTATGAATTACATGTTGTTGTTACATGCCATCGAGGAGAACATGACTCTTAGTGACCCTCTGAACAACAGATCCAAACTTGGTCCTAACCTGTGCTATTTTCTCAATCTCTGGCACACTCAAGCCCATTGCTGTATTCACTGTGTCAATCCACTTGGTTTAGGGCCTTGCTTTCCTTCATTGTCCCTTCACCTTATTATTTTTTTTTATTTAATTTTTTTTTAATTGGGAAAAACATATTGAGGGGACAAGGAGGTGAGGTTTGGGGCAGAAGGGTGAGGATAGGCCAGGATGCAGTTGTAGAGCTGCACAGTTTGGTCGGTGGGGGGAGCAGGTGAAGGAAATGATGAGGGTTCAGTGGGGACCAGATGCTACAGAGGAATGACAAGCATTTTCCAATAGTAATTAAACCAACTGTCTTATTGATTTGGGAATTGGATGCCGACTCTCTGGCTTCTTCATGCTGAACAGAGGCGTAGATATAAAGGGGGGAAGGGAGGACGCTTTATCACCTTACTGGTGGTCTTGGGTTACAGCTGCTTGCCTTCTTGCTCCTGAGGGCTGCGATGGTTCGCCCCGAGCTGGGGGCTAAGCGCAGCCCGCCCCGGGCAGAAGGCCACGACGGCTCGCCCCGGGCAGAGGGGCGAGGGCAGCCCACCCTGGGCAGAGGGCCGCGACGGCTGAAGTAGCCCCCTTCCAAAAAAGAAGAAGAAAAAGTGTATGTGTGTGTGTGTGTGCGCACGCGCGCGCGTGTGTGTGTGTGTGTGTGTGCACCGCCAAATTGGATCTGACTAGTACAGGAGACTGCCCCTCGCTCTCCAGCAGAGCATGAAGTAGAGTCTGGGTTTCCCTTCCCCCCCCCCCAGGTGCCTGTTGGGGCCTGGGTTTCAGCTGTCCACACCACAGCAGTGGGCCACGAGCTTAAAGCCCCTGATGGCTCTGGGCGCTGACTCTCACCAGTGGCTATGGATGAAGTCACAGGCGATTTTCAGTCATCACCGGGTCCCTTCACCTTTTAAAATATGATGTCTAAGAGCAACACACCCAAACTATATGAGACAAAGCTTTACTTGCCTCCAAGGAGCACTCTGGCAGTACTTTCTCCAAGACATACCTGTTTGCTTGTTTATTTGGCAGTCCTTTGTATATTTAGCACTCTTTTCCAATATCACAGTTCAAAGGCATCACTTCTTCTGTTATCTTTATTCATTGTCCAGGTCTCTGATGCATAACAAGTTACTGAAAAGACCGTGGGCCTAGATCAAGCTCACTTTAGTCCTCAAACTGACATCATTGCACCTCAATAATTGGAGAAGCCCTTGACCACAGACTTTCCTGAGACAATAAGTCTCTTGATCCCCTGACTGCTTGTACCAAGTGTATTGATTGTGGATCCAATTAAGGTGAAGTGGCTGGCAGTTTCACTCTCTTCAACACGTACCCTAATGTTGCCTATAGGTCCAGTGGTGAGGATTTTTCTTTTTGAATGTTGAGATGTAATCCATGTTGAAGGCTGCTGAGTTTAGCCTTCTGTGACAAGTACTTCAATCCTCTTCACTTTCAGAAAGCAAGGTTGTATCATTTGCATAACAAAGGTTTTGATGAGTCTCCCTCCAATTCTGATACCACATTCTTCTCTGTAGAGTCCAGCTTTTAAGATTATTTGCTCCGTGTGAATATTTAAAAGATAAGGAAGAAAGGATGCAATTATTATATACATCTTTCTTAATTTTATACCACGAAATGTTTCCTTGCTCTGTTTGCACAAAAGCCTCTTTTTCTAGGTATAGGTTTCTCAAGAACATAATTAAGTGTTCTGAGATTCCCATTCTTCTCATCATTACCCATCATTTGTTATAATCCGGAGCAAAAATAAAATGCCTTTGCATAGTCAATAAAGCACAAATAGGCATTCTTCTGATATTCTATATTTTCTGCCAGCATCTGTATGACATATGCAATGATGTCCTTGGTATCATGACCTCTTCTAAATCCAGCTTGTACTTCTGGCAGTTCTCTGTCTCTGTGCTGTTCTAGCCATTTTTACTGATCTTCAGCATTATTTTGTTTGCATGTGATATTAATAATATTGTTCTTTAATCCCCACATGTTGTTGGGTAGCATTTTTTTTTAATGGGAACAAATACATGGATCTCTACCAGTCAGTGGGCCAGACAGCAGTCCCTTAAATTTCTTTCTTAGACTTGTGAGTATGTCCAGGACTGTATCTGTCATTTGAAACGTGTGAATTGCTATTCCATGAATTCCTAAAGCCCTATTTTTTCCGTTAGTGCCTTCAGTGTAGCTTGAACTTCATACAGATTGCCTATGAAGTTATATAGACATAATATTGACATTTAAATGTAAAGAAAACAAAGATTCTTACTACCGGACATGTAGGAAGCACCTTGAAACACAGAGAAAGGATTGAAACTGTCAACAACTTTATGATATTTGTATTTACAATTAACACCCTTGGCACCAGCAGTCAGGAAATCAGGAGACATACTATACTAGGAAAGTCTGCTGTTAGGGATTTCACCA
Source organism: Elephantulus edwardii (assembly GCF_000299155.1). Lineage (NCBI taxonomy): Eukaryota > Metazoa > Chordata > Mammalia > Macroscelidea > Macroscelididae > Elephantulus > Elephantulus edwardii. Next base: position 3,082,712 of record NW_006399909.1, read on the forward strand.
TACCATTAAAGAGTAATGATGTGAGTTTGAGGGCTAAAGTGCACCTGATTCAGGCTGTGGTCATTTGGATCACTTGTTATCCATGTGGGAGCTGGGCAATGCATAAAGAGGACAGAAGAATTGATGCCTTTGGGCTGTGGTGTTGGGGAAGAATGCTGAGCATCTCATGGACTGCCAAAAGAACAATAAATATGTCTTGGAGATAGTCCAGCTAGAGTGCTCTTTGGAGGCAAATATCGTGAGGCTGTGTCTCATACACTTCAGGCATGTTGCTAGAAGAAGCTATTCCTTGAAGAGGGACAAAATGCTTGGTAAGATAGAAGGGTTGGTGAGGGGAGGAAGACCCTTAATAAGGTGCATTGGCACGGTGATGACCGCAGTGGGCTCTAATGTGCCAGGAAGTATGAGGATGGCACAGGATAGGACAGGGTTCAGATCTGTTTTTGATAGGGTCACTATGGTGTCGTACTTGATTCCCCAGCACCCAGTAACAACAACATAGAGTTACAAAGGCAGCTTGCTTCTCTCTCTTAATAATGAACGTTTAATTTTTACACAAGGATGTACATAATAAGTTGCCGGTTAAGTGAAAATGATATTAATTTAGTGAAAATTAAGAAACCAATGGATATAGTTCAGGGATTCCTATTTAATAATATTATTTTCATGACATATGAATAATTGATTAGTTATTTATTTTGATCATAACATTACTTCATTTTTAGGCTATCAGTCCAAGCATTGTACATTAATATTATGTGTTTATACTTGTTACACAAGTTACGTGCTGCTGAGAAAAATAAATGGACTATTTCCATGTGTAATACTTAAAATTGTTGTTTGTTGTTATGTGCTGTTCAGTCACCTGCAACTCATACAGATGCTATGTATGGCAGCTCTGAAGCAACTAATTAAAAGAATTAATTTTGTTGTTTTTATTGTGCCCAGAAATCTGGAGGACAGCTACCTGGCCAACTGGCTAAAACACATTTATATTAATTCCTGTTCCTAAAAAAAGATGATCCAACAGAGTGTGAAATTATTGAATAATATTATTAATATCACAGATGGAAATTCTGCCGAAGATTATCCACAAATAACTGGAACAGTACATAAACAGAGAACTTACAGGAAAACAAGCTGAGTTTAGAAGAGTTCATGTTGTTATTATGTGCTATGTTATGTGTTATAGTCTCTGACACACCACTCCCATGAACCCAGTCACTGCGTCAATTCATCTCATCCAGGGTCTTCCTTTACTGTGCTTTCTCTCCACCCTTCAAAACATGATGTCCTTTTCCAAAAACTTGCCCCTCCTTGCAACATGCCCAAAGTATGTCAGGCGAAGCTTCAAAATTTCATCCCAAGAAGCAGCCTGGTTTCGCCCTCTCCAAGACAAACCATTTGTTCTCTTAGCAGTCCATAGTATATTCAATATTTTTCTCCAGCACTAGCTCAAAGGCATAAATCACTTTTCTGTCTTCCTTAGTCATTGTCCACCTTTCTGAGTCATAGCAAGTAATTGTGAAGACCATGCCTGGGTCAGGCACACCTTCATCTCTCAGTTGACTTTGTATGTAGCTCTTCAGTACTCTGGAGAGGTCCCTAAGAGCAGATTTTTCCCAATGCAATTTGTCTTTTGATTTCCTGACTTCTGGTACCACGAGTGTTGATTGTGGAGCCAAGCAAGCTGAGGTTATTACCAATCTCAATTTCTTCACCACCTGTCATGATGCTGCCAATCAGCCCAGTGGTGAGAATCTTTGTTTTCTTGATGTTGAGCTTCAATACATATTGAAAACGTCAGTCATTGACTTCTCTGCAGCAAGCACTTCAGGCTCTCCACAGTTTCAGCAACAAGGTTGTGTCATCTGCATAACACAAGTTGTTGATGAGTCTTCCTCTAATCCTGATGCCACATTCCTCTTTTTAGAGCCCAGACTCCAAGATGATCTGTTCCACATATAGATTGAAAAAGTATTGAGATAGGATGCATCCTTAGCATACATCTTTCCCTAATTTTGAACCATGCAGTGTTTCCTTGCTTTATTCTGAATACTGTCTCTTGGTCCAAATATAGGTTTTGCATAAGTACAACCCAGTGTTTTGAGATTCCCATTCTCAGATTTAGCCACAGTTTGTGATCTACACATTCATTGGCTTTAGTATTCCTAGTGCCACAGTCTCTCCTAAACTCAGCCTGCACATCTGGCAGTTCTCTGCTGATATGATGTTTCAGTCATTTTTGGATCATTTTCAGCAATATCTTTCTTACATGTGATATCAATGATATTGTTTAATAATTTCCATGCTATGTCAGGTAACTTTTTTAAAATGAGAACATTTATTAATATCTTCCAGTCAGTTGGCCATGTGGTTGTCCTCCAGATTTCTTGGAGAAGAGGCTATAAGACTAGCTATAGCATTACAAATGTCAGATAGATCTTTGGTGAAAGCAAAGAGTACTAGAAGAATATCAATTTGCCTTTTACTGGCTATGTTAAGGCATTTGACTGTGTGGATCACAACAAATGGTGGCAAACATTGAGAGGAATAGGAATCACAGAACATTTGATTGTGCTAATGTATAAACTAAACTTAGAGAAGCAAGTAGTGATCTGAACAAAGAAACACTGAATGGTTAAAAATCAATAAAGGAGTGTGTCAGGGAGGTGTTCTTTCTCAATATCTTTTAAATCTATATACAGAACAGATCATTTGGGAGGCTGGACTTTATGAAGAAGTATGTAGTATCAGGATTGTAGAAAGTTTCATCAACAACCTGCATGATGCAGATAACACAAACTTGGTTTCAAAAACAGAAGAGAACCTGAAATATTTGTTGGAGAAGGTCAAATATAGTAATATTCACCATGGAATGTAGCTTGATGTCAAGGAAACAAAGGTTCTCACCACCAGGCCAGTTGGCAGCATCATGATGGATGGAGAAGAAATTGAAATTGTTAACAATTTCAATTTAATCCTGCAAAGACATAAAGTCAACACTCTTGGTACCAGTCATCAGGAAATCAAAAGAAGATTAGTATTGGAAAAGTCTTATATCAGGAACCTCTCTAGAGTGGAATAATATCATTCTATAGACTAAGATGTACCTGATTCTAGCCATGGTCTTTGCAATTACTTGTTATGCATCAGTGAGATGGTTAAAGACTAAAGACAAAAGAAGAATAGGTTCCTTTAAAATGTGGTTGTAAGGAAGAATATTGAACATACTATGAACTACCAAAAAGAAAAAGAAAAATATGTCTGTCGTGGAGAGTGTGAAACCAGGTTGCTCCTCAGAGGCAAAGACTTTGAGGGTCTATCTTTTATATTTTGAGCATGTTGCCAGGATGGAGAAGAAATCATCATGCTTGGAAATTTGGGGGTCAGTGCATGAGAGGAAGACCGTGGATAAAATGGATTGACACAAAGTGACTTTGGCACTAAGGGCAGATGTGTAAGAGATAGATTTCCTCAGTAGAGGGTAGAATTCAAAGCTATTGCTGTGAAAGTTGCTATGAATCCTAGTTGACTCGAAGGCACATTGTTGTAAGAAACTGTCCACTCAGATAAAACTCATACCAGTCCTGTGGACAAGAGTTAGGAATCTTTCTCTGTCCTCTGTTATCATCGCAGTCTCTCTTATTCTTACATCAAGAATCTTTGTGATCTTGATGTTGAGCTTCAATCCATATTTTTTTTAATTAATTTTAAGGAACATTTACAGAGGTTTTGGATTTCCATTCATTCTTTGTTGCACTTTTATCCCCGCCCATCCCCCACCCCCAGTTCGCTCTTCTCTTTGAAAAGTAAAAGAAAAATTCCTTCATTGGTATACAATTCACCAGCACACACCCCCCCCTCCGCCCCGAGCAGTTCAAAAGCAATAATATATTATAGGGTATTCTGATTATCATAAGAGTCCGGAATGAAGATTGCAGAGTGGCGTATACTCAGAGCTTCAATCCATATTGAAGGCTGCAGTCCTTGACCTTCTAGCAGAACTTATTTATTCATGTACTACTTTCCTACTTATTATTTTAAAGAGACTTCTTAATATTTTTAAGTAGGTCAATTTAAAGCTGAAAATTAAATAAATTTCCTGTAAAAAAATACCAACTGATGCCAATGCATTATGGCTGTAAGTCAGAATAGGTCAGAACTGCACTCAGCAGGGTTTTCAGAGATATGACGTCGGTTCTCAGATTGCCAAGCCTCTCCCAGACACGTATGGGTGAATTCACACCATTAACTTCATAGATGCTGTCCAGTCATATGGCTCATAGTGACACTCGGAACAACAGGTCTGAACCCTGACCTACCCTGTACCATCCTCACAATCTCTGACATCCTCAAGCCCACGTCTGTACTCACTGTGTCAATCTACCTGGTTGAGAGTCTTCCTCTCTTTCTCTGCCCCTGTACTTTCCTCAAGTCTGATGCCCATATCCAGGAAATAACCTTGCCTAGTAATATGCCCAAATTTTATGAGACAGAGCTTCATCATCTTTACCTCCAAGGAGCATTCGTGGCTGTACCCATTCCACTAAAACCTGCCCACCTTGGGTGATCCCTCTGGCATTTGACACATTGAAACTTCCTGGTTAGTACTTGAATATATGATTATGTAAAGCCACTGACGGCTGAAAAATTAGTATTTTTTTCCCCAAAATTTACACATAAAGAAATAAGGCACCAAAAGGATAAGTAATTTGGCTAAAATGAGATTTAAGATATTATTTATCTCTATCTCTATCTCTATCTCTATCTCTATTTCTATCTCTATCTCTATCTCTTCTTGGATAATCTTCAGTAAAATTTGCTTCCATGTGGAATCAGTGAGATTGTTCTGTAGTTTCCACATTCTGTTGGGTCACCTTTCTTTGGGATAGGAACAAATATCGATCTCTTCCAGTCAGTTGGC
>NW_006399909.1:3096628-3097955 GCF_000299155.1 Elephantulus edwardii
CTCAGCTTCTTGAATATATATTCTGTCATTCTTCATTATGCCTGGAAAGTTTTCCTCTAGTAATTCTTCCACAACTTTTTCAGTGCCTTTACTTGCTTCTTCCCATTCTGGGATTCCAATGATGCAGATATTATTTCTTTTAATGGTATTCCACATTATTCTTAAGTTTTCTTCTGTTTCCTTCCTTTTGATTCTGCTTTTTTTTTCTCAGTCAGATCTGTGGTGACAATTCTATCTTCTATTTCACTGATTCTATTTTCCATCTCTTCACCTCTATTTGTATGTCCCTCCATCATATTGACAGCATCAGAAACCTTAGATTTCATATTTTGGATAATGTTTTTTTTTGTTCTTCCAATGCCTCTATTGTCTCGTTGGTTTTCTCTTTGTTGTTTTGGTTTGTTTTTTTAAGCTCCTCCTGATTTTTGCTAGCACTGTCCTGTAATTCATCAAGTTTCTTTCTTCATCCATTGAAAATACTCAATCATTGTTCTTTTAAATTCTGTGTCAGAAAGTTCCATCAGGCTTTATGGCTTCAGGAAATCCATTGCTACTGTGTCTTCTTTGGGGGGGGTGATATCTTGCTTTGGGCTTGTGGAACAAGTGAAGCACCCTGCTTTCTACGAGCCTTTGATGCAGCAGAGTTTTCATGTCTGAGGTGGTACCTGGTTTTTTATTTGACCTCACTGCTCCAGGAGAAGGTTGGGCAGGAACAAGAGCAGATGCATGTAGGGTGCATGCACACTCCAGTGCTTGTGTGAGTGGGGAAGGAAGAAGCACACACTGATACATGCAGGGAGGGGTTTGAAGGAACCTGAGTAATGAAGGAGGAAGTCTGTTCCCTTTCTGAAATTGCTTCCCCACTCTTTGGAGATGCCCAGGAGATGCCCTGTTGCTTGAGTTAGTGGGCCCCACATGGTCAGGCCAGAAACCAGTTTGTTTCCCCAGGCAACTTAATCCTTAATGGTACATGAGTATTTTAGGGGAGGTTGATAAATCTTATAGACTAGGAAAAAAATACTGAAAAAAAAAATCTTATAGATTTGGTATATATGATTGCCTTCCTGGTCCAAGGGCTAAAGGCCTAAGGGCCCAAATGGGGGTGGCTGGGTCGCAGTCCTGGTCCGGCCCTCCCTTGACTGTCCTTGCAGATTTCCCACCAAAACCCAAGTTTTTAAAGATGGTGTTTCCCCAAAGAACTCTGGGAGCTGTAGTTCTGTATGTGCAATTTGAAGGAAGAGGGGATGGGGGCAGCTGGGTCACAGCCCTGGCCCAGCCCTCCTTCAACTGTCCTCGCCTGATTAGATTTCTTAATATATGAGTATTT
>NW_006399909.1:3098239-3112378 GCF_000299155.1 Elephantulus edwardii
GTATTCTCTTAGCTACTTCCTGCTGAAAAGGGACACTGTAGGTTTCAGTGTGAAGATCTTCTCTCATTACTCTGAAGGGCCCCTTTGGCAGTAGGAAACACATAGAGTATTTTGGAGATTGTTTTTGGAATTTAGATGCACTGTTATCAATTGTGCTCAGCCGTAAATGTTCATATCCTTGAAGATGTATCATGGAAGTGTCACAGCCTAGAAGACACAAATTTAACTAACAAGTTAAAAGTACATGAGTCAAAAATTAAAAAGCAATAATAGTGGCACAAATCAAGTCACAGAGTGAAGGTGGTTCTTACAATAAAAGACCTATAGACTAGCACTTTGTCTATTATAGTATAGATGTTAGGAATCACAAGATGTAGAGGCTCAGCTATGTCATTTATGGTTCTTAAGTCCTGGAGCAAATATGAGTATTTCATAGGAATATAAAACCAACTGATAACAGAAGAAGAATAAATGCCTATGAGTTGTGGTGCTGGAGAAGAGTCCTGAACATACCAGGGACTTCCAAGAAAACAAATAGGTCTGTCTTGGAGAGGGTGAAACAAGGTCTCTCCTTGGAGGCTAGGATTTTGAAACTTCTCCTCACTTACTTGGGGCACATGACCAGGAGAGATCAGTTCTTGGAGAAAGACATCATGCTTGGAAGGATGGATGGACAGCAGAGGAGAAGACCGTGAATGAGATGAAGTGATACAGTAACTGGGACAATGGGGGTTGGTGTGTCAGAATTAGTGAGACTGGCTCAGTACAAGGAAGGGTTCAGAGCTGCTGTACATAGAGCTGCTATGTATCGTAGGTGACTCAATGGCACATAACAATAAAAACATACTACAACAGGTTTGGAAGCAGGAGTGGCATCCACTTCCTAAACAACATGCCTCCAGAATCTGTATGAACTTTGATAAATGTCAATAGTTCTAGAAAGGCTTCAGTCCTTTGGTTGCTAGGGTCGTGCTGAATTCGAAGGCAATCAACAATAGCAACGAAAGTATATTGGATTTGTTTGTTAATACAGTCATTGTAAATTAGTAATTCTTCCCTCTCTAAACCAGGATTTTATTCTTTGTTAAGTCATTAATATTTTGCAAAATTATTATGTAGGAATAATGTCAATATAGATACACATTATGTAATTTTCTAATTGTGATGTGATGCATTTTATATGATAATTTGGAGTAAGTATACAAATTTTGAAATATTTTGATAGGTATAAAAGAAATATGAGATTTATCTTATGGAGTTCAAATTTGTTTTCTGAACGTTTTTACCCTTGTGGCTGAGGTTTTTACTCTGTGTGTGTGTGTGTGTGTGTGTGTATTTATATATTATTTATATTTATGTCATGTACTTTTTATGAATGATAAGTTATCTTGCCATTGTTGATCAATTACAAATTTGGCTATTTTCAAGCAAGTCTTTGTTTTTTACCTGAAACCGCTTACTCTTATTATTTGACAAATGGCTTCCCATTTTAAATGAGAACTGAGGCTCAGATATACAGGTTGGCTGCACTCTTAAGGTGCTTGATAAGAATTTAATTACAATTCTTATTTTAATATAGTCACTGTGCAATCAAGTATAACTTATAATATTTATAATTGAATGTACAGTTATACCTGGGCTTATTGCTCCAGCATGCAGTGGGCAACATCAAAAAAAGGACAGCTCACTAACCCAAGCAGGGAATAAGCCTGATAAATAAATCCTGCCTCATCAATTTACAATATCTGTCTGTACTTCCCTTACTTCCCATAAAAACATAACAGAGACAAAACTGAAATAAATATGATTTCAAGTTCCTTAGAAAAAGAAATTTAAAGTTAAAATATATTTAGACTTAAAAATAGATTTTTCCCCCACTCTGTGTGAAAAGAAGTTCTATTGATCTGTATTTATTGAGTTTCCACTGAGTATATGGTATTGAAACCAACTTAACAGAGAAAATAATGATATGAATATATCTTAAGTCTTCTATTTCACAAAAGCTTTTTTATATTCATTCATAATAAGCATAAAATGGAACCCATATTTACTGTATAATTTGTACACTATAATATACTTAGGAAACTTTTAACATTAGTGGAGGGGGGAAGGAATGTTCTTCTGTGGCTTCTAATAATATTTTCTCTTTTATTGTGTAGCATAACTCCATGAGCAGAATCCTAATCTGATGCTGCTTGAGAATCTTTTGAAGGCACATTGCTATGCTTCTCTTTCAGCAAACCTAAATGGCCTTTTTACATTTCATCGTCTGCTATGGTTTTTAAGTGCTTTTTAAGTTTTACTGATTCTCATGCTACACAGGAAGCTTCAGTGAATACTGAATGTGTGGTTGCAGTTAGGAAAGTCACACTGGTTAAAATGATATTCTGAGATGGCCCATTTATTTGCTATTTATGAAATGCATATCGAATTTGCTTGTTTTGTAAAAGCCAGAGACTGATTGTCCTGTCAAATCTGGTGAAACAGTTTTTGATCAGAAATTTAGCTCTGTTCATTTTTCATCGATAGTACTAATAATAAGGACTTTATATTCTGAATTTAACCTAAGGCTGCTGTAGGGCGTTTGTTACATCCTATGCTATGTAACTGTATGAGTAAGTGAATAAAAGGTTTTGACTGAGCTAATAAATTATAAATATATTGCTTAAATAAAAAGAAAGTTGATTCAGTCTTCACATCAGTAAAATAAAGGAAAAATGTAAAAATAAAAAATATAATAATACCTTTAATATTTAATTGTATTTCATAAGCTTCTTTGAAAGATAGAAAATTGTATCATTTATACTAACTTCTAGTCAAAATAGTATTTGTTTATTATTTAAATCGTGCAAGTTAGTATGGATCAACGCAGAACTAATTAGGATAATTATGTTACTTTCAGAGAAGGTAAGAGAAGTTGTGGTGTTGTTAGGGGCTATCAAGTCAAGAATGACTAATAGAGACCCTAGGAAAAACAAATCTGAACCCTGTCCTATCCTGTGTCATCCTCATGATCTCTGACAGACGTGAGCCCATTGATGTAGTTACCTTGTCCGTCCACCTGGTTGGATGTCTTCCACTCCTTCACTGACTCTGCCTTTCCAAACATGATGTCCCATTCCAAGGGACATCCTCTTCTAGCTACAACATACTCAAACTGTGTAAGATGAAGTTTTATCATCTTGTCCTACAAGAAGTACTCTGGTGCACCTTCTCTAGAATATTTATTCTTTTGGAAGTCCATAGAGTCTTCAGTACTCTTCTCTAACACCACAGTTCAAGGGCATCAATTATTCTTATGTCATTCTTATCATTGGCATAAGATGCATAGCAATTGATTAAAAAGACTGTGTCCTGAAACAAATGCACTTTAGTCCTCAAACTGTTATCATTATTCCTCAATAATTTGGAAAGTTTCCTGACTACAGACTTTCCCAGTGCAATATGTTATCTGATCTCTTACGTAGGTAATCTATTACCAAGGTTATGGATTTGGATCCATTAAGTCGAAGTCTTTCAGAGTTTCAATGTTTTCTCTGTCTATTATGATGTTGTCTACAGAGGTGAGAATTTTTCTTATCTCTACGTTATGATGCAATCCATATTGAAGACTGTGCTCTTTATTCTTCTGCAGCAAGTTCTTAAAGTCTTCACTTTTTGTAACCAAGGTTATGCCATCTGCATAAGGTAGGTTATTGATGAATCTTCCTCAGATCCTGATGCTATATTCTCTTTCATAGAATCCAGTTTCTTCAATAATTTTCTCAGTATACCGATCAAATAGGAATGGAGAAAGGATACAACTCTTACATACACCTTTCTTAATTTTAAACAATATAGTGTGCCTTTGTTCTGTTCACACAACAGCCTCATGGTCTAAGTATTAGTTTTGCATGAGCATAATTAAATGTTCTGGCATTCTCATTCCCATTAATTTCAGTATTAGCCATTATTTGTTGTTATACATACTATGTCATTATATTGTTATTAACAACTCTTCTGATTCTTCTTTTATGAATAAGAAACCAGTAAGCTCTCAGGTAAGATGCTTGGTATCTTAATGTTTAAAGTACTCAGCCACTAACATTAAGATCAGTGGTTTGAACTCAGTTTAATGGGAGAAAGATTTAGTAATCTAAATATTACAATCTAGGAAATATTATGGAAAGTTTCACTTTTATGCATTGTATCACTATGAGTGAAAATCAATAGACCTTAAACAATACCTTCAAAAGGGACTCTTTTACCCACCTGACACCCAATGTTAGAAAGTAACTAATTTAAACTTATATTCTAAGCAAGAGACAAGCTTAGGTAGTATGCCTCATATATTGGTGGAATTGTTAGTCATTACTAAATCATTTAGATTATGCTAACTGGCTTACTGTAAGGAGTTTTAATTCATCGGCTACTCATTGCTAGAAAATGGACAATCTTCTCTCATGCAACTTACAGCCACCAAAAACCCACTGTAAATTCAGGTAAGAGTTGGTTCTGGCCCTCTTTAGTTTTCCTTCTGTTTTTCCTAGAATGACATCTTTTCCCAAGACCTGGAGGCTCCTGACAACAGGCACAAAGTATGTGAGGCAAAGTTTCATCATTCTTGCTTCTAAGGAAAACTCTGGTTACACTTTCTCCAGGACAGGTTTGTTTATTATCTTGGCATTTTATGCAATATTTTCTACTTTTTAACAGCACAATTCAAAGACATGAATTCTTCTTCAGTCTTTCTTCATTGACCAGCTCTTACGAGTGTAGGGAAAAAAAATGAAAATTCACTTGGGTTTGAGCACACCTTAGTTTTTAATCTGATATGGTTCATTTGTGGAGACTTGTTTTCTTGATGTTAAGGTATACATCATATTAAAGGCTCTAGCCTTTGATCTTATTCTCTGTTTGTTTTTCATTTTTTGCAAGCAAGAGTGTATATTCTACGTAACATAGGTTGATGATGAGGTTACATCCAGTCTTTATGCTTTATTCTTCTACATTTAGGCCAGCTTCTCAAACAATTTGCTCATAATACAAATTGAATGATCTTGTTATTGTCATGTGCCAGCAGTTGGAACACACTCATAGCTGACTCATCAGTGAGTTTTAAGAAGCTGTAAATTGCATGATAAACTATGATCCCTCTCTCTTTGCCAGAGTGGTTGATTGAGTCAAACTTAGTGCCTTTGGGTTGACAGCACAGCTTCTTAGCCACCAAGTCACCAAAACTTCCATACATTGAACACTTACGCACAAAAGCTTTAAATCTAACACAAACTCTTCCTGATTTTGGACTTGAAGTATTCCCAGGTTCTGTTTGAATGGCTGGTTCTTTGTCTATGTAAAGAGTTTGCACAATACATAATATTATCTAAGGAGCTTTAGTGATGTAGTAGTATTTGATGTTGTGTATATTGTGTGTACTACATGTAGTATGTGATGTTGTGTGTCACCGAGTAAAAAATAATCAACCCATAGCTGACCTTCCAGTGGATTTTCAGAGACAATAAATATCACAGGAGGAGATTGTTCATTCTTGTTCCATGGAGCAGCTGGTAGATTCAAACTACATCCATTTTGGATGTAGCTCAGCTTCTTACCACTAGACCATCAGCACTCTGTGACCTGGTGGTTAGATGTGACAATATTTTTGGCACCAACAATTAAGAAATCAGAAGACTAATTGTTCTGGGGAAAGCTGCGTTCAGGGACCTCTCCAAAGTGCTTAAGTAGTAACAATGTCAGTCTGAATACTAAAGTGTGCGTGACTCAGGCCATGGTCTTTGCAATTACTTGCTATGCATTAGAGAGCTGAACAATGACTAGAGTTGACAGAAGAATTCATGCCTTTGAGTTGTGATGCTGAAGAAAATATGGATTGCCAAAAGAACAAACAGGTTTATTCCAGAGAGAGTTCTTGGAGACAAGGATTTTAAAGCTTCATTTCACATAATTTGGGCATGTGGCCAGAAGGGGCCAGTCCCTGGAAAAGACATTATATTTAGAAGGGTGGAGAGACAGCGCAGGAGAGGAAGACCCTGGATGAGACGGATTGACGCAGTAATTTAGGTAATGGAGGGGGAGGGGGAGACATGTCAGAGAGTTGTTCTTGTTGTATACCATCAAGTCAGAACTGACTCATAGTTGACTCTCCAATTGGTTTGTTGGTATTATATGCCTTCTAGTTTCCCTATGACTCTACATGTAGCAGTTCTGAAGCCTATTCTGTCTTGTGCCAGTCTTACTGACTCCGACACACCTACACCTAATGCCCCAGTTACTAAATCACTCCATCTCATCCTGAGTCTTTCTTTCCTACACTGTCCCTCCATCCTTCCAAGCATAATATCATTCTCCAAGGACTGGTCGCTCCTGGCCATGTGCTCTAAGTATGTGTAACAGAGCTTCCAAGTCCTAGCCTCTAAGAAAAAACTTGATTTCACCCTCTCCAAGACAGATTTATTAGTTTTCTTGGCAGTCCAAAGTATGTTTAAGACTCTTCTCCAGCACCACAACTCGAAGAAATTCTTCGATCATCCTCAGTCAGTGTCCAGCTCTCTGATGCATAACAAATAATTGTGAAAACCAAGGCCTGGATCAGGTGCACTTTAATCTCTAGACTGACATCATTGTTTCTCAGTATTCTGGTGAGGTCTCTGAAAGTAGATTTTGCCCAATCCAGTTTGTCTTTGGATTTTCTGGCTGCTGGTGCCAAAAGTGTTGATTGTGGAGCCAAGCAAACTGTAATTGTAAACAATTCAATCTCTTATCCATCTATTATGATGCTGCCAATTGGCCTAGTGGTGGGCATTTTTGTTTTCTTGATGTTGGTCTTCAAATCATATTGAAGTCTACAGTCCTTGACCTTCTGCAGCAAGCACTTCTAGTTCCCCACAGTTTTCAGCAAGAAAGGTGGTATTATCTGCATAATGTAGGTTGTTTATGAATCTTCCTCCAATCCTGATGCCTCATTCCTTTTCATAGGGCCCAGCCTCCCAAATAATCTGTTCTGCATGCAGATTGAAAAGGTGTGGAGACAGGACACATCTCTCATGCACTCCTTTCCTGTTTTTGAACCATGCAGTTCCCTTGCTCTGTTCTGAGGACTGCTTCCTGGTCTGAGTATAGGTTTTGCATGAATACAATCAAGGTTTCTGTGATTCCCCTTCTCCTCAAGGTTAGCCACATTTGTTGTCATCTACACAGTCAACAAATAGAAATAGAAATAATTATAAGAAACTAATTTTAGCAAATGCTCCTGGATCATCAAGGGTAAATTCTTATGGTTTAGTCCTGCAAGAGTTTCTTTATTTGTTGTTATTATTGTTATTTTTAATTGTCATCAAATTGTGTGCAACCCATAATGACCCTGTGAACCATAGATGTGAACCCTATTCTATCCTGTGCCATACTCACATTTTCGGATGCATTCAAGCACATTGAAGCAACCACTGTGTCAATTCACCTCATTGAGAACTTTCCTGTCCTTCAGTGTCCCTATACCTTTCCAAGCATGATGCCCCTTTCCAAGGAATAATAGCCTAGCAACATGCTCGAAATATGTGAGGTGAAGCCTCATCATCTTTGCTTCCAAAGAGCACTCTGGCTGCCCCCTTTCTAAGACATATTAGTTTCTTCTTTTGGAAGTCCATTGAATGTTCAGGGCTCTTCTCCAACAAAACAGCTCAAAGGCATCCATTCTTTCATCCCTAAATAGCAAGTGATTAGAAAGACCATGGCCTACATCAGATGTGCCTTAGTCGTCAGATTGACAGCATTATTCCTCAATAATTTGGAGAGGTCCCTAGTTGCAGACTTTCCCATTACAGTACATATCCTGATTTCCTGAGTGCTGGTACCCAGGGTTTTAATTGTGGATCCAAGTAAGATGAGGTTGTTGGCAGTTATTGTTTTCGTTGTTATTGTTATTAGGTGCCATCGAGTCGAGTATGACTCATAGTGACCCTATGAACAAAAAGAGAAATCAGTCCTATCTTACACCATCCTTATACTTCCTGACACACAAGAGCCCATTGCAGCAGTCACCTGTCAATCCACCTGGTTAAGGGCCTTCCTCCTCCGCTTTAGTAAGGTCTCCGAAGTATCAGTTCCTCTAGCTCTCCCTCTTGCCATTACTCTTATTCTCTCTCTTTTTCTTTTCCTGAGATCATAGATTTGAAAATTTGATTATATTAATCCAATCATACAAATTTAATTCAAACTATGAAATAAAAATTACATGGAATGATTTACAAACATAGTTTGTACATATATTTAAAGAGGGTTTAACCCTAATCATAATATAATGAGTTTCAATTTATCTGGGATTTTTTGCCTAATTAAACTGGGTCTTTTAGTTCCTCCTGTCTAACCTCGAAGTGAAATTTGGTGGGACGCAGAACAGCACCCTTGTAGAAAGACAACTCTTTTCTTGTAAGTAAAGAAGTTTACGATTCCGCCGAGGTTTCCTGCCGTAGCATGTACAGGTGAGTAGAATTAGACTCACAGCTGACCCTCCAGTGGTCATTCAGAGACTCTAAATCTCAATGGAATAGAATATAGATCTTTCTCCTGCAGAACAGCTGAAACGATTAAACTGCCTGCGTGTAGAAAAACCTTAAATTTCTACAGAATTCTACTAATATATGCTATGCCAGTTGTCTTCTTCCCTTCCTTTCTCACATAGAAAGGTGACCAGCTTAAAGCAGTCAATTGCGAGGCAAAAGGTCAGAGCTTTGATCCTCCCAATAAGTGAAAAGGGGAAAGACTCCAGCCTCAGAAACCCTACATGGCACTTCTACCTTGTTCAATATTCTCAGTGAATTCTGACTCAGAATTGATGCTGTAAAAATGATTTCCCCAAGAGAATATTGACTTCAAAGATTCCAATGTGTCCTGTTGGTTGTTTACACATAATGACAAAGTGAGAGTTGCCACCACAACTTCCTGTTGAATATTTTGCTTCTATAAGACTCTACTCATCATGTCTCCTTGCTGCTAACATATCACTGATGATTCTATTTCTGTTCCAATTCATATAATTGGAACACTTGTCTACATTATTTATCCTTCCTTTAACTCACAGAACTAAATTACCATCTCTGAAATATTTCCTGATCTATTTAAATCTAAAAGTCTAAGTAGCTCTGATGTTTCCATGCCGTTGTTTCATAACACGGACTGACTTTGAGATAAAACGTCCATGTGCCCTTGAAAACTATAATATACTACTTAATCTTTTCCCAAATAGTTGTACACTATTTCCCAAGTCTTAGAAAGTTAGATCACCCCCCCCAATCAAAGCAGAGATATCTGAATATATATAAGGGATATAAAAACCTATGAACAACCTATTTCCATTGAAATGAATTTTAATAATTGGTTTGCAAAGGCCTGAAAAATCCTTATAAGCATACAATTTATAAGTTTTAACATCTCAGCATCTGCATGCATATATCTAAGTACATAGACACTCTAGACCGATAAATACACGTATGTGTGATAAAGAGACAGACATAAGAAAATTTTTAAGATTGCCCCAGAAAATGCCTGGAAGGAAGCCCGTTATGAATTAAGTTTGAAATCAGTACTTCTAGTCACAAGAACTGAGATCAGGGAAGGTAATGGCCTCAAGCAAAACTTGATATCTGTTACATTCACTTACCCATTCAGTGCACGCCAGCTGTATTCAGGATGCTAAAAAATGGCACTGATATTAATAGAATAACATCAAATCCTTCAAAAAATGTGGAACTGATAAATGGTTTTCATGTACTTAAATAGTTTGATTTAAATGATGCTCATGTGCCCCGGAGTGATAGGTCGAGAAAAACAATAAGCTAATCTTGCCTGGAAGTAAAAAGTCAGGAGAGTCTATCATAAACAGCCAGTACAAGGCTAGTAGACTTCCTTATGAACAGAGGAGTGCAAATGAACACCTATCTATTTATTCCATTGGCTAAGAAGACCCAAAATGTTTTCTGAAGTAAGGATTTGATGCTCCACTTCGCACATAGAAGTTAATCTACTGATTGCTTTCAAACTGAAGGCTATTTCATTCTTTAATTTCCTCAAAGCAACTGAAGCTATCCTTCCTTATTAAGATATCGCACCTTTCTTAAATTAAGACAGAACAAAGTAGAACTTGCAAGGACAGGTTCAGAAAGCACAACCTTTGCCTTAGTTTCCTGGCTGATTATGGAATTTATTACTTAATTTTAAAGTTCACGTCTCAGCTTCATTCGCTGATTTCAAATGAGGTAGCGCATGGATGCCAGTTCACAGTTGTCGTAAGCACCCTCATTGATTTGTGTACAAAACCCGAAATCTCAGCATATGCCACTCTGCAATTAGGCACATTATTGTAGCATTAAATTTTCATTACCAGGTCTATTATTAGTGCCATTAATGACATGAACAGGGATTATTTATTGCCCAAATGCTTAAACTTGCTTAGGGACTTCCTGCTGTTACAAAAGTAGATTCTTTTAAATAACATGTGCAAATGATTTGCCATTTAACACTTTTTCTTTTGTAATGCTGAAACAACCAGCATTATAGGAACAATTGATCCAAATTTCTATGGATTCAATACATAGTACCCATCTCTGTGACATCCTATGACATTCCTTCTTATTATAGTTCTTAAATAGCCTGTATTGCTATTTCTTTTACGCATACATGCTTGTGTGTGTGTATGTGTAAACTTTTACTATAGTTCAAAGATAGAGTTGATAAATTTAATATAACCGGGATTCCAGTTAATACTGAAGCAGCTCTAGGGAGTCGTGTGTTAAATTTCCAACCAAAATACGTCTGGTTTAAATCCACAAGCTGCTCCATACTAGAAAAATAAGCAGTCTATTTGTAAAGATTTACATTCCCAGTTATCTGCCAAACCAAAGACAGGAAGTTAAACTCCAGGAGCTGTTCTGCAGGAGAATGGTGAGCAGAGTACTCTTCTGTATGGTTTATGCTGTTGTTGTGTTGTTATGTGCCATCAAGTCGCTTGCGACTCACAGCAACTCTATGTACAACAGTTCTAAACCCTGCTCTGTCCTGAGCCAATCTGTCTTTGGCACACCCACCCAATTACCTCAGCCACTGAATCAACCCATATCATAGAGGGCCTTCCCCTCCTGCTCTGTCCCTCCACCCTCCCAAGCATGTTGTCCCTCTCCAAGAACTGGTCCGTCCTTGTCACATTTCCAAACTATGTCAGATGAAACTTCAGAATTCTTGCCTCCAAGGAGCAGCATGATTTCACCTTCTCCAGGATGAACCTATTTGTTCTCTTAGCAGTCCACAGAATATTCAGTACTCTTCTCCAGCACCACAGCTTAAAGGCATCAATTCTCTTTCTCTCATCTCTAGTCATTGTCCAGCTCTCTGATGCATAGCAAGTGATTGCAAAGACCATGGCCTGTATCGGGGCAGTGACACCATTGCTCTTCCATACTTTGGAGAGGTCCCTAACAGCAGACTTTCCTATCGCAACATGTCTCTTAATTTCCTGGATGCTGGTGCCAAGAGTGTTGACTGTGGAGCCAAGCAAACTAAAGCTGTGAACAATCTCAATCTCTTCACTATCCATCCTGATGCTGCTAGTTGGTCTAGTGGTGAGAATATTTGTCTTCTTGACATTGAGCCTCAGTCCATATTGAAGACTGCAGTCCTTGAACCTCTGCAGCAAGAGCTTCAGGTCCTCCTCAGTTTCAGCAAGCAGGGTTGTGTCATCTGCATAATGCCTATTGTTGATGAATCTTCCACCAATCCTGATGCCACGCTTCTCCTCATAGAGCCCAGCCTCCTGGATAATCTGTTCTGCTTATAGGTTGAAAAGGTATGATTTAGAACATATGAAAATCCACTGGAGGGTCAGCTATGAGTTGGTTCTCATTTAACCTCAATGAATTGTATCTGTGATTAGATTAATAGTTTCTTTTCTGGAATCTGGAAATAAAAGATATACAAATCATGTGATCTTCATATATGTTTTGGTCATTGTTGTTGTTATGTCCCAGTGAGTCAGAACCGGATCATAATCGACTTTCCTGTGGACTCCATCAGAGGCAGTAAATCACATGGCAGGAGATAGCCCATTTTTCTCTCGTAGAACAGTTGGTGGGTTAGAATCACATACCTTCGGGCTGGTAGGTAATCCAAGACACGAAGATAAAACGTACATATGAACTCATTGAGTTACTCAGTGTTCTCCAAATAGTCACCAACTGAGAGTTATATAGAGATATAGCTTTGGAACTTGCTGATCATACCTGATATAAGAAAATCAGGTAGACATTTGAGAACGCAGCTACTTGAATGATTGATGATCTCCCAGGTGTTAAAGCTTCATAGATTTCCAGTTCTTTTCTCATATAGAGCAACTGGCAGGTTCATACCACAACTTTCAGTTAACAAATGAGCACGTAAGTATTGCGTTACTATCAAACCCTAAACCAAACACCATGAAGTTAAGTTCAACACCTATCCTTCAGCAAGTTTCAAAGGCTACAAATCTATATGGGGAAAGCCTTCTCATCTGTCTTTATAGGATCAGCTTGTGGATTTGAACCACTGACCATTTAGGTAAGCAGCACACCTTTATATGCATCATTCTAGTGGTGCTACATTGCACAGACAGGGGTCCTCTATATTTATATATACACATGAAGTACGCATATATGTGTATTTATGTGGGATATGTATTTATGTATTTAGGGGGTGTGTAAGCAGCACTGAGTTAAGTGTTGGGCTCTAACCAAAATATAGGCAGTTGGAACTAAACAATCACTCTATGGGGGAAAGAGGAAGCTTTATGGTTCCATAAAGATTTACATCCTTGAAAACCCTCTGGGGGCAGAAGATAAAGCTTTTTCTTAGTGTCAACTAACTATTCGCATGAATTACCTCTGGAAAGTACATTTCCAGCAATACCTAAAGTAATGTTTGACTGATTAAATGGGCAGGAAACTGTGAACCTTTTCTTGTTAGGACAAAACAGGCTTCTTGAAACAAATTGAAAATTGTCTTCACTTCCACTATTTTCTGGGAAAGGCCATGTGTTACTGTTTAAAAGTCTGTTCTATTTCTTCACAAATGTTACATTCATGAAGATAATACTTGAGGGTAGAATTAAATTATACCTTGTCATAAATAATGAGAAAACTTTATGAAAGTTTAAAACAGTGATTAGTTGACTATTAAAATTATAAATTTCATATTTGGTGAGTTCTTGTAGGTTGTATTTTATTAGAAGAGTGACCCCTTTTCTTATTTGTGTCTGTTGTCCTTCAGCCTACAGTTAAAAGGCTCTTATTCTTGCCAATTTTGACTCTCCCCACTAGTCTTCCAACAAAGATGGGCAAAGGCTCCAGTCCTGGTTCCTTAAAGTAGCAAGTCCAAGGTCAGCTCTGTCTCATCCTATGTGTCTCATTTCCTGCTGCAGCTGCTGATGCTTTCCTGTAGTTCTGGTTGACACAAGAATTTCTGGCCCAAAGAGTACACTGCATTTTCTGTTTCCATTGCTCATGGTGAGAGTCCCAAAATATGCCGCTGAATCAGCTCAATTTAGTGACTAGACTGGTCAATACCCTTGTGTACAGGCTAACACACCGTATTTGCATATTTTCACTGATCCAAATGGCAAAGTCAAAGTCAAAGGCTAAGAGAGTAATTTCCCCCCCCTCTTAATCCTGCCACAACCCTGCTTGCTGAAACTGAGGAGGACCTGAAGTGCTTGCTGCAGAGGGTCAAGGACTGCAGCCTTCAATAATGGATTGAGGCTCAATATCATGAAGACAAAGATTCTCACCACAGGGCCAATTGGCACTATTGGCAATATCACGATGGCTGGTGAAGAGATTGAGATTGTTCACAGCTTTAGTTTACTTGACTCTACAGTCAACATTCTTGGCACCAGCAGCCAGGAAATTAAAGGATGTATTGCAATGGGGAAGTCTTCTTCTAAGGACCTCTCCACAGTACTGAAGAGCAATGGTGTCTCACTGGAAACTACGGTGCATCTGATACAGGCCAGGGTCTTTGTAATCACTTGTTACGCATCAGAGAGTTGGAAAATGACTAGTGAGGATAGAAGGAGAATTGATGCTTTTGAGCTTTGGTGTTGGAGAAGAGTATTGAGAGTAC
>NW_006399909.1:3112581-3114466 GCF_000299155.1 Elephantulus edwardii
TGTGTCAGAGTCAGTGAGATTGGCACAGGACAGAACAGAGTTTAGGGCTGTTGTACATAGGGTCACTATGAGTCGCAAGTGACTCGACGGCACATAACAACAACAATATGTTAATGATACCAAATTATTTTGTTTTTTTTTTAATTCCCTGGACCATTATATGTGGAATGTTATGTACCATAGAATTGAAAACAACCCATAACTGACACAATGGTGGTTGTTCAGAGGTAGTTAAGCACACAGGAGGAGACTGTGCCTTCTCCCAAGGAGCAGCTGGTGGCCTCGCACAATGTGTCTTCTATATTGCAGAGCAGAGTCTTGCCTCTAGGTCACCAGAGTTTCCTATATACAGAATATGCTCAATGATAATATCTTCCAGTTGGTTGTTATTATTACTATGTGTTGTCAAGTCACCTGAGACTTATAGTGACCCTATGTAGAGCAGCTCTTAACCTTGTCTTGTTCTGAGCCTGTTGCACTAATTCTGACACACTAAGTCCCATTGCCCCAGCTACTATATCAATCTGTCTCATCTGGGGTCTTCTTCTCCTGCACAGTCCATCCAACCTTTGAAACATGATGCCCTTCTCCAAGGACAGATCTCTCCTGGCCACATGCCTAAAGTATGTGAGACAGAGCTTCAAAATTCTAGACTCCAACGAGAAACTTGGTTTCACCCTCTCCAAGATAGACATATTTGTTTTCTTGGCAGCCCGTGATATAGTCAAGATTCTTTTCTAGCACCAAAATATGAAGGCACCAACTCTTCTTTCGTCATTTTTAGTCATTGTCCAGATCTCTGATGCATAGAAAATAATTATTAAGTCCATGGCCTGTATTAGGCACACCTTAGTCTCTAGAGTGACAGCAGATCTTTCCATTGCAATTAATCTTTTGATTTCCTGACTGCTCGTGCTAAGAGTGTTTATTGTGGAGCTGAGCAAGTTGTAATTGCTAACAACCTCAATCTATCATATTGCTGTCAGTTGGTCCAGTGGTGAGAATATTTGTCTTCATGATGTTCAACAAACATCAAGCTAGTTAGCAAAATAATTTTATTTCACATTTTTAAAACATAGATAAAATTATCGATGAAAATTATTGTGGAAATTATTGAACAATATCACTAGTATCACACATAATTAAAATCCTGCTGAAGATTATCCAGAAACAACTCAAATAGTACATTAACAGAGAACTATCAGAAATAGAGGCTGAGCTTAAAAGAGGTCATGACACTAGAGACATTATTGCTAATGTCGGATGGATAATGGCAAAAAAGCAGAGTATCAGAAGAATGGCTGTGCTTCATTGATGATGCAAAGGTATTTGATTGTGTGAATCACAATAAATTGTGGTTAACCTTGAGAAAAAGGGAAATCTCAGAACACTTGATAGTGCTTACATGAAACTTATACTTAGATCAAGAAGCAGTTGTCAGAACAGAGCAAGTAAACACTGCATGGTTCAAAATCAGGAAATGAGTGCATCATGGATGCCTTCTGTCCTCATACCTTTGCAGTCTGTATGCAGAACACATCATTCAGGAAGCAGGGCTTTATGAGTAGGAATGTGGCATCAAGATTGGAAGAAGACTCATTAACAATCTATGATATGCAGATAATACAACCTTGCTTGCTGAAACTGAAGAAGATCTGAAGCACTTGCTGCAAGTCTTCAATATGGATTAAAGTTCAACATCAAGAAGACAAAGATTCTCACCATTCAGGTAATTGGCAGCGCCATATTAGATGGAGAAGAGGTTAAAGTTGTTAGTAATTACAGTTTGCTCGTATCCACAATCAACACTCTTAACACCAGCAGTAAGAAAATCAAAAGAAAATTGCATTGGGAAAATCTGCTGTCATGGAACTCTCCAGAGTGC
>NW_006399909.1:3116416-3125032 GCF_000299155.1 Elephantulus edwardii
TTGGAGAAGTTTTTGGATGTGCATAGGGATTTGATTCTTAGAAGGTCCCATTCATCAATTTTATCTTCTCCTGGTTGTAGATTCGTTCTTTATTTCTATACCAATATTATGCCCGTGTAATTTTTAACTTTTGAATTTGCTGGTTCCCAGTTTTGTTTTGTTCTTTCAAACTGAGAAATACTAAAGATGTTGCTTGCTTTTGGCTTTCAGTTTCTAGGTTTTACACGTTTTATTATAATATATTTAGTTGTCCTTTGGAATTGTCTGTTCAACTCTTCTTTCATCATTTCTTCCATTAAACTTACCTGCTCTCGGTTCTGCAGCAATTTCTATAGGCTGTTCTGGCATTCATTTTATATTTTCTTTCTTTTCTGTATTTTAATTATGTTTTGCTTTTTTCATATATGATGTCCTAGATTTCATATAATAACCCCTGTGTTCATTAGTGTTTAATGTATCCAATCTTTTCATGAGATAATTTTTAAATTTATTTGGGTCACACTCAAAGTCCTGTTTTGGCTTATGTGAACTTGTTTTAATTTTCTCTAGCTATAACTTATAATTGCATATGAAAAATTGATGACCTGTTTCACAGTTGGCTCCTGGCCTTCCTCTGACTGATGATAGCGAATTTCTTTATCATTTCTTTCCACAAATGTAGTGACTTGATTCTTGTCTCTGTCATCTAGTGAACTATATTTGTATACTCATTGTGTAAATTGTTATATAAAATGTAGCTTCCATTTTAGGCCAGATTATCATAATTAAAATGTACAGTATATTATAGGGCCTCCACAAGATAAGGACTGATAATCCAATAATAAAATGGGCATAAGACATGAAAATACTCTTCACAAAGGAGGGCATTCATTTGGCTAACAACACATGAGGAAAAGTTAAAAATCACTGGCAATCAGAGAAATGCAAATCAAAACAACTATGAGATACCATCTCAAGCAAGCAGCAGTAGCAAAGTTTAACAACCCTATAAACAATGCTGTAGAAGATGCAGAGAGATTATAACACTTATGCAGTGCTGGTGACTTCATAAAATAGTAAAATCACTATAAAAAGTAGTTTGGCATTTCTTAATAAAACTGAACATAGAAATCCCACATGATCCAGCTGTTCCACTGCTAGGAATATATTATAAGTAAATCAGGAGGGAGATAGAGAGAGAGAGAGAGGCAGAAAGGAGCAGAGTGGAGCTGAGAGTGAGAGATGAGAAAGAAAGGAAGAGGGAGAGGGGGAGGGAGGGAGAAAGAAAGAGAGAAAGAGAGAGTGAGAGCACACATGAGAGCACACTCTGGTGGCCTAGAGATAAGAAACTGCACTGTAATCCCAAAGGCCAATAAATGCTCCCAATGGGAGGATGGGCAATCTCTTGGGTGATGTCTCTCATTTGATACTTCTGTAATAGCTTGCCTCTGGAAACCCTATGAATCTGGAGAAAGGACAAAAGTTATACAGGTGTACAGGTCTCCCATTCATAGGGTCGAGATGAATCGCCTCTGACTCGATGGCACTTAACAACAACAACAACAACAACAGTATAGGCAGAGATCAGTTGGCCTAGTGGACAGAAAGTTATGCTCCCAAGCCAAAGGTGGGTGACTTTACTCAGCGGCCCTCAGGCTTGCTTTTACTTGTTTTTGGTGAAACTTTCTTCTAGGTCGTAGAACCCTGGTCTGTCCAGTTGTTGTACGGAGGTAACGCGTGTTCTCTATGAAACTGAACACTGTGACACTGATGTGTCAAATGCAAGAATGGTTACCCACGGTGGGCAGTGTTTGGTGGAGAGCCCCAATTAAAACAAGCTTGGAAGCAGGAGTGGATCCACTTCTGTAATAGCTTGCCCCTGGAAACCCTATGAACCTGGAGAAAGGAGGAAAGTTGTACAGTTGTCCAGGCCTTTCATTCATAGGGTCACTATGAGTTGCCTACAACTCAATGGCACTTAATAAAAATAACCCCAAGCAGAGTGTTGTACAGCACTCTTCTGTCAATTTGTTGTACTGAAGTAACCTAGAATTGTTATGATGCTGAACTTTGTGCCAATGTGGTGTCAAATGATGTAACCGTTATCCATGGTGGACAGTATTTGGTGGAACTCCCAGCTCAAGGTAGGTTTGGAAGCAGGAGTGGCATCCACTTCCTAAACAACATGTCTCTGCAAACTCTATGAACTTTGAGAAACAATAGTTATAGAAAGTCTCCAAGTCTTTTGTTCATAGCATCACTATGATTTGTGTTTAACTTCATGGCAATCTACAATAACAATCCCAAACAGAAAGTGAAGAAGATCTGAAGTGCTTCCTGCAGAAGTTCAAGGATTATAGTCTTCAATATGGACTGAAGCTCAACATCAAGAAGGCAAAGATTCTCACTGAGACAATTGTTAGCACAGTGATGGAAGAGAATGAAGTTGTTAACAATTACTGCTTGCTCAGTCCCATAATCAACACTCTTAACACCAGCAGTCAAGATATCAAAAGACAAATTGCATTGGGAAAATATGTTGTCAGGGACCTCTTCAAAATGCTTAAATGCAACAATATCACCCTAGGGACTAATGTGTGCCTAATATGGGCCATGATTTTTGCAATTACTTTCTATGCGTCAGAAAGCTGGACAATGATTAAGGATGACAGAAGAAGAATTAATGTCTTCACATTGTGGTGCTGAAGAAGAGCCTTGAACACACCATTGACTGCCAAGAAAACAAATAAGTCTTGTCTTGTAGATTGGGAAACCAAGATTCTCTTTGCTAGCTAGGATTTTTAATCTCCATCTCAAATACTTTAGGCATGTTGCCAGAAGAGAGTGGTTCTTGGAGAAGGAAATCATGTTTGGAAGGGTGCAGGGACAGTGCAAGAGAGGAAGTCCCCGGATGAGATGGATTGATACAATACTGGGGTTCTGGGAATTGGTGTGTCAGAGTTAGTGAGACTGGGTCAGGACAGGACCAGTTTCAAAGCTGCAGTACACAGGGTCACTATGTGTCACAGGTGATTTGATGGCGCATAACAACAATAACAACAACACCCCCAAGCAACGTTTACTCAAATTCCTTTCTAAATCATCTTCTACCTTTTCTTTTGCTTAAATATACTAACGTGAACCTTTACATATTTTCAGAACTCTCCTGAAGATCTTCCTAGATAATGCATGTAATATTTTTTTGTATATTTATTCTATTAAATTTACATCTTACAAGCTAAAATGTCATAATAGTAAATGTTTCATGGGCGCAGTCTTGGAATGTGTTGTTTAGTGCTCCTGAGTTGAGTAAGACTCACAGTAACTCTGTGAACAACAGATCTGAACCCTGTGCTATCCTGTGCCATCCTCACCATCTCTGACACACTAGAGCCCATTGCTGCAATCACTGTGTTGGTCTATCTCATTGTGGGTCTTCCTTTTCTTTGATGAACCTCTAACTTTCCAAGCATGATATACCCCTTTCCAAGGAATAGCCTCTCCTTGCAATAACCCCAAACTATGTGAAATGAAGTTTCACCCTCTTTGTCTTCAGGAACCATTCTGACTACACTTTTTCCAATATATAACTATTCTATTTGTTCTTTTGATAGTGCCAGGGATATTCAATAGCCTTCTCCAACACCAAAACTCAAAAGCATCCATTCTTCTTGTTATCTTTATTAAATGTCCAGCTCTCATATGCAAAGTGAGTGCTTGAAAAGACAATGGCTTCTGCATAGTATTCCATTGTGTGGAGCAAAGATTTTGTAAATTACTACCTAACATGGGAGGGACTGGAGAGCATTATGCTAAGTGAACTAACTCAGTCTCATAAGGATAAATACTGTATAAGACGATTACTGTAGTAGGAATATGAAGATCCAAGTGGGGGCGGACCTTAATCATAGGGTCACACTATTTGTTGGATGGAGGAAGGAATGGGTAAATGAAAGAAGATCCAGTGTGAAACGCAATGTATACAAACTTTATGAACTTTGTATATAAATCAGTATTTTAAAAAAAGAAAAAAAAGACAATGGCTTGAATCAGGTACATCTAATATAATTGCTCCTCAGTACTTTGGAGAGGTCCTTGAGAGTGGACTTGCTCAGTAAAATACTCTTTGTTTATATCAAGAGTATTGAATGTGGGTCCAAGTTAGATGAAACCATTCAGAATTTTAATCTTTTCTCCATCTATTAGATGTTGTTTTTTTGGTCTAGTGGTCAGTATTTTTTGCCTTCTTGATGCTGAGATACTACACATATGGAAGACTGTAATCTTTGATCTTCTGTAATGAGCATATCAAGTTCTCCTTATTTTTAGTAAGTAAGGTTGAGTAGTCTCCATAATGCAGTTTGTTAATGAGTTTTCCTCGGATCCTGATGCCACATTTGATTTACTCAGCATACAGACTGAATAGGTATGGAGGAAAGATACCAAGCTGACAAACACTTTTTTTTCATTTTAAAGTATGCCGTGTTCCCTCGCTCTGTTCAGACACCAACTTCATGTCACATTCGTTGAATGTATAGTTATCACTCATAAACATTGTGAAATTAATAAAGAATTTTATATAGACCCTGCCTTATTCCAGAAAGAATTTTATCTATATTTAATAGGTTTATAAAATGTGCCAAGACAAAAATAAAATCAACTACTAGAGGAAATATTTTAAGAAAGTAAAGGAAAAAAATAGAGCTGGCAGTAAAGTAGAGGGCTTTCCAGCTATAAAATATGCAAATAATCTAGGAATTACATCCGCATAATTAACCAGAATACCATCTGAATTGCCAAGGAAAATCATTTCCATTTTCATTACTGGGTGAGAAGGAACATCTGAGACTTCAGATGGCGAATAAGGGTGACTTTGCCCTAATTCATGAAAATCAGGACAGCACATTTCAATATGATCAAATTAAAAAGAGCCCAGGGAGCTTCCATGATTATAAAAGATGACTACGATTAAAACTTGTATTATTTAGACATTGTTATTGACACCATAAGTATCACCATGTGCTCTGCAAGCTGCAATGTGCCCTCAAGGTGGTCATATGTATAACAAGATCAATTTTTTTTGTCTGTATTAGATGAATGCTTTGGGACAGGCTTGCCTAAAATAAAAGCAACTTTCAAAATGCAGAAGGGAAAATGTCAACCTGGGGTGTTATAAAATGAAATATAAAAGTTTAGTGGGTTGAGCTCTTATATCGTGATTGATTGCATCTTTGTATTCGGTATCTATGTATTTATGTGCATATATAATATATATTAATCTATAATGACTAAGCAGCAAGAAGATTTAAGAGAATACATCCATTTGATTTAATCTCACTCAATTAAAAAGGCTGGTGAAGAGTCTTTTAGGAAAAATGTTGACTGGCAAGAACTACATAAAAAAGGTACATGTTGAATATAATGTAACTCTCTGTGAATGAGAATTTCCCAGTAATATACTGTCACATTAAAATACTGTAAATTCAAAATTTCTGCTTTAGAAATTATCCGATACATCCTGTAGTTGATACATATTTTTATCTTAAGTATTCAAAGATAGGAGGTATAATTTTCTCTTTCCTGTGTTTTCCTTGCTTTTATCCCAAGTCTAAGCTTCTATTTAAATTCTTGAAAGGTTTAGATATGTGCTTATTTACATGCTCTTTGTTTGCCTAATAGGTTAACATAATTGTATAGACTGAATGGAAATTTCCAGACTTTGAAACAATTCATCTGTTCAGCCTTAGCCAATGAAGCAAAACCTAACCAAACCGAATTTTAAAATTGTAGGTGACGTGAAATGCTAAATGGAATTAGAAAACTTATAGATTGAAACTGCTAGACAATTTACCTCTTAGAGACATGGGGGACCTTTTTTTCTTTGTTAAATTTTATTTTATTAATTTTAATTAACATATACAGAGATTTTGGATTTCCGTTTATTGATTGTTGCACATTTTTCTTTCTCCCCCCTCCCCAGTTCGCTCTTGAAAAGTAAAAGAAAAATTCCTTCATTGGTATACAATCCCCATTGCCCCCATCTATACAATCTTCATTCTGGACTCTTGTAATAACCATAATACCCAATGATATATAGTTTTTAAACTGTTCTCTCCCTCATCTGTTTCAATACAGTATACATAATTTACCCAATTTTTCTCAGTCTCACCCCAATCCTGATTGTCAGTTTCATTCTACAACAGTGGCAATATACAGTATTTGTCCTTTTGTGACTGAGCTATTTCACTCAGCATAAATGTCTTCCAGGATCACCCATTTTGAATAATATTGCATGAGTTTCTTGTTTTTCAGTGCAGCATAATATATCATTGTGTGATTATACCAGAACTTCTCTATCTATTCATTTTTTGATAGGCACTTGGGTTGTTTCCAACTCCTTGCTATTATGAACAAAGCCGCGATAAACATTGGTGTGCATATATCTGCTTGGGTGGCAGTTATGGTCTCTTTAAGGTATATTCCCAGTAGAGGAGTTGCTGAGTCAAAGGGTATCTCTATTTGCAACTTTTTCAGAAAGCGCCATACAGCCTTCCATAGTGGTTGCACCATTTTACACTCCTACCAACAGTGCATAAGGGTTCCAGTTTCTCCACAACCTCACGAGCATATAACTGAACAAAAAATAATTCTGACTGTCTAGAAGGTGGTGGCCTACTGCATAGAACACGTGTGTCTCTCCATGCTCTTAACAATAATCCAATATGAGATATAAAGTTATTAAAACCCCTCAGTAATTTGCTTCCACGTTTTCTACTTAATTTTGAAACAAATTCTTCCCATTCCATATAGCATTCTGAATTCATCGTACTTTGAAGAAGATGATTCCAGTATATCTGCTTATATTTTAGAAACCTTTTGTTGTAGTTGTAATGTGCCATCTAGTCACCTACAGCTCATAGCAGCCCTGTACCATATGTTCAATAGCTCTGACACCTGTCCTATACTGAGCCAGTCTATCTGACTCAACACACCTACCCCCATTATCCCAGTTACTATGTAAATCCATCTCATCTGAGGTCTTCATTTTCTGTGCTAGCTGTCCCTCCACCCTTCCAAGCATGGCAGTATCAATATATTAACTGAGAAGATGTTTATATTTCCATGAGTATAATGTGGGTCTATATACACATTAGCTTTCTCATTTACATTTTAATTTGTTGAAATATTTTCCTAGAGTTTTGAATAATTGAGTTCCTGGGGGGACGGATAACTTTTTCTTTTACTTTTCAAGGAGAACAGAGAAATTGAGGGAGGGGTGGGCAGGCAGAAAAGTGCAACAATGAATAAATGGAAATCCAAAGTCTCTGTAAACTTTCTTTAAAATTAATAATAATAAGAAGAAAAACACAGTTTTTGTCTGTGTGAATATTTATACTTCTTGTTGGTTATGGTCAAGTTGGAATTGACCCATAGCTAACTCTCTGGCAGGTTTTCAGAGGCATTAAATGGCACGAGAAGACATTGTTTATCCTTCTTCCACAGAACAGCTGGTGGATTTGAATCATTTGCCTTCAAAATTACAGCACAGATTCTTGCCCCTAGGCTACTATAGCTCACCTAAGATGCCAATGTTCTAATCCATGGAATGTGTGAATATCATTTTGCATAACAAATAAACTTTGCGGTTGTGATATAGATAAAAATCATAAACAGAGGTGTTTGTCTGGATTGCATGTATGGATCTAAGGAAGAGTAGAGGAATAGATATGTGGATGGAAGCAGACTGGATTGATATGATTTGCATATGGAAATATAGTCTAACACAGAAGTATACACGAGGAGTTCAAAACTCAACTTATTAGTTGTTTTTGTTGTTATGTGTCATCACATCATTTGCGACTCATAGTGACCCTATGTACAAGAGCTCTGTACGCTCTTCTATCCTGTGCCATCCTAGCCATATCAAACTCACTTATTACCACCTCTCCAGTCACAGAATCGATCCATCTCACTGGAAGTCTTCCTTTCCTTCGCTGTCCCTCCACTCTGCCAAACATGATGTCCCTCTCCAAGGACCAGTCCCTCCATGCAACATGCCCAAAGTATGTCAGACAAAGTTTCAGAATACTTGACTCCAAGGAGCACTCTGACTTTACCTTCTCCAGGAGAAACCTGTTTGTTCTCCTAGCAGTCCATGGTATATTCAATACTCTTCTCCAGCACCACAACTCAAAGGCATCAATTCTCTTTCTGTCAACCCTATTCACTGTCCAACTTTCTGATGCATAGCATGTAATTGTGAAGACTATAGCCCAGATCAGGCGAACCTTAGTCTCCAGCCTGATGTCATTGCTCTTCAGAATTCTTGAGAGGTCCCTTACAGCCAACTTTCCCAGTGCAATTCATCTCTTGATTTCCTGGCTGCTGTTACCAAGAGTGTTGACTGAGGAGCCAAGTAAACTAAAACTGCTAACTATCTTAATCTCTTCACCATCCATACTGATTCTGCCAATGGGCCCAGTGGTGAGAATCTTTGTTTTCTTGATGTTGAGCTTCAATTCATATAGGAGGCTGCAGACCTTGACATTCTGCAGAAAGCGCTTCAGGTCCCCCTCAGTTTCAGCAAGCAGAGTTGTGTTATCTGCATAATGCAGGTTGTTGATGACTCTTCCACCA
>NW_006399909.1:3126253-3140247 GCF_000299155.1 Elephantulus edwardii
TTGATTTAATTATCCTCAACCTCAGCTTGAAGTTGCATATGAGTAGTTGGTGGTCTGTCTTGAAACTGACTCATAGCTGAACCTCTAGAGAGTTTCTGAGGCTATATTTTTCATGGAAGGAGATTGCCCATCTTTCTCCTATGGAGATACTGACTATAGAAAATTGAAAAAGTCAAGAAAACAGTTTCCTTTTTTTTTCTTTTATACTGGTTATTTTGAGCTTTTCTTCCTGTGTCTGTTTGTCATTCAAATATCTTCCTCTGAAAATTCTTTCCATGTATTTTGCCCATTTTGTAATTGTGTTATCAGTGTTTTTCTTGTAGAGGCCCAGGAGTATTCTGTAAACTTTCATTATGAAATTCTTTATTGCCAAATGTTTGTTCCTAGTCAGTAGGTTTTCTTTTCACCCTGTTGGAAAAAGTTTTGATGAGCAAGGGAATTGAATCTTTAGAAGGTTTTATTCATTGATTTTATCCTCTTCAAACTGTGCGTTTCTGGCTGTATTTGGCAATATCTTATACCGTAGCCTAGGCCTTCTAAGCTTGATCCCAGTTTTCTCTTATGAACTTTATGGTTTTGAAGTAAACATTTTTTGAAAAACAAAATCAGGCTTTGAAAGAACTGTTATAATAATGATACTGAATTAAGACTTATGATCTCAAGAGTTATAAAGAAGTACATAAGTTGCTTTTAATACAACAAATTAGAAGGAACAGTGGTCAGAAAATATGGACTTGGTGACAGAAATGAGGCTGGAGATAAAATAAGAGAATTCTGTACAATCAATGATTTATTCATTGCAAATATCTTTTATAGGAAACACAAACAGTGACTTTACATATGAAACTCACCTGATGGTCTACACAGTAATCAGAATAATAACAAGTGTGGAATGAGTCCCTGGAGAAACTCACTATTATTATGAGTGTGGAACAAATCATAAACTACTCATTTTCAAGTACAAGTTGGAGCTAAAGAAAATGAAAACGAAACTACAAGAACCAGAATTTGACCTTAAGACTTTTCCATCTGAATTTAAAAACCATCTCAGGAATAAGTCTGAGGCTTTGAACGCTAATGAACAAAGACCAGACAAGCTGTGGGAAAACTTCAAGAACATCATCCACAAAGAAGCAAAGAGTATTTACAGAGACAAAGAAGGAAGAAAAGACCAAGATAGATGTCAGAAGAAACTCTGGGTTTACACTAGAATGCCTCGAAACCAAAGAAAAGGGAAGATATCAGGAAAGTAAGGAGCTGAACAGAAGACTTCAAAAGGCATCCTGGGAAGAGAAAGCAAAGTATTATAACAAAATGTGCAAAGAGCTGGAGTCAGACAATCAAAAGGACAAAACTCACTTGGCATTTCTGAAGCCAAAAGAACTTAAGAACAAATTGAAGCATCAAGTTAGAATATTTAAAGGTTACTTATATGGATAGAATATTGAATGACATAGAAACCATCAAAAGAATATAGAAGGAGTTCAAAGAGTAACAAAAATATTTGACTGACACAGAAGAATTTTATGAAACATTTGATTAAGAGGCAATGGTGATGGAATTAGGCTGCTTTGAAGGAAATGACAAAAAACAAGGTCCCAGCAATTGATAGATTACCAATTGACATATTTCGGCAAACAGATGCTGCCTTGGACCTGCTCACCAGGTTTTGTAAAGAAACTTGGAGGACAAATACCTGATGGACTGACTGGAAGAGATCCATATATATATATTCTCATTCCAAAAAAAGGAATCAAAAAGAAAGTGGTAATTATAGAACATCCTCACTAATATGACACACAAAATCCTCCTGAAGATTATCCAAAAATGATTGGAACAATACATCCACAGATAACTATAATATAAGCTGGGTCTAGAGGAGACAATGGAACTAGATACATCATAGCAAATGTCGGATGGATCTTGGCTGAAAGCAGAAAGTAATATAGGAATGTCTATTTGTGTTTCATTGACTATGCAAAGGCATTTGACCTGTGTGGGCCACAACAAATTGTGGGTAACACAGAGAAGAGTGGGAATCCAAAAACTCCTGATTATCCTCATATGAGATCTACACCTAGATAAGGAACAGTCATCAGAACAGAGGAAGGAAATAATATATGATTTAAAATTAGGGAAGGCATGAAAAAGTATGAGTCAGGTGTTTGTCCTGTCTCCATACTTTTTCAATCAATATGCAGATTCAGAACAGATCATTTGGGAGGCTGGACTTCATGAAGAGGAATATAGTATCAGGATAGATGGAAAATCATCAACAACCTACATTATGCAGATGAAATAACCTTTTCAAAGTGAAGATGACCTTAAGTATTAGCTGCAAAAGTTCAAGGACCACAGTCTTAAATATGGATGAAACCTCAGCACCAAGAAGATAAAGATTCTCACCACAGTGCCAATTGGTAGCACCATGATAAATGGAGAAGAGATTGAGATTAACATTTTCAGCTTGCTTGGTTACACAATAATCACTCTTAGCATCAGAAGTCTGAAAATTAAAAGATAAATTGCATTAGGAAAATCTGCTGTCAGGGACCTCTCCAAAGTGTTGAAGAGCAACGATGGCAGTTTGGAGACTAAAGTGTGTGTGTTCCAGGCCATAATCTTCCCAATTGTTTGATATGCCTCAGAAAGTTGGACAATGACTAAAGATGACATAAGAATCTACGCCTTTGTGTTGTGGTTCTGGAGAAGAGTACATAACATGCACTACCAAGAAAACAGTTTTATCCTACAGAAGCTGGATTCAAATTCCTTCTTGGAGGCAAGTATAGTGAAGCTCTGCCTCACATACTTTGGACATGTTGCCAGGAGGGTCCACTCTTTGGAGAAGAACATGATTGCTTGGAAGGATGGAGAAACTATGCAAGATAGAACAACCCTAGAGGAGATAGACTGACACAGTATTGGGTTAATGAATTTAAGCGTGTCAGAAGCAGTGAGATTGGCTCATGAGAGGACAGAACTAGTGTGTATAGAGTCACTATAAGTGGCAAGTGACTGGAGATTACTTAACAAAAATAGCAACGACATTATGACAGTAACTGGACATTGATAGAGATAATGTAGGATACTAGGTGAAAGAGTTCACCCAGACATGGCTTAAAACAATATATTGACTCAACTTTTGAAAACCACTGTGGAAAGAATTACACAGTACAGTTGTACTCTGGCAGAAACTGTCCAAGACTTTCATCCTCATTTATTTTCTATAATAGATCATTAGCTAAATTTAACATAGTAAGTAAATAAAGTTCAGAGAGCTAAAATAATATTCTGGATGTTATCTTGTGGATTATTTGACATGTACATGGTTTAAAAACCATATCTATCTGACTTTAAGCACCTATTTTTTTCCCTTGTCCCTCAGATTTCCTTTTTTTTTTTAATTTTAATGAAAGTTTACAGCGACTTTTGATTTCCATTCATTCATTGTTGCACTTTTTCACCTGGCCAACTTTTCCCCAGTTCACTCTTCTTTTTGAAAAGTAAACAAAAAAATTCTTTCTTTCATTGTTATATAATCTCTTCCCCAAGCACTTCTTTTTTAACCAGTTCTTCAAACAATATGCCTCAGCTTCATCTTTCACTTTTGTTTTCTTGTATCTTATTTTGTGTTAAGTCACGATACCATTGATCTACACAATACCATTATCACGTACATCTATCAAGTGCTTCAATAAAAATTATGTATATAGAGTTTTACTGATCATATTAATAAACATACAATCTAGCATCTTCTAAAATTGTTTTGTTTTTTCATGCTGAGTGTTGTAAAAAAATAAATGTAAACTGTGATTGATGAGTAGAGGAATCTTTATAATTAGTTTATGACTTTCATTTGGTGGGTATGTAAGTGAAAGAGTGTAAATGAAAGAGAGACTATTAGTAACAAAGAAAAAAAACTGGATGAAATTGTGAAGAGTATACCCACTGAAAATCCAAGCAGCTTGGTTTGTACAGAGTTCAGGTTGACAGGAAAAGTTACTACAATTAATATTAAAGAGATTAGTAGATGATAGTAGCGATCATATCTACATACAGCACAGAGGAAGTAACCACTATGTAATGTAAGTGGTATAATAAAACCATCACAAAAAGCCTTCATTTAAAAAATACGGAGATATTAGGCACAGAATAAATAAAATAATGGACTCAGTGTATAACTAGCTACAGAATTGACATGAAGGTTGTGATACACAGATATACGGATGTGTTCCCAGGAATTCCTTCACTTGTGCCCAGCCCTACACAGTTCCAGTGTGTCAAGCTGATTGCTCCTAACACTATGTATGTTCAGAGTCCTTCTCTACCTTCAGAACAACTTTCTCAAGTACATTCCTTTCTGAAGAGCAACCTGCATTCAATGACAAATAAAAAAGAGCATACACCATCCAGAAGTTTCTGTCTAAACAAAGATGATGGGTTGAATTAGGTAAGCAGCTCAGGTGCTAACAAAAAGTCAGCAGATTCATTTCCTAAACCACCCTGAATGAGCTAGAGCTTGTAATCTGTTCCCATAGCATGTACATCCATGAGAATTCTATGCTTTTGTTGTTGTTATTAAGTGTGGTTGAGTCGCCTACAACAATTCTTAGCGACCCTAAGAACAACAGCCCTAAACCCTGCCCTATCCTGTGCCAATCTTATTGTCTCTTGTCACACCTACCACCATTACTTCAGTCATTGAATCAATATATCTCAATGAGGGTCTTCCTCTCCTGCACTGTCCCTCACTCTACCAAGCATGAAGTCCCTCTCCAAGGACTGGTCTTCCTTGCAACATGTCCAAAGTATGTCAGATGAAGTTTCAAAATCCTTGTGTCCAAGGAACAGCCTGGTTTAACCCTCTACTGGATAGACCTGTTCATTCTCTTAGCAGTCCACGCTATATTTAATACTCTTCTCCAACACCACAGCTCAAAGACATCAACCCTCCTTCTATCTTCCTAGCCATTGTCCAGCTCTATGATGCATAGCAAGTGATTGCAAATACCATGACCTGTGTCAGGCACACCTTAGTCTCTAGACTGACATCATTGCGCTTTAGTACTCTAGAGAGGTCTCTGACAGCAGACTTTCCCAAATGCAGCATTATCTCTTAACTTCCTGGCTGCTAGTGTCAAGAGTGTTGATTACGGACTGAAGCAAACTAAAGCTGTTTACAATCTCAATATCTTCACCATTCATCATGATGCTTCCAACTGGCCCAGCAGTGAGAATCTTTGTTTTCTTGATATTGAGCATCAATCCATATTGAAGGCTGCAATTCTTGATCCTTTATTGGGAAGTTTTATTCTACCTAATGTTCCTGTTGTTGTTGTTGTTGTTTTTATTATGTGCCTTTGAGAATGACTCATAACCCTATAAACAACAAATCTGAACATTGCCCTAACTGGGGTCAACCTCACCATCTCTGACACACCTGATCCCATTACCACAGTCAGTATGTCAATCCATTTCATCCAGAGTCTTCCTCTGTTGTGCTAAACTTCTATCTTCCAAGCATGATGTCCTTCTTCAAAGACTAGCCCCTTCTGAAAACATATCCAAAGTACGTGAGACAGGGTTTAAAATCCTTGCCTCGAAGGACTAACATGATTCCACGTTCTCCATGATAGACCTATTTATGCCTTTAGCAGCAATCCATGGTATATTAAAAATTGATAATCATTGATAAATGTTGAGTTCTATAAAAGCAGATAATGAGATGTTGTTGTTATTGTTATTGTTGTTGTTATGTGCCATTGAATGGCCTGAGAACCATAGTGATCTTTTGTACAGCAGCTCTGAACCCTGCCTTGTCCTGAGCCAGTCTCACTAATTCCAACACACCAACCCCCGATTGCCCCAGTTACTGTATCAATCCACCTCATCCAGGGTTTTCCTCTCCTTTCTGACCTGTTCCTCCACCTTTCTGAACTTCTCTAAGAACCAGTGTCTCCTGGCCAAGTGCCCAAAGTATGTGAAACTGAGCTTCTAAATCTTAGCCTCCAAGGAAAAACTTGGTTTCACCCTCTCCAAGACAGACCTATTTGTTTTCTTTGTGGTCCATTATATGTTCAAGGCTCTTCTCTGGCACCACAGCTTGAAGGCATTGATTCTTCTGTCATCCTTAGTCATCGCTGAAGCTTTCTGATGCATAGCAAGTAATTGTAAAGACCATGGCCTAGATTGGATGCACCTTAGTCTCTTGAATTGCTTTTCAATACTCTACAAAGGTCCCTGACAACAGATTTTTCCAGTGAAATTTGTCTTTTAATTTCCTGGCTTCTGGTGCCAAGAGTGTTGATTGTGGAGCTGAGCAAGCTGTAATTGTTAAATACCTCAATCTCCTCTCCATACATCATGGTGCTGCTAATTGGCCCAGTGGTGACTTTGACTTCTTGGAAAGCAGCTATGTTCAATGCTATACCACCAATACAATCTTTGTCTTCTTGATGCTGAGATTCAGTCCATACTGAAGACTACAGTCCCTTACCTTCTGCAACAAGCGCCTCAGGTCTTCTTTAATTTCAACAAGCAAGGTTCTGTCATCTACATAAGTAGGTTGTTGATAAGTCCTTCTCCAATCCTGATGCCATATTCATCTTCGTAAAGCACTGCTTCCAGAATGATCTCTTCAGTATTTAGATTGCAAAAATATGGACACAGGATTCATCCCTTGCAGTAAATAATATTTTTCAATAATAATATTTCAGAATCATCATCTTGCTTGGACCCACAACACCCTTGGTACCAGCAGTCAGGAAATAAGGAGATGCATTGCACTGGGAAAATCTGCAGTTAGGGAACTCTCCAAATGATTGAGGAGTAATAATGTCAGTTTGAGACCTAAGGTGCATTGATTCAGGCTATCGTCTTTCCAACTACTTGCTATGCATCTGATAACTGTACAATGAATAAGGATGACAGGAACATAATTGACACCTTTGAATCGTAGTGTAGGAGACTAGCACTGAATATCTCATAGACGGTCAAGAGAATGAACAGGTATGTCTTGGAGAGGGTGAGCCAGAGTGCTCTTTGGAGGCAAGAATGATGAGGCATACTTTGAGCATGTTGCTAGGAGGTGTGATTCCTTGGAGAAGGACATGATGCTGTGAAGGATGGAGAGTCAGCAAAGGAGAGGAAGACCCTCGACCCGGTGTATTGACATGGTGACTGGTGCAATGGGCTCTGTGTGTTAGGAAGTGTGAGGAAGACACAGGATGAACAGGGTTCACATCTTTTGTTTATAGGGTCACTGTGAGTCATTCTCAACTCGACAGCACCTAAAAACGACAACAAAGAATCATCACCCTTCAAAGAAAGGGATAAAGAAAGTTGGGCAGAGAGAGAGAGCAGGTCAGCCTGGATAGAGCATCAGACAAAGATCTAAAGTTTGAGACCCAGATGTTGTCTCACTGTGAGGTTGATTTCAACTTGTAGAAATCCTGTAGAACGGAATTAGGTAGCTCTGGCGGTCTAGTTGTAAAAAACCTGAGCTGCAACCCCTAAGGCACTTGGTTCAAAAACACCAGCTGCTCCGCAGGCGAGAAAGGGTAATCTCCTCCTTTTGTGATTAACTGTGTCTGAAAACCCACTGGAGGGTCAGTTATAGGTCAACACACAACAACGGAAGCATAGGACAAAACAGAACCTACTTTGGGTCCCACTTTAGACCTTTGGGTGAGGCTTTGTCAAGCCTATGTAACAGGTTAACTCCCTCTGCCCAATCTTATTCTTTTTGTTTCCTCTTAAACCTGATGATTTTTAGGACCAAAAAAAAGAAAAAAAAGAATAAAGAAAACTCCCCAAATACACACATACACACACACCCCAGGGCTATAATACTATCTGCTATTACAGAATTCAACATCTATCAATGACTCTCAAGCTCCTATACTGGGAATGTACTATCAGCATAAGAGGAAATTGATTCAGTAGCCATTATATGTTTTTGCTTTTGTTTTTGTTTTTTTATGGTGATCTCTTATGTGACAGGTTACAACTGCTGTGCACTATATTCAATACCTGACTTTAAAAAAAAATATACCATTAAGTATCATCTTGATTGGATGTATATTTGTGTCACAAACTTTTTGCGTAACAGCTTAACACATTATCCTGAATAACTAAATGGCCTCATAATTTTGCCACCCAAGGGCCCCAGTATAAAATTAGGAAATAACAAAGAGAAATGAAATGAGATAGATGTGTGGTCTGGCACAGAAAGGATTTGCTGAGGTTTGCGTTTGTAGTCCATGAGTGTTTCACAGCCTCTTTGGCTATGGTAGGCTCACGACCCTTACATATAAGGAGGTCATTTAAAGTTAGGTGTTGCTTTCAGCTTTCAGGGAGTTTGATTAATACAGAACAAGGAACGTACATCTTAAACAGGGATATAATTCATGAAGGTCTTAGATTTATGAATAGGAATTAAAGCTTTTCCAGAAAAGACAAAGGCAGAGCACCCAAGGTACTGGGAATATCCCAAGCAGAGAAGAAGGTGAAGACTTAGCAATAGCTTATGTTCAGTGATGTGAAATTCACTTGTGAAGAATGGGAGGTCTGGACCCAGCTCAGAAGGCCCTGTACAGGATGCGATATTGGAGAACAACAGAAACCTGGTGTCCCTTGATGAGGACTATTCTCCTGGCATTGGCCTTTCATCTCTGAGCTGCTGCTGTTTCTGTAGTGTCTGTGGTGCTGTGATGTCACAGATACTCAGGCTACTCCTTGTCCGACACCAGCAGTGCGATCTTTCAACTCCTAAGTACAGAAAGGTGATGATTGTCTGCTTGGGCTCTGGTCTGATGAAAGAAGATTACACAGACTGGAACACAGGAATCTTAATTCATTGGAAAATATTGATCTTCAACACACATGCCATTTTCATTTCATGGAAAATCGTGGAATATTTGAGTTACCTGATAAAACTATGAAATCAAATTTAACTTTACCAGTAGTTCGTCAGAGAAGGGTCAATCAAGTAAAGTACTCTGTAGAGCTTAATGCAGATGAAAAACCTACACTTCAGTGACCATGATTAATTTTGGACTGAAATGATTTTCCCTGAAAGTCAGAAATTCCCTAGCATTAAGGCCAATCTCCATAAAAGAGCACTCACAACATAAAGAAATCCACGTATGTGTATGTGTGGCAAAGGCTATACCTTCAAGTCAAATCTCACTGTACGTCAGTGAACTCACACTGGGGAGAAATGCTGTGTGAGCAGGGAGTGTGGAAAAGGTTCATCTCGGAGAATCAACTCACTGTGCCTCAGTGAACTCATACCAGAGAGAAACCC
The DNA here is from genome assembly GCF_000299155.1 of Elephantulus edwardii. Classification (NCBI taxonomy): domain Eukaryota; kingdom Metazoa; phylum Chordata; class Mammalia; order Macroscelidea; family Macroscelididae; genus Elephantulus; species Elephantulus edwardii. The sequence goes on from NW_006399909.1 coordinate 3,135,564, forward strand.
TATGTGTGTCCTAAGTGCAGAAAAGGTTTCTGTTATAAGGGACATTTATTTTGTCACAAGAGAACGCATACTGGGGAGAAACCATATATAAACGATAAAGGTTTCATCCAGAAGTCAAAACTCACTAGACACCAGCAAACTCATATAAGGCAGAAATCCTATAAATGGGGAAAAGGCTGAATCAGAAACAATGACTTCACACGACATCAGCAAGCTCGTGGAGAAGAGAAATACTATAAATGTGGTGAGTGGGGTACAAGATTCAACCATGATGACAGGGTCACAGTCCGGCAGGGAACTCATAGTGTATAGAGTATGGAACACTAGGTGTATAGAGTATGGAAAAGGTTTCAGTAGAAGGGATGTGTTATTTTTCACAAGCATACCCCTATTGGAGAGAAACCCTACATGTGTACGGAGTGTGGAAAAGAATTCACCCAGAAGGGATGTCTCATTTTTCACAAGCGAACACGTACTGGAGAGAAATCCTGTGTGTGGGCTGACTGTGGAGAAGGTTTCAGTCAGAAGGGACTCCTCATTATTCACAAGTGAACACATATTGGAGAGAAACCATATGTGTGTAGCAAGTGTGGTAAAAATTTCATCCCGAAGTCAAAACTTACTATAAACCAATGATGCCGTACTGGGGAGAAACCCTTTATATGTAGGGAATGTGGTAAAGGCTTCACCAGGAACCATGACCTCACTGTCCGTCAGTGAACTCATCCTGCGGAGAAACTTTTTAAAGGTGGTGAATGTGGTAAAGAATTTGCTCTGTGGGGAACGCTCATGGCGCACCAGCCACACATACTGGGGAGAAACCCTACATATGCAGAGAATGTGGAAAGTGCTTCATCAGTAAGAGGGGGCTCACGGTGCATCAGTGAACTAATAATGGAGAGAAATTCTGTAAGTGTGATTGTAGTAAAGGATTCATGCAGAAGGCAAAGCTCACTATCCACCAGCAGACTCACACTGGAGGGAAACCCTATGTATGCATCGAGTATGGGGAAAGGTTTCATTCTGAGGGAAAAGCTCACTCGTCATCGGTGAACTCATTCTGCACAGAAATAGTGACAGTGGGTATTGACAGTGAATTTGGTACAACTCCTCCAATTATATCTGGGCTCTGGGAGTTCTTTTGAGTTATTACTTTTATTATTGTGTAAATAAACACTTACTGTGGCTGTCGGTGGCATTTGTCTGGCACTTGCCTAGATGATTATGCCCACTTGGGCTCACTGAAATGGAAAGAGAAGGGGAAGGGAGGGGAGGGGAGGGGAGGGGAGGGGAGGGAAGGGAAGGGAAGGGAAAGGAGCAAGAGAGAAAGAGAGAGAAGAAATGAGAAGTAATATATTCAATTTTGTATAAAATCTATTGAAGGAAACAGATAAGCTAAACAGCAATTTGCCTATATAAGAATACATAGACTATTACAGGAGTAAAAAGGTGAGCGGAAATTTATATTTGGGGATACTTTTTAGTTTTACAAATCTAAAATATCTTTCATGTTTTCTATATATTGTAGATATATTCTGATTCTTATGGAATTAAAATGAAAACAAAAAAATAGTTTCTAAAATGAGCAGAATTTTAACAACTTTTTTTTCTCACTTGCTTTTTGAATATTTATAAATTAACTCAGCTGTGTGACTTGGGCTTTTCTCATATTGTGAAAAGCGTGTAGCGGATAACTACAAATTGAAGTCAAGATTCCACTCCCTGAGCACCTCTTTCAGGATGTGACATCCTTATGTCAACCTATTTCCTTTATTGCCCAATTTATACATAACTGACAAGGTGTCCCAATTGCCTGGTTATGAGATTCGTGCTTCATATTTGATGGGAAAGTAATTATGTTTTAAAGGACTTTCTACACACATATTTGTCAGCTTTTAGCTGTTACTTATGTCCTCAGTTAGGTTATAATTGATGCCCAAGGGTAACTTGTGTATTTAAATGAGAATAGTTAATGATTTTTCACATAATATCATCTAGAAACACAGGGAAAAAAAACCATAGAAGTGTTTATTTCCACAGATTCAGGTCTCCTGCACATGTATTTGAATACTCAATGCCATCTCCAAATAACTCCACATCCAATTTAGGTCTTTCAATTCTCTTCTGATTTCACATTTTATTAGTTAATCATATTGAATTTACATCAGGTAATTGATACATGTGCGAATTCTCATTCAGTCCCTGGTGTGTATAACCAGAGATACGTCTCCTAAAGCAATCAAAGAAGAAATACTGTATGTGTATATGTGCACAAAAGCCTGCATGCATGTATTAAAAAAAAAAAGATAAATAGAAAGAAAGGGGACTACAAAGGATTAATGTACTAAAATGCATTTTAATACATTTTAATATATTAAAATACCTGACTTGTTATTTTTAGTCAAACAGGCAAAGCTATTTACAAAGAATATGGCCTGTATCAGAGTCATTGTGTCTTCTGGTATACTGAGGGCAGTCTTGGTTCCTGCTTGTTCCTTCCACCTAAGTATTGTACTTCCTTTAGCTCTTCAGAAGAAGTTCTTGTAAGTTAAACAATGGGTTCTAACTGAAAGGTCAGGCATTAAAGTCACCAGTCATCCTGTGGAAGAAAGATGGGGCAGCCCACTTCCAGAAAGTTTTACAATTTCATACATTATGTGCAGTTTTGTTCTGTCCTATAGAATTGCAACAGGTCAGAAACCAATTCTGTAGAAGAAGTAGTTTCTGTTGTTTGGGTCTGGATTCACGCTCCAAATATTCCTAGTGTACATGTCATATTATGAAGTCATCAACTTAGTTTTGTTGCTATTAATTGTCCTCCAAGTGGCTACAACACCTGTTGATTAGATATATTACAAAGCAAAATATATGAGGTTCTACATATAATTCATGATCCCTGACACAGTTGAGTTAATTATTGGAACTATTGCATCAGTCTATGCAGCCCTGAATATGGATTGCATCTCAATGTCAAGAAAACAAAAATTCTCTCCACGAGACTGATAGACAAAGTAATAACGGAGAAAAGATTGGAACTGTTAATGACTTCATCTCACTTGGATTCACAATAAATACACTTGGTGCCAGCAGGAAGGAGATTAGGAGACATACCCACCGAAAAAGTCTGTAGTCAGGGTCTCTCCAAATTATTGAGGATAAATAATGTCAGTGTGAAGACTAAAGCACACCTGATTCAGGCCACAGTCCTTTCAGTTACTCACTATGGATATGAGAGCTGGACAATGAATAAGAATAAGAGAAGAAGAAATGATGCTTTTGAGCCATGTTGTTGAAGAAGTGTACTAAATATCTCATGGACTACCAAAAGAACTCTCAGATGTATCCTGGAGAAGTTGCAGCCAGACTGCTCCTTGAAGACAAAGATGATAATAAAACTTCATTTCACGTACTTTTTTGCATGTTGATAGGAGAAGGTAATCATGGTTGGGAAGGTGGAAGGGTGGTGAAGGAGAGGAAGACCCTCCAGCAAGTGGACTGACACACAATGGATGTGAGTATGTCAGAGACGGTGAGGATAGCACAGAATAGCTCAAATCTGTGTTTCATAGGGTCACTATGAGTAGTACTTGACTTGACAGCTCCTAACATTGCAACAATATCTCATTGAGAATGGCCCTCACATTGCTGATATTCTACCAAACATGATATCCTTTGTCCAGTGATTGCTCATTACTAATGATGTGTTTTAAGTAAGTGAGCAAAAATCATCCTAGCTTCTAAAGAATATTCGGATTATATTTCTCCTGAGACTGATTTTTTGAGGTTGGTTCAGGATAGGGTTCATATCTGTTGTTCATAGGGTTGAAATGAGTCATAATCTACTGAACGGCACATAACAGCACAACAACAACAAGACTAATTTTGTCATTTTTTGTGTAAGGCCATAGTACATGCAATTGTCTTTTGCAGTATCACAATGTGATTTGAAATAATTACATATTTAATTCATCAATATTCTTGAGACTTAACATAAACACTTTATTAAATATTTATAATCCTAAATATCTCTTCATTCCCACAGGGAATAGAGGCTTTAATGATTAAAGAGATACAATATGAAAAGTTCATTATTATTAACTTTGGATAATACATGCAATTTCTCATTTATAGAATAAGGTATTTTTATACGGTTCAAGTTCATTAATCTCATCTCAGGAAATTCTGGTGGTCAAATGAGTAAGGAGTAGTAATGCAAACTCAAAGGTACACAGTTCAAATCTACCAGCTGTTCTATAGGAGAAAGATATCTATCTATGTATGTATCTATGTATCTATATCTAACCTTCTGTTGGGTTTTCAGAGATAGTTAATTGCACAGGAGGAGACTGTCCATCCATCTCCTGATATATACATATATAGCCAGACAATGACCAAGAATGACAGAAGGATTGATGCCTTTGAGTTGTATGGCTAGAGAAGAATCTTAAATATACCATGGACTGCCAAGAAATCTAACAGGTCTGACCTAGAAAGTGTGTAATCAAGCTCCTCTGAGAGGCAAGGATTTTGAGACTCTATCTCAATACATACTTTGGGCATGTAGCCAGAAGGAACCAGTCTTTGAAGAAAGATACGATGTTTGGAAGAGTGGAGGGGCAGCTCAGTGAGGAAGACCGCAGATGAGATAGATTGACACAATACCAGGGATAAGAAGGGTAGGTGG
>NW_006399909.1:3142482-3144999 GCF_000299155.1 Elephantulus edwardii
AATGTATAATGAAATAATTATAGTTCTTCACTATATAATCAATATCCTTTCTACTTTTTTCCCTATAAATCACTTTGGAAAGTCTGTTTAAAAATGAATGCTCCGTTGATATATTTGAAGCTTTTCTCATTGAGTTATCTCTCTATAAGAAAGATTTAACATTTAAATAAAATGTAGTATCACCATATTTCTAATTTAAAATATTATTATTTTAGTATTAATCATCTTTTATCTACGTTTATGACTATTTCCCCCCTTTTTTACCACTCTTAGTCTGGAATTACCAAAGAAAAATTGCATTTTTTCCTCTAATTCCTCAAACACCCTGTGTTCAATAATTATGATCCCTGACTGTTTGCCCATAAATACAATGTCACTTTGGACTTTGTTAAAAACATTGTAAGTTATGATTGAGTTAGATATTTGTATGTGTATATAAGAAAACACTGCATGTTTAAAAATCAGGAAAGGAGCACCAGTCATTTGTTATGTTTCCATACTTTTTCCAATCTATGTGTGGAACAGATTATTCGGAGGCTAGACTTTATAAGGAGGACCATGACATCGGGATTGGAGGAAGATGATCTTGCTCATCAAAACTGTGGAGGACCTGAAGCATTTGATGCAGAAGGTCAAGGACTATATAGTCTTCAATATGGATTGAAGTTCAACATGACGAAAACAAAGATTCTTACTATTGGGACAGCACCATGGTAGATGGAGAAGAGATTGAGGTTATTAACAATATAAGCTTACTCGTGTTTAAAATCAACACTCTAGGAACCAGCAGCCAGGAAATCAAAAGACAAATTACATTAGAAAACCTTGCTGTCGGAGATCTCTCCAGAGTACTGAAGAGCAATAATGTCATTCTAGAGACAAAGGGACACCTGATCCAGGCCACGGTCTTTGCAATTTTTTGCTCTACATCAGAGAGCTGGACAGTGACTAAAGATGACAGAAGAACCAAATCAATATCTTCGAGTTGTGGTGCTGGAGGAGAGTATTGAACATACCATGTACTGCCAAGAGAATAAACACATTTGTCCTGGAAAGGGTCAAATCAAGTTGCTCCTTGGAGACAAGGATTTTGAAGCTCTATCTCACCTGATTTGGGCATGTGCACAGAAGAGACCAGTGTTTGGAGAAGAACATCATGCTTGGAAGGGTGGAGTGACAGCAAAGGAAAGGAAGACTCCAGATTAGATGTATTGACACAGTAACTGAGTTTTTGAGATAAGTGTGTTGAAGTCTGACATTAGATTGGGATAGAACAGGATTCAAAGCTATTGTGCATAGGGTCACACTGAGTTGTGGAGCACTCAATAACACAGAACAACAACAATATACACATGTAAACTCTAGTGACCTACAGTATAAGGGGTTTCCTTGCCAGCCCAAAGGCAAAACATATTAATCTATCAGTTGCTCTGAGGGAGAAAGACGAGCAACATCCTCCAGTGTAATTATAGTTTCTGAAAACACACTGGAGGGTCAGTTATGAGTCAGTTCTGACTACTCCAGGTCACATAACAACAACATGTACATATACCACCACAAAATCACAAGATAGAATTATGCATGAGCAATGTCTACTTTGTTACAAATTTCTTTAAAAAATAAAATAGATACAGCTGGTGACTCTATACATGTACATTGTCAGTTGACTCCATATGTAAAAGAGAACGTGGTTGTTGTTATTGTTGGTAGGTTCTCTTGAGTCAAGTACACCTCATAGTGACTCTATGAACAACAGGTCTGAACCCTGTCCCATCCTGTGTCATCCTCATAAACTGACACACTCAAGCCCATTGCTGCTGGTGTTGTGTCAATCCATCTGGCTGAGGGTCTTCCTCTCTTTCCCTATTCCTCCACTTTTCCCAGCATGATGTCCTTTTCCAAAGAATAACCTCTCCTAGTAACACGCCCAAGGTATGCAAGATGAAGCTTTCTCATCCTTGCCTCCAAGAAGCATTCTGACTGTATCCTCTAAAAGGTATACTTCTGTGTTATTTTTTGCAGTCATTAAATAGTCAGTGGTCTTCTCCATCCCCACAATTCAAAAGCATTCATTCTTCTTCTGTCATCCTTGTACATTGCCATGCTCACAGATACATAGCAAGTGATTGGAAAGGCCATGGCCTGAATCAGATGCAACTTACTCCTCAAGAGAGAGATGGCAGAGCAACTCGATAATACTAGTCAGGAGAAAGCTAATGACACCTGTGGAACAAACCATTAATTGCTCATTTGAGAGGTCAAATTCAAGTTGAAGAAAGTTTCCAAGTTACATGATAGCCAAAATACAAATTTGAGTATATCCCAACTGAATTAGGAGGTCATCTCAAGAACAGATTTGATTTAATAGTTACTAATTAAACCAAAGCCACAGGAGCCAAAATATGACTTTGATTTCATACCACCTGAATTTCAGAATCAACTCAGGAACAGGTTTGAGGCCTTGAACACTAATGAGCGAAGACCAGATGAGTTGTGGGAGGATGTCAATGATATCAT
>NW_006399909.1:3147869-3159582 GCF_000299155.1 Elephantulus edwardii
CGTGGAGCCAAGCAAACTGAAGCTGTGAACAATCTCAATCTGTTTGCCATCCATCCTGATGCTACCAATTAGTATCACATTAAAATTAAATCTTTCTGAATATTATTTATAAATATTTGGAACAATATTTGAAATAGGAGTTTCAAGAGTTTAAGTTCTATTTAAAAGAGACCATGGAATAAGGAATATCATTGATGAAATCAGAATGATGTTTACTTGTGATTTATCGAAAATGAAAAGCATTCCACTGTACGGATCACAAAAATTTAAGAATAACGTTGAGAAAAATGGTAATCAAAAACACTTATTTGTACTAATTTCTCATAGAGTCCAGCCTCCCCGATAACCTGTTTTGCATATAGATTGAAAAGATATGGAGACAGGACACAACCTTTGTGCTCACCCTCCAATTTTGAACTATGCAGTGTTTACTAGCTCTGTTCTAACAACTGCCTCCTGGTTCAAGTACAGATTTTGCATTAGCACAATCAAATGTTCTGGGATTTCCATTCTTGCAGAGTCAGCCACAGTTTGTTGTGATCCACACAGTCAAATGTCTCTTTGTATAGTCAGTGAAATACAATCATTTTTCTGGTCATCTTTCAGCCAAGATCCATCTGACATTAGCTATAATATCCCTTGTACAATGGCCTCTTTAAAACACAGCCTGCACGTCAGGCAGTTCTCTGTTGAAGTTTTGTTCCAGTTGTTTGATTTTTGTGTTTTGTTTGTTTGTTTTTTATAATCCTAAGCAGAATCTTGCTTGCATGTGATATCAGTGATACTGTTTCATAATTTCTGCACTCTGTTGCATCACCTATTATTGGAATAGGTACAAATATAGATCTCTTCCAATCAGTTAGCCAGGTGATTTTCCTCCAGATTTCTTGGCACAACTTGGTGAGTACATTCAGGGCAATCTGTGTTATGCAGATAACACAACCCTACTTGCTGAAACTGAGGAATACCTGAAGTGCTTGCTTCAGAGGATCAAGGACTGTAACCTTCAATATGGATTGAAGCTCAAGATAAAGGAAACAAAGATTCTCACTACTGGCCTGATTAGCAGCATCATGATAGATGATGAAGAGATTGAGATTGTTAACAGATTCAGTTTGCTTGGCTCTATAATCAACACTCTTGATATCAGCATCCATTGGGAAAATCTGCTGTCAGAGTCCTCTCCAGAGTGCTGAAGAGCAATGACATCACTCTTGAGACTAAGGTGCACTTGATATACGCCATGGTCTTTGAAATTCCTTGGTATACATCAGAAAGCTAGACAATGTCTAGGGATGATAGACGAAAAAATAAAATAATGCCTTGGATCTGTGGTGCTGGAGAAGAGTACTGAGAAGAGTACCATGGTCTGTTAGGAGAATGAACAAGTTTGTCCTGGAGAAGGCAAAGCCAGGCTCCTTGGAGGCAAGGATTCTGAAGCTTCATCTGACATACTTTGGTCATGTTGCAAGGCAGGTTCAGTCCTTGGAGAGGGATGCCATGCTTGAGAAGGTGGAGGGACAATGCAGGAAAGAAAAATCCTTGATGACATGGATTGATTCAGTGATTGGGGTCATAGGAATAGGTGTGTCAGAGACAGTAAGATTGACACAGGATAGAGAAGGTCTTAGGGCTATTGTTTATAGGGTCACTTTGAGTCTCAGGTAACTCCACTGCACATAACAACAACATTTGTACTCATGTGTAATCTATAATAAAAAGCATAATTAAAAACAAAACAAAAACACTTGGAAAGTGCACAATAATGTTTGGTTTAAAATCAGGACCCTTCTGTGTCACTTTTTCTATTCAATATGCATACTGAGAAAACATCCTAATAAGCTGGATTGTATGTGAAGAAGAATGTAGCATCGGAATTGGTGGAAGACCTGCAAACAATGTCCTCTATGCAGATGACACAGCCATGTATGGTATTTTCAACTGTTTCATAGTATGGGAACATTAGACAATGAATAAGAAAGAATGATGAATTAATGAACTGTAAATAGAACACTGAATATCCTGTGGACTTTTGAAAATAACACAGTAATTAATATGTCTTGAAAGACATACAGTGAGAGTACTTCTTATAAGCCAGGATGCTAAGAATGTCACACATAATTTAGGCATATTCTCAGGAAAAACTAGTCCCTGGAAAATGGACATTCACTATTCGTGCAAAAGCAGGTCAGTACAGTAAAGAAAGAGCCTCAATGATGTGGATGGACAAAATGACTGCAATAATTGGTTGGACTGAGTAGGGATTTTCTTTGATATGCATGATTTTGTTCTTGTTATGTGCAGTCAAGTAAATACAACTCATAATCACCATATGAACAATAACTGAATCCCATCCTATCTTGAGCCAATCACACTCTCTCTTACCTATTTTCCACTGTTACCACAGTAACTGTGTCAATTCATCTTATTCAGCATCGTATTCTCCTGCACTGACTCTACACTCTTACAAACATGATGGCTTTCTCCAAGGACTCCTCCTTGTAACATGCCCAAAGTATGTGAGATGGAACTTCACTATCCTTGCCTCCTAGGAGCAAACTAGTTTCACCCTCTCAAGGACAGACCTGTTGTTTATTCTCTTGACAGTCCATGGTATTAATACTCTTTCCAGCACCACTTACTTGCCCATGTTACTGTATCAATCCATCTCATCTTGGATTTTCTTCTCCTGTGCTGTCCCTCCACCCTTCTAAGCATGATGTCCTTCTCCAAGGACTGGTACATCATGGCCACAAACCCAAAATATGTGAGATGGAGCTTCAAAATCCTAAACTCTCAAAGGAATCAAATTCTTCTTCTATTATTCTTAGTCGTTGTCCAGCTCTCCAATGCATAGCAAGTAATTGAGAAGTTCATGTCTTGGATCAGGCATTCCTTAATCTATAGACTTACATTATTGTTCCTTAATACTCTGGAGAGGTCCCTGACAACAGATTTTCCCAAGGCAACTAATCTTTTTTATTTCCTAACTGCTGGTGCCAAGATCGTTGATTGTGGACTCAAGCAAGATAAAATTGTTAACAACCTCAACCTCCATCTAACATGATATTACCATTTGGCCTGGTGGTGACAATATTTGTTATCTTGAAGTTAAGATGGAATTCATATTGAAGACTGTAATCATTGACTTTCAGCAAATGTCAAAGCCCTAGTCAGTTTGGCCAGCAAGATTGTGTCATCTGAATAACAGACTTTAAGTTGTCTTCCTCCAATCCTGATGTTACATTCTTCTTCATAGGGTTGCTATAAAGCAGCACCATTTGAAGACACCTTAAAACAATTTATCACTGGATAAAATCAATGACATTCAAAATTGTTATTTTGTAGATTGGTGATTGTTTATTATTTCTTAATGACATATTCTTTTGGCTGTTGATATCATACATGTATTCACATGTCATATTCTAGATGACTGCAAATACATTCTTACTTTTTGTAAAATCTTAATCGGGTTGTTATTATGTACTGTTGAATCACCTGTGACTAATAAGGACCTTATCTACAACAGTTGAAGCTTTCATTGTCCGGAGCCATTCTCACTGATTTCAACACATCTACCTCCATGTCCCCAGTTGCTCTATCAATCCATCTCATCGAAGATCTTCCTCTCCTGTGCTGTGCAAGCATGATGTCCTTTTCCAAGGACTTGTTGCTCCTGGCCAAGTGTTCAAAGTATGTGAGACGGAGCTTCAAAATCCTAGCCTCCAAGGTGAAATTTATAGTTTTACCAATTTCAGGAGCATAGTGTATCCTTGATACTTGTACATGCATGGATGAACAATTACTTTTTTCTTTTTCCTTAAAATCTCTGGAAGTCAGGGAGAATATTTAATGCCAGAACATCTACATATTATCTGCCACCTATCTAAATAACACGATGTCAGTAAATATTCTTTAATATAAGATCTGATCTAGTGTTACAGATATATTTCTAAACTTAGTCTCTAAAATGAAAATATTTATGGAAGCTAAACTAATTATTTTAGGTTTTGTGCTCATTTTGAGAATTAAATTTTACTTATTATATTATAGCTGAGATTAACATAATACTATTTTACATGTCAAAATGTTGATCAAATTTTTATTCTTAGATTGTAGAAAAGTTATTAGTTAAATGCTAGTTTAATTGAAATCATATAATGACAAGAAGCTGCACCACAATTCCGAAGGCATGCGGTTTGAGACCACCAGATGCTCTGTAGGAGAAGGATGGGCACTCCCCTTCCAGGTGATTAACTGCCTCTGAAAACTCATCAGAAGGTCAGCTGTGAATCAGTTCCAATGTGAGGGTACACAGCAATAACAACAACAACTACAACATATGATTAACTCAACTATTTATCTTGAGAAGTTATTTTAAATGAAGGAGGAAAGTTATGATGTAAGGAACACTATTTGTTTTATACTTTAGTTCTGAAAATCAGGATGAACTTAGAGCTATTTAAAAAAAGGATAAATCAGTTTTCTAAATCAGTATCAGGGGGCTCTGTTGGCTTAGTGCTAAGGACTTTGTACTGCCAAAGCAAAGCTTGAGCAATCTCAATTTATAACCTCTCTAAACCCACTGGAAGGTCCCTATGGGTTGGCTCTGACAAGACTGTACACAACAAAAACCTATCAGTATTAGTCTTCAATATGTTGTTGTTGCTATGTGTATTAAGCATTAAAATATATAATTGAAAAAGACCCACAATATTCAATAGAAAAAAAATGTTAAAATATAGAATAGACAAAAACCCCAAAACATTCTTTATGCTGCATTGAGAAATGTTGCACAGCATAGCAAAATATCATGATGAGATGCTTTTTACTGATAATGAACTTATTTCCTGATAAAATTAACAAAACTTTCAAGATGTATGGTTTGAAATTTATTATGTTCCGTATTTATAATTGAAAACTGCAATAAGACAAGACTGGTAATCAGTTCTCTGAAAGTGACGTTTGTAATGACTTGGCAGGGAATATTCAGAGGAGTTCATGATTTTGACCTTTGGAAGGCGTGTGTTTAAATGAAAATTTAATTTGGAACCTCGGATGGAAGAAACATTGACTTTCTTTTACTGATTCTATACAGCAATTTGCAAAATAGAGACTACTTGTAATTTTTGCATAGGGAGGAGGAAAGGAACAATTGCATACATACTATGCATTATTAATAACTGTCACAGTGGTAGCTATTTCAGAGTGAAAGAATTTATCATAGCAATAGTGGAATCCATACTTTTACTTTAAGATTTCAGGAAATTCACATTGTTAATGCAAATAAATGTGACTTTTAGACAAAGATTATTGTGATAGTTTTTGGAGGGTTTTCTTGAATTATTTCTAAAAAGTTATGTAATTCCTCACCTAGATTCTATTAAGTTTGTTGTTTTCCTCTCTAGTTTTGTTTTCTTTCCATTATGACTATTCTGACTTATAAAATAATTGCTTTTATTTAATTTAAATGAATAGGCATGCAATCATCTTTTCTTCTCCTGTCTCTGGAAACCTATTGGAGGGTCAACTATATTTCAATTCCCACCTGAGAGTACAAAACAACATATATATCTATCTATCTACAACTATATATGTTGTTGTTGTTGTTGTTGATTGCCTTCAAGTGGAGCATGACTCATAGTAACCCTATGAACAAAAGGCCTGAAGCCCCTCTACAACTATCTACGTTTATCAAAGTTCATAAAGTTTATGGAGGTAAACTGTATGAATAGATGGATGCCAATCCTGCTTCCAAACCTGTCATTCTGTCATAGAATGTTATTGTTCTGTGTTTGTGTGTGTGTGTGTGTGTGTACGGACACACACACACACATACACACACATAATTGTTGTTGTTATGTGCCATCAAATTGATTCTGACTTGTAGCAACCCTATATACAACAGCTCTGAACCCTTCTCTACCTTGAGCCAATCTCATTGTCTCTGATATATCTACCACTGTTACTCCTGTCTCTGAATCCATCCTCCTCATCAGGATCTTCGACTCTTGCACTCTCCCTCCACCCTTTGAAGCATTTTTTCCCTCTCCAAAGGCTTGTCCTCCTGGCCACATGCTCAATGTATGTCAGATTGTGTTTCAAAATCCTTGCTTCCAAGGAGCAGCCTGGTTTCACCCTCTCTAGAACGAACCTGTTTGTTCTCTTAGAAGCCATGGTATATTCAGTATTCTTCTCCAGCAATACAACTCAAAGGCATAGATTCTTCTTCTATAATCCTTAGTCATTGTCCCGCTCTCTGATGCACAGTAAGTAATTTCAAAGACCGTTGAATCAGTTACACCATCATCTCTAGACTGACATATTTTCTCTTGAGTACTCTGGAGAGATTCCTGACAGCATATTTTCCCAATGCAATTCTTTTGATTTCCTGGCCACTGGTCCCATGGGTATTGATCGTGGAGCCAAGCAGACTGAAACATTTAACAATCTCAGTCTTTTCTCTGTCTATCATACTGCTGCCAATTGGCTCAGTGATGAAAGTCTGTTTTCTTGATGCTGAACTTCATTCCATATTGAAGGCTTCAGTCCTTATCCCTCTGCAAACTCAGGTCCTCCTTAATTGGGGGAAGCAAGGTTGTATCGTTTGCATAATGCGGGTTGTTTTTGAACCTTCTTCCAGTCCTGATGTCACATTTCTTTCTGTAACAGTGCAGCCTCCAGGTAGATTTGTTCTGCGTATAGATTGAAAGGTATGGAGATAGGATGCATTCCTGACACACACCTTTCTTAATTTTGAACCAGGCAGTGCTTACTTGCTCTGTTTTCATGACTGTCTATGGGTCCAAGTATAGGTTTTGCATAACCACAATCAAGTGTTCTGGGATTCCCATTCTTCTCAGAGTCAGCCACAGTTTGTTGTGATCCACACTGTCAAATGTCTTTGCATAGTCAATGAAGCACAAAAACATGATGTTCCTCTAGTACTCTCTGCTTTCAGCTAAGATCCATCCCTAGAGCCATGGCATCTTCTAAACCCAGCTTCACATCTGGCTTTTCTCTCTGTATGTGCTGTTCCTTTTTTAAAAAAAATAATTTTCAGGAGGGTCTTGTTTGCATGTGATATTAATGATATTGTTTGATAATTTCCACACTCTGTCTGGTCACCTTTTTTTTTTTTTTGAATGGAAACAAAGATAGATCTCTTCCAGTCTGTTGGCCAGGTGGTTGTTTTCCAGATTTCTTGGCACAACCTGACCAGCACATCCAGAGAAGTATCAGTTTGTTTAAATATATCAATTTTGATACCATCAATTCCTGGAGCCTTGAATTTTTCCCAATTACTTCAAATCAACTTGAACTTCCTCCATCATCACCATAGGCTCTTGAACATAAATAGTATCATGAAATTCTTCTGTGTCAGCTCATCTTTTTTGACGTAGTGACTCTGTGTACTCCTTCCATCTAATTTTGATGCTTCCTGAGTCATTCAGCGTTTTGCCCATAGCATCCTAAAGTATTGCAACTTGAGGCTTGAATTTGTTCTTCAGTTCCTTCAGCTCAAGAAATGACAAGCTAATTTGTTCCCTTTGATTTATGACTCCATCTCCTTGCACATTTCATTATAATTCTTTGCTTTGTCATCCTGATCGGCCCTTTGAAATCTTATTTTGAGGTCCTTAACATCTTGATCAATTCCCTTTGCTTTGTCTTCTCGGCACTGTACTGTAACACTTAGATTCTCTTCTGATAGCCATTCTGGTTTTTCCTTCTTCCTCCATCTTAGTAATGATTTTTTTCATAATTCATGGGTAATATTCTTTTTTGATGATATTCTTCTTTTAAAGGCAAGTGATGTAAAGTTACTGTTATAAAATGTGATTTTAATGAAAGATTATAGAGAACTTGGATTTCCATTCATTCATTGTTGCACAGTTTCCTCAATTCCCACCCTTTTCCCCAGTTTGCTTTTCTCTTTGGAAAAAATCTTTCATTGCTATACAGTCCTCCCACCCTAGTCCACTATATCGTTGTTGTTGTTTGGTGCTATCAAGTCATAGATGACTCATATCGACCCTATGAATGAATGGCCTGAGCACTGTTCATACATAGAGTTTCTGGAGGCAAGCCATTTCGGAAGTGGATGCCGCTCCTGCTTCCAGGCTTGATTTAGTCAGGAAGCTCCAGCCAACACTGTCCACCATGGGTGCCCATTACCACGATTGGCACATCACTGTCACAGGATTCAGCATCACAGCAACCACGAGTTACCTCTGTACAGCAACACATAGACCAGTGCTATACCACCTAGAAGAATGTTTGACAGGAAAACAATTTGAACCTGGCCGAGGGTCACAGATGAAAAGCACCCACCTTCGGCTTGGTAGCATAACTTCCTTTCCACTAGGCCAACGTAGCTCTCTCTTTGTCCACTATATTATGCAGCTCTTATTCTGGACTCATGTCATGCAAATAATATCTAATCATATATCACTTTTAAACAGTTCTCTCCCTCATCTGTTTCAGTGAAGTGTACATTATTTATTCCCTCTTTTCTTAGTTTCCCCCCAAGCCCAAGGTCAGTTCTGTTTTATAAGAGTGGAATTATGCAGTATTTGTCCTTTTGTGACTGAGATATTTCACTCAGCATAATGTCCTCCAGGGCTACTCATTTTTTTAAATATTTCATGAGTTCCTTGTTTTTCAATGCAGTGTAGTATTCCATTGTGTGAATAAATCACAGCTTCTCTATCCGTTCATTTGTTGACGAGCACTTGAGTTGTTTCCAGCTCTTTGCTATTGTCAACAAAGTAGCAATAAACATAGGTGTGCATATATTTGCGTGCGTGGCAGTTCTGCTTTCTTTAGGGTATATTTCTAGTAGTGGAATTTCTGGGTCAAATGGTATTTCTATTTCCAAGTTTTTGAAAAAGCACCATACTGCCTTCCATAGTCGTTGCACCATTTTACACTCCCACCAAAAGTGAATAAGGGTTCTAGTTTCTCCACAATCTCACTAGCATTTGTTGTTTGTTGTTCTGTTAAATTTTGCTATTCTTACTGGGGTGAGATGATATCTCATAGTTGTTTTGATTTGCATCTCTCTTAGAGGTAGGGATTTTTAACATTTCTTCATGTGCTTGATAGCCATCTGAATGTCTTCTTTGGTGAAGTGTCTGTTCATATCCTGTACCCATTTAAAAATTGATTGTTTACCATCTTTTTGTGGTGCTCGAGTATTCTTGATATCCTCTCACAGACCATCTGGTCTGCACTCAATTGTATTCAAGGCCAAACTGTTCCTGAGATGGAGGAGAGAAGGTTAGACTTAAGGTCAAACTCTGGTTTATGTAGACTTACTTTGATTTTCTTTAGCTTCTGTTTGAACTTGCATACTTATAGTTGATTATCTAATCCCAAAACAGAACGTGATACAGTTTTCACAGCTGATATTAAGCTTCTCCAGTGATTTTTCCCATAAGTGTAATTAATCTCATTCTTGTGCAGATCATCAATGTAGATTTAGTCAATGTGTATAGTATCCATTTGTGTTTCTTATAAAAGGTATTTGCAATTAATAAACCATTGATTGTAGAGAGTTCTATCATTCTGTCTTCAGCCTCATTTCTGTCACCATGTTTCACAATTATCAATCCTTCTTTCTTCTTCATTATTTCTTCCTTATTTCTTGCTCATATCCAGGGTGTTAATTGTAGATCCAAGCAAGATGAAGCTGTTCACAGTTTCAACCTCTTCTCCATCCTTTATGACACTGTCTATTGCTCCAGTGGTAACAATGTTTGTTTTCTTGATATTGAGATATAATCCATGCTGAAGGCAGCATTCCTTGATATTCTGCAACAAGTGCTTTAAGTCCTCCTTCTTTTCAGCAAGCAATGTTGTGTAATCTGCATGATACAGGTTATTGATTAGTCTCCTGGTGCCACACTCCTCTTCATAGAGTCCACCTTCTTCTGCTCAGCATATAGATTGAACAGTATTGAGAGAGAATACAACCACAATGAACTCCCTTCTCAATTCCAACCCATGCAGTGCTCCCTTGCTCTGTTTGCACAACAGCCTCCTGATCCAGGTATAGGTTCTGCATGAGCGCAATCAAGTGCACTGAGATTCCGATTCGTCTCTTTGTCAGCAACAATTTGTCATGATCCACACAGTTGCATGGTCAATAAAGCACAAATAGACATTCTTCCTGTGTTCCTTACTTTCAGCAAGGATCCACCTAACATCAGCAATGATATCCCTGGTGCCACGGCCTCTTCTAAATCCTGCTTGAGCTTCTGGAAGTTCCTTATCTGTGTACTGTTCTAGCTGTTTTCAAATGATCTTGAGCAGTATTTTGCTTGCATATGATGTCAATGATATTGTTTGATAATTTCAGCATTCAGTTGGATCACCTTTCTTGGGAATAGCAACCAATATGGTACCAGAAATCAGGAAATAATGAGATGCATTGCACTGGGAAAATCTGAGGGACCTCTCCATATCATTAAGGAGTAGTGATGCCAGTTTGAGGACTAAAGTTTGTCTTTTTCAGGCCTTAGTCTTTCTGATTACTAGCTATGTATCTGAAAACTGAACAATGAATAAGGATGACAGATAAAGAATTGTCACCTTTGAGCTGTGGTGTTGGAGAAGAGCACTGAACATCCCATGGATGGCCAAGAGAATGAACATATATGTGTTGGAGATGGTGCAGCCAGAGAGCTCTTTGGAGACAAGAGTGATGAGACTTCGCCTCACATACTTTGGACATGTTGCTAGGAGGTGTGATTCCTGGGAGAATGGCATGATGTTGGAAAGGGAGGAGGGTCAGCAAAAAGAGAGGAAGACTCTCAACCAGGTGGATCGATACAGTGACTGCAATAGGCTCTTATGTATCAGGAAGTGTGAGGATGACACAGGATAGAACAGGGTTCAGATCTTTTGTTCATAAGGTCGATGAATTGTACTCTACAGTACACAACAACAACAACTTCCTTATTCTAACATTTGCATTCCAGTCACCCATTATTACTAATGTATCTTGGTTGCATGTTCAATCTATTTCTGATTCCAACAGTTGCTAGCAATGATCTATTACCTCCTCTTTTTCTCTGATTGTTGATGCATGTATTTGAATGATAGTGGTATTAACAGGTCTTCCTTGTATACATATGGATATTGTCCTTTCACTAATAACATTGCATTTAAGATGGATCTAGATAAGGTCTTTTTAACTATGAATGTGACCTCATTTTTTCCTCACCTTTTCATTTCCAGCAAATTTCCCCAGTCTGTCTTAATTTGAGTGCTCAGTTTTAGAGGAATATTTGACAGACAAACATATCACCCCAAAGAGCTGATGAGAGTTTACAGGTGTATACTGTCAGGTGCTGGTCTGAAAGCTCACCTCTTCAGTGCATGTGTTGTGTTCCCACCCTCACACTGCACTGCCAGCATCCAGCTCAATTCTGTCTCCTTGCTCCTCCATCATCTCCCATCCCTTGCCCCTGTTCACCTCTGGTTTGATGCCTCAGTCCTCCCACCACCTCTGTCCTCCCATTTTCTCTCTATTCCCTTGTTATTGTTTGTCTTCTGGTGCAGAGACTGCTGGGTGGTGCTCTTGAGGCAAGGGCAGTCTCCACTCACTGTGAGGATCTGTGGTACAGGCAGGAGCTGTGGTGTGGACAGGAGCTGTGGTCTGAGCAGGAGCCGTGGTCTGGGCAGGAGCCGTGGTCTGGGCAGGAGC
>NW_006399909.1:3160027-3164643 GCF_000299155.1 Elephantulus edwardii
ACTGGAGAGTCAGCTAAGAGTTGATTCTGACTTGCTGTGACAAAACAGCCACATATAAATAATTGTTCGACACTGACAAATATCAAGAAGTAGCATACAATACACATGAAACTAACTCATAGCTGACCCTCTAGTGGATTTTAAGAGTCTATAAAATTGCATAGAAATACATTGTCTGTCTTTGAATCTTTGTACCACAGAGCTGCTAATGAGATCCAAATCACCTTTAGGTTGGCAGCACAATGTAATAGTAAAGAGTCCTAATTTATCTATTTATTATGGTCCTTCTTTTATAATATATGGCTACAATATAGTATATTTAATTTTTCTTTTTTGTTCTTTGTTGCTGTTATTTGAAGTCGAATCAGTGGGACTCATAGCGACCCTAGAGCTCTGAACCCTGCTCCGTCCTGTGTCAGTCAGCCTTATCGTCTCTAACACACCTACCACCATTACCAAAGTCACTGAGTGTTTCCATATTTGAGGGCTCAGTTTCAGTTGCCATATCTGCTGGTCTAAGTGTCCTCTGTTGTTCTTAAGTGATATTTTATAGGCTTAAAATCTATTTCCTCAGTACTAAATTTCCTTAGGAGCATAAGTATTTACCGCTTAGAGAGGTTTATTGAAAACATGTAAACATTTAAGCTAAATCATATATCACTAATACATCACAGAAGCACAATTTATTTTATTAAAAACTCTCAATATTTTAACAATGAAGATAAAATACCTTGTGTAAATAAAATATAAAAAGCACATTAATTAGGAAACTAATAGCAACGAAAATTGTTTTTCATAAATATGTCGAATTTATTCATTACAACATTGTATTGATTGTTACTTTGTGTTTCTCCTCTGAACTTAATTAATTAAAGGAAGGTGTATAAACTATAAAATAAATCTTGTCTCTAATGTTGTAAGTAAACATTACAAATTGAAAATCATTACACCTGAAAAGATTTCTTTTAATATTATGCTCTAAAATAAAATTGCATTCAATTGGTGCAGGATCAAATAATATGCACTTATAAACATTAAAAATATACTTTAAAATAAATACTCTTACTGATGTTGCTACTTCTTTCCCTATTGACTTCAATATTGATCATGTTTGGAGTTATATTTTCCCCATATCACCAAATATGTTGCCCATATCTGAGTTTCCTCTAAGACAGATGCTTTAAGATAGTTTAACAAATTAATTATTGTGCCCTGCAGTATCATAAATTATTACTTTGACATTTTGCTAGTATTTTATTCAGCAATCCATTTTCTAGTATGCTTGTATTGCTGAACAGCAAAGATATAATTTTTCAAGTGTATTTTTAAGCATGTACATATGGCGAGTACTCAGGCTGTGCTCTGCTTTCTCAATGGCTGCATCTATCTTGTGTTTGGAATCAACCAGTATCTTCTTGGGAGATGAGCCTTCTCCTTTTGTGTGGCTCGCAACCCTGGGAACCTACTAGAGGGTCAGATTTAAGTTGATTCCAACTCAAAAGCAATGCGTACTATACGTCACATTTTTCCCCTTCAAAATACTTTCCTTATAAGTGTTATTTGCCAAATATCAAGTCAATCCAAACAGCACTTCCATCAGTTATTGTTGTTATGTGCCTTTGAGCCAGAAAGGACTCATAGATGATCCTCCAGCAGGTTTTCAAAGTCAGTAAATCACACTAAAATTTACCCATTCTTCTTACACAGAGCAGCTGGTGAATCTTGTGCCTTTGGGATTGCAGCAAGTGAATTTGAAACATGTCTCTTTTTTGGAAATTTTTCTTATTATTAATTTTAATGAAAATTTACAGACTTTACATTGTCGTTCATTCATTGTTGCACTTTTCTCCCTGCCCACACCTCCACGCCCGCCTCCCCCCCACCAAGTTCACTCAAGTCTTTTTGTGTTGGCAGCACAACTCCTTACCACTAGGCCAGCAGAGGTTGTAGCAACCCACCAGCAGCTTTCTCATGAGGAGACTTTCCTATATTTCTCTCACGAAGTAATTAGTAAATTCCAACCTTTGCCCTATTGGTTAGCAGTAAGATGTTACACATTCCGTCTTTTACAACATAATGCGATTTTCTTTAGGTACATTTGTGCCTTTTCACATTCCCAAATAATGTGTTCATTGTAAATATAAAAATGTTAAAATATTATAAATACAATATAATTAACGAGGCATGTATTGTTTTCTTTATACTCCAATATTTTAGAGAAGCTATATTAGCTTTTTGTAGTATAATGTTTCTTCTATAGAAATATCTTTAGTGAACTTCTTTTAAAATACAACATTCAGCATTATTGGCATGATATAATAATTTTTCATACTTACAGATTAGTATGCCATTATCCAGCTTACTATTAAAAATACTCCTTAATGCATATACCTGTAGCTGAAATGTTCAGGTGGTGTACCTAGTACATAAGGAGTTTCACTGCTAACCCAAAATGCACTCCTCTTTGGTTACATGAATCCAACAATTACTCCAGGGGAGAAAGATGGGTAACGTCATATATGAGTTAGTTACAGTCTCTCTAAATTATTGAGGAGTAATGATGTCATTCTGAGGACTAAGTTTCATCTGATTCAGACCATGGTCTTTCTGATCACATGTGAAGCATCTGAGAGCTAGACACTGAATAAGAATGACAGGAAAAGAATCGATGCCTTTGAGCTGTGGTGTTGGAGAAGATCACTGAGCACTCCAAGGATGGCTGAAAGAACAAACAATTATGCTTTAGAGAGAGGGCAGCCAGGCAGCTTTTTGGAGGCAAGAGTGATGAGGCTTCACTTCACATACTTTGGGCATGTTGCAGGGAGGGTTTATTCCTTGGAAAGGGGCATGGTGCTTGGAAAAGTGGAGGGTTGGTAAAGGAGAAGAAGGCCCTTGACCAGGTATATTGACACCATGACTGCCACAATGGGCTCTAGTGTGTCAGGAAGTGTGAAGATGGCACAAAATAGAACAGGGTTCTGGTCTGTTGTTCAAAGGGTTTCTATGAGTTGAACTTAACTTGAGAGCACATCACAGCAACACTACTACCTTTAATATGGATTTAATATCAACATTAAGAAAACAAAGCTCCTTACCACAGTACCAATAGCAAACATTATGATAGACAGAGAAATGTTGATGCTGTCAATTGTTTTATCTTCCTTGGATCAACAATCAACACCTTTAGTGCCAGAAGTCAAGAAATCAGGAGATGTATTCCATGGGGCAAGTCTACTGTCAGGGATCTATCCAAAATGCTGAAGATCAATAATGTTAGTTTCTATGTTGACTTTTATGAGGAAGTAACACATTGCCTTCCAGAGTGGTTATACCATTTTACAATCCAATCAACAATGTATAAGAGTTTCTATTTCACCACATCCTCTCCAACATTTATTACTTGCTGTTCTGTTAAACTTTGCAACTGTTACTGGAGTGAGATGGTACCTCATTGTGGTTTTGATTTGAATCCCTCTGAGTGCCTATAATTTTGAGCATTTCTTCATAAGTCTGTTGGCTATCCAAATGTCTTCCATGAAAATTCTTTCCATTCCTTTTTCCTATTTTATCATTGTGTTATCAGTCTTTTTCGTATGGAGTCCATCTAGGATTCTGTAAACTTTTGATATGGGATCCTTGTCTGAAATGGTATTGCCAATTTTTGTATTGCTTTGTTTTCTTTTTTTCCTTTTTCCCAGCCAGTAGGTTTTCTTTTTCACTCTGTGGAAAATATTTTTTTATGCTCACAGTTATTCCATATGACCCAGCTATTATTCCACTGCTTAGAAAATACACTGAGAGAATGAGAACTGAGGCACAGAGACTTGTTCACTAATGTTTATAGCAGCATTATCCACCATTGTAAGAACATGGAAACAGCCCAGATGTCCAGCCATAATTGAAAGGATTGAGAAATTATGGTACAGTCACATGGTGAACACTACACAGCATACAGGAACAATGATTTCATAAATCACTACCTAACTTGAGAGGGACTAGAGAGTATTATGCTAAGTGAACTAACTCAGGAAAAATACTGTATGAGACCATTATTGTAGAATGAGAATGAGGATCCAAGGTGGGGAGCAGCGGATCAGAGGGATGAGGATGGGTGGGGAGGGAGGTTGATTGTGGGATCTGACAATTTGATGGGTGGAGGAGGGTGTTGAAGGAAATTGGAATGATCCCGTGTGAAAAAACAATGTATACAAACTTTGTCAAAGAAGTAGTATAGTTTTTTGTTTTTTTTAAAGATAAAAGTGCAACAATGAATGAATGAAAATCCAAAATCTCTGTAAATGTTTATTAAAATCAATAAAATAAAATAAAAAGGTCAGTTTGAAGATTGATGTTATGTGCTGTTGAGACACCACAGCGACTCATAGCCACCTTGTGTACAAGAGCTCTTAGCTCTGCTCTACCGTGTGCCAATCTTATTGTCTCTGACACACCCCATTACCTCAGTCACTGAAACAATCCATCTCATCGCGTCTTCCTCTTCTGCGCTGTTCCTCCAACCTCCCAAGCATGATGTCTCTTTCTAAAACTGGTCCCTCCATGGAATATGATGTCCAAAGTATG
Organism: Elephantulus edwardii; assembly: GCF_000299155.1. NCBI lineage: Eukaryota > Metazoa > Chordata > Mammalia > Macroscelidea > Macroscelididae > Elephantulus > Elephantulus edwardii. The sequence continues at coordinate 3,164,609 of NW_006399909.1, forward strand.
TCAAATGAAGCTTCAGAATCCTTGCCTCCAAGGAG
>NW_006399909.1:3165285-3165984 GCF_000299155.1 Elephantulus edwardii
TGTTCCCTTGCTCTGTTTTGATGGCTGCATCCTGGTCCAAATATAGGTTTAGCATAAACATGATCAGGTGTTCTGGCATTCCCCTTCTTCTCATAGTTAGCCACAGTTTGTTGTGATCCACACAGTCAAACACCTTGGCATAGTCAATGAGACACAGATAGATATTCCTCTGCTATTCCCTGCTTTCAGCCAAGATCTATCTAATATTAGCTATAATGTCCTTTATTCCACGGCCTCTTCTAAACCCAGTATGCACTTCTGGCAGTTCTGTGTTTGAAGACTAAGTGCATCTAAATAAGGCCACGATCTTCTCAACCACATGCTATCCATCAGAGAGTTAGACAATGAATAATGATGACAAGAGAAGAATTGACGGCTTTGAACTGTGTTGCTGGAGAAGGATGCTACATATCCCATGGACTGCCAAAGGAACAAACAGATATTTCTTGGAGAATGTGTAACCAGATGCTTCTTGGAGGCAAAGATGGTGAAGCTTCATTTTTCATATCCCAGAATATAGGTAGGTGAGGTTATTTATTGAAGAGACGCGTCAAACTTGGAAAGATGGAGTAAGCAAAGGAGAGGAAGTCCTCCAAAGATATGGATTGACATGGTGACTTCAGCAATGGGATTGAGTCTTTCAGAGATGATGAGGGTGACACACAAAGGGACAAACAGGGTTCAGGTTAATTTTTCTTT
>NW_006399909.1:3166593-3167614 GCF_000299155.1 Elephantulus edwardii
GAATTGCTGGGTCAAATGGTATCTCTATTTGCAACTTTTTGAGAAAGCGCCACATCGCTTTCCACGGTGGTTGCACCATTTTACACTCCCACCAACAGTGATTTTTCATAGGGTCTCTATGAGTGATACTCCACTTGATGGCACCTAACATTAGCAACAGATGTCATCAAGTTATTTATACATAAAGTGCACTTTGTCAAACTAAATCTGAACTTTGGCTGTTATTTTCTACCTTCAGGAACTCTGTCATACTCAAGCCCTTGTGGTAATCGCTGTCAATTAATGTTGTTCAGGGTCTTTCCCAGCATTACGTCTCTCTGCAAGAACTGGTTCCTCCTAAAAATATGCCTAAGAGCAAAGAAGTTTCACTATCCTTCTCTCTAAAGAGCACTCTGGTTGCATTTCCTCTGAGACAGATTTGTTTACTCTTTTGGGAGTCCATTACCACAATGCAAAAGCATTGATTCTTCTCTCATCTTTATGAGTTTTCTGACTTTCAGATGTATAATAAGCAATTGAAAATATTGTGGCTTAAATAAGGCTCATCTTGCTCTTTAAACTGACATAGTGTTACTTAGAATTTTGTAGAGTTCCTTGACAATAGATTTTCCCAGCTGTATTGTTGTTCTACTGCAAACATTATTTTGTCAATCTCTCATTTTTAATTCATTTATTTAACATAGTATCATAAATATTAAAGTTTGGCATGCAAGTCAATATTTTCTCTTATAATTTTGTACTTTTTCTCTTAATAATTCCTTTACTATAGTTTTCAAGAGATTAGATCAATATTGATAAATTATTGAAGGGGTCGTGGTACTAGGGATATTGTAGCTGATGTTAGATGGATATTGGCTGAAAGCAGGGAGTACCAGAGGAATGTTTATCTGTGCTTCATTGATTGTGCAAAGGCGTTTGACTGTGTGGACCATAACAAACTGTGGCTGACTCTGAGAAGAATGGGAATCGCAGAACACTTGATCGTGCTACTGCGAAACTTATGCTTGAACCAAGAGGCAGT
>NW_006399909.1:3168349-3169477 GCF_000299155.1 Elephantulus edwardii
GGACATCATGCTTGGGAGGGTAGAGGGCAGGCGCAAGAGGGGAAGGCCCTCTGGGAGATGGATTGATTTGGTGACTGGGGCAATTGGGATGTGAGTGTTGGAGACAATGAGATTGGCCCAGGACAGGGCAGAGTTTAGAGCTGTTGTACATAGGGTTGCTATGAGTTGCAAGCTACTCGACAGCACATAACAACAGCAACAACATTACATAGAGAATAACTAAATTGCTCCAATTTATTTCTTGTTGCCAATTTTGTTGTTGGTACCATGTGCCTTTGAGCCTGAACTAACTCATAGCTGATCTAATAATGATTTTTCAGTAGCTACAAATTACAAGGGAGATGGTCCATCTTTATCCCACAGCCTAACAGCTGGTGGATTCAAGCTCCCTGTCTCTCAGTTGACAGTATAACCCTTACCGTTAGACGATCAGACTTCCTTTGTTATTTGCCAATGATACATGCAATATTTTCAAAATCTCCCTTTTTAGAATTTTTTAAATTATTTATCTGAATAATGAAATATTTAATAAAGAACTGAATTTCTGTATGCAAACTTTGTAAATAAAGCAGTATAAAAATTTTTAAAAACAAAAGAACTGCATTTCATATTCCTAATTTTGATTAGCTATAAAATGTCTTTATATTAGGTTCATTTTTCTGCTTTAATTCTGAATATGTACTGAGCATCTCCCATTTCACAAAATTATTATTTAATGGAAAATTATATAAAGCTATAAAATGTCATGTAACTCACACTGATTTTAATATAAAGTTTCTATCTAATTATAATTTAAATTCTTATTTGGTCTACAAGAAAACTGTAAGATATTCACCCTTTCTATATAGTTACAAAGTTAGTTTCTTCATATTGCATTTTTTTGCAATTTTAGTCATTTACGCTAAGTAAAGATGATTTATGAAGTGGGAAAGTATTAACATTTTATTAAATTTTACACCAAAATAGCTTTCCTTTGAAAACCTTATGAATTTGGCAAAACAATGAAAGTCATACAAGTGTTCAGGTCTTTCATTCACTATGAGTTGCTTATGACTTGATGGCACTCAACAACAACAACTATAGTCTAATATGTGCATTTTATTTGATTTAAAGTGTATGTAATTGTGT
>NW_006399909.1:3169897-3172310 GCF_000299155.1 Elephantulus edwardii
CCCTTCAACTCTTCCAAACATGATGTCGTTCCGCAAGGATCGGTCCATCCTGGCCATTTATCCAACGTATGCTTCAAAATCCTAGCATCCAAAGAGAAACTTGGTTTCAACCTCTCCAAGACAGACCTAATTGTTTTCTTGGCAGTCCATGGTATATATTCTCCAAAATTTTTACTTTATGGTACAATCCATAATATATTAGTTCAAAAATCTGACCCTATTTCTCTGGTGGTTTGTATTCAATTACAGCTCCTTAGGAAAATCATGTACCATCTTCACCCATGCAATTTCTTCTTCCTATTATTGTTATGTGAAACAAACTGTTAGGTGTTAGAGACAAGTATGACTTATAGTGACCCTATGAACCACAGATCTGAAGCCTTTTCCATCCTATGACATCTACACAATCTCTAGAACACTCAAAGGCATTGCTGCAGTCACTAAGTCAATCCATCATGTGGAGGATATTCCTCTGCTTTACTGTCTCTCCACCCTTCCAAACACGATATCCCTCTCCAAGGAATAACCTCTCCTAGAAACATGTGTAAAGGAAGTGATATGAAGCTTCATTTTCTTTGCCTTCAAAGAGCACTCTGGGGGCATCTTCTCTAAGACATTTATGTTTGTTGTTTTGACAATCTCAGGAATCTTCAGCACTCCCCTCCAATACCACAGTTCAAAGGGGTCAATTCTTCTGTCAACATTATTCATTGTCCAGCTATAAGAAACATAGCATGTGACTGAAAAGAGCATGGCCTGAATCAAGCGAACTTTAGTCCTACAGCTAATGTCATTCCTTCCACAAAGAGCCTGGGAATTGAAACTACTGGCCTTTTGTTATGCATTTCACTCGTGCTGTTTTTGTTGTGTACAGTAGAGTTGGAACCAACTATGGCTGATGTTCCAGTGGGTTTTCAGAGGCAGGTAATTGCATGGGAGGAAATTCTCTGTCTCTTTCCTGCACAGCAGCTGGTAAATTAGAACTGTATACCTTTTTATTGGAAGCACAGTTCCTTACAGATCTCCAAACACTAAAATATGTCAGTGAGTCTATCCCTTCTGAATTTTAAAAACCATCTCAACAACAGGAGGCCTTGGACACTAAAAAAAGAAGACCAGACAACCTATGGGATGATATCACAAATATCATCCTTAAAGGAAGAAAAGTCATTACTAAGACAGATAAAGAAGAAAAGAGAGAGATGGGTGTCAGTAGAAACTCTAAATATTGCACTAAAATATTTGCTTTGAGAAGCCAAAACAAAAAAAAAAATAAGAAATCTGGATGTTAAGTAGCTGAATATATTTCAAATGGTAGTCAGGAAAGACAAAGCAAAAGATAATGAAATGGTGAAAGAGCTCGAGTTAGAAAACCAAAAAGAAAGAACTCATGCAACATTTCTTAAAATGAAGGAATAGAAGAACAGAATTGCTTCTCAAGTTGAAATATTAATAGAATATTATGGGCAGAATGTTGAATGATCTGGAAAATATTTTCAAAAAAAATGAAAGGCATACACAGAGTCTGACACAGAAGAATTTAATGAAACAGCATATGATCAAAAAAGCAATGGTGTTGAAAGAGGAAAGCTAAGCTACTCTGAATTAATTTGCAAAAATGTAAGAGCCAGGGATTTATGGGATACATACTGACATATTTCAATGAACAGATGCAGCCTTGGGCATGCTCACCAGTTTGTGCCAAGAAATCTAAAGGACAGCTATCTGGACAACTTAGTGGAAAAGGTGTGTATTTTTTCCTGTTCCAAAAAATGTGATCTAACAGAATGTGGAAATTATTGTGCAACATCACTAATATCACACATGCAATAAAAGTTATGTTACAGATTACCAAAAACCAGCTGGAACAGTATATCAATAAAGAAATGTCAGGAATATAAGCTGGATTTAGAAGAGGCCAATGGCACTAGTGATAACTTTGTCAATATCAAAAGGATCTTGGTTGTAAGCAGAGAGTATCAGAAGAATAATTGTATTACATTGAATATGCAAAAGTGTTTGATTGTGTGTATCACAATACACTGTGGCTAATATTGAGAAGAATGGAGTCCCAGGACATTTAATTTCACTCATGCAAAACCTAAACTTAGACCAGAAAACTGTCCTCAGAACAGAGCAAGAAAACACTGCATGGTTCAAAATCAAGAATGGAGAATGTCAGGGATGTGTCCTTTCTCCATACCTTTTCAATCTATATATGGAACAGATCATTTGGGAAACTGGATTTTATGAGGAGGACTGTGGCATCATAACTGAAGGAAGGCTCATTAACAACCTGTGTTATGCAGATGACACCACCTTACTTTCCTAAACTGAAGAGGACCTGAAGCAGTTGTTGTAGAAGGTCAAAGACTGCAGTATTTAATATCAATTACATCCCAACATTAAGAAA
>NW_006399909.1:3172870-3174153 GCF_000299155.1 Elephantulus edwardii
ATATGGATGATAGAAGAAGAGTCAATGCCTTGAATTGTGTTGGTGATGAGTACTGGATGTCCCATTGACAGCCTAAAGAACAAGCAAGTCTATCCCACAGGAACCAGATGCAGGGTGACTCTTAGAGGCAAGGATAATGAAACTTTGCCTCATAGAGTTTGGGCATCCTTCCAGGAGGGTTAGTCTTTGGGGGAAAAAAAGAACCACACTGAGAAAGGTAAAGGATCAGAGAAAGAGAAAAGGCTTCATAAGGGTGACTCAGCATAGAGCAAAGATCAGAAGTGCCCTTTATATGGTTGCTATAACTGGGCAATACTTAACAACAACAGCAACATATATTTATAGCATATTTTCTCTAATAAGGAGTGATTTTTATTTTATCTTTCTCATCGTAAAGTCAAGATAAACATAGCTCACTTAGTAGAAATATAAGAACATATTTGGTAGTGTTTTGAATAATGCACAGAATGAGTCTAACTTTTTTACTTTACAATAGCATATTTTGAGCGTGTGATCCAAGAGGTGATTTCATGGGACATTTTAAATTCTGAAATTATATCTGCCTATAAACACCCATAGGAAGCTCCGCTGGCATAGTGCTTAGGGAGTTGTACTATTAACCCCAAAGCCATGTATCCCTGGAGGTTCTGCAAGAGTGAGATTGTCAGTCTTTAGTGTGCTGTGCAGAACCACAGAAACCCAACAGTGGGGCATCTATGAGTTGGTTCCAGCTGAATGGTCCTGAGATATGAGCACCTGTAGCCTGAAAACAAGCCAGTTGCCACTTCCTTGATCATAACTGATGGTAACCTTCTAGAACAGATCACAACCACTTGATAGTTTCCCAAGTTAAATCTTTACTGAAGAAGATTGTCACATTTTTCTCCAAGTTGATGATGGGTTCAAATCTCTAGTATTTCTGTTCATGACTGAGTGCTTAAATACCTGTACTACTAGGATAGCTAGTTAAGGAGCAGTGAAAGACTGTGCACATAATTATCTATACATAACCCATGTTCTGAATGAATGATAGTGGTATTCACTGGACTTCCTTGTAAGCGTATGGATATAATCCTGTCACTCATGATGTTGTACTTCAAGATGGATCTAGAAATTACTTTTTTTACTATGAAGGCAACCCCATTTTTCCTTGTCTTTTCATCTCCAGAATAGTATATCATATGTTCATCTGACTCAAAATGCCCCATGCCAGTCCATCTCATCTCTCCAATGCCTAATATGTCAATATTTATGCATTCCATTTCTTTCTTAACAGTTTCTAA
>NW_006399909.1:3177190-3178351 GCF_000299155.1 Elephantulus edwardii
CACCATGGACTGCTAGGAAAACAAACAGATTCATCCTGGAGAGGGTTAAATCAGGCTATTCTTTGGAGGCAAGCATTCTGAGGCTTCGTCTGGCATACTTTGGACATGTTGTAAAGAGGCACAGGTCCTTGGTGAGGGACATCATGCTTGGGAGGGTGGAAGGACGGCGCAGGAGAAGAAGGTCCTCTATGAGGTGGATTGATTCGGTGACTGGGATAATTGGGATGGCAATGTCAGAAACAGTGCGGTTGGCGCAGGACAGAGCAGAGTTTAGGGCTGTTGTACATAGGGTCAATATGAGTCGCAAGTGACTTGACGGTATATAACAACAACAATGTTGTTTATCAATGTTAAAATTAAAATTCATTGTCATTGAGCCAAAAATTGACTCATCACTGACCCTCCAGGAGGTTTTTCAGAGAGTTAAATGACGTGGGAGGAGAGTGTCCAGTTTTGTCCCACTGAGCCACTAGTGGATTTGAACCACTAGTGACACGGTGCTTTTTGCTTAGTCGTGCAAATTCATTGTTAATACATCAGAGAAGTTGAAGCATATGTGATACTAAGATTGCATCTCTTTCTGAATTACTTGAATGTGAGAAATATCTGATAAATAACCAATGTTATACAGTTAACACAACCTTCCTGGCTAAAAGTGAGAATTTGAAGCACTTTCTGCAGCAGGCTAACCATGCAGCCTTCAATATGGATTGCATTTCTAAATCAAGAAAACAGTATTCTCACCACTGGACTGACAGGTGGAGAAAAGATTGAAACTGCTAATGATTTCATCTTATTTAGATCTACAGTCAACACACTCAGTACCAGTAGTCAGGTCAGAAGGCATACTGCACTAGGAAAATTTGAATTGAAGGATCTCTCGAAATTATTGAGGTGCAGTGATGAGTTTGAGAATGAAGGTGTGCCTGGTACAGGACAGTCTTTTAATTCACTTGCTCTGCATCTGAGAGATGGGCAATTAATAAGAATGACAGGAGAAGAACTGATGTCTTTGAACTGTGGTGTTGGGGAACAGTACTGAATATGCCATGGGCTACGAAAAGAACAAACAGATAAGTCTCAGAGAAGGTACATCCTTGCTCCTTGGAGACAAAGATGATGGAGTTGCTTCTCACATACTTTGGGCATGTGGTTGGGAGA
>NW_006399909.1:3178688-3196423 GCF_000299155.1 Elephantulus edwardii
ACACACATATATATATAAATTTACAAAATGAAAACAACACTGTCTCATCATGTATTATCTTCACAATCTTCAGTGTACCTAAGACCATTGTTGTAATCACCATGGTAACCATCTTTTGAGGGTTTTTCTTTCCTTCCCAATCCAAAGGCAATGTTAGTGAAAGTTAAGTTTAGCTTCTTTTCAGTGAAGGTGAATCATACTGATTGTATGTGGTTAACATTAGAACTGTGTTCCACAGGGTTTTCAAAGCAGAGGTTTTGATAATAGATAAACAAATGTTCTGAAGGCACCTCTGGGTGGACTTGAATCTAAAGAGTTATAGTTAACTAATAAGTTCACTTTTTTGCACCATCCAGGGGCTCCCATCCTGTAAGCTCTAGTAAGTAGACTGTCAGTGAGTGAATTCTGGCTCGTAGAAACCCTTCCTCACAGGAGAGGAAGAGCCAGATGAGATGGATTGATACAGTGACTAGGGCAATAGGGGTAGGTGTGTCAGAGTCAGTGAGACTGGATCAGGACAGGGCAGGCTTCAGAGCTGTTGTATATAGATAGGGTCACTGTGAGTGGTGGACGACTGGACAGCACATAACAACAACAACAACAACAAATTATAATGCAGGCTAATGTCCTCATCACTCCTCTGAAGACAGTCTAGTGGATTTTCATACAGTATAACAATGCAGAGGGAAATCCTGTGGTAAGGAGTGGTACTGCACGTAGTATGAACTCAGCTGCTCCTCAGGAGAAAGACATGCCATCTCTTCCCATTCGATGTACAGACTCTGAAACCCCACGAGGGTCAAGTGAGTCAGTTCCAATTTGACAGCATATAAAAATCAACAAAGCAACAAGCAGGCTATTATAAGAATGAAGAGTCCCTGAGTGGTTCGAATATCTGAGAGCTTGATCATTAATGGAAATAGTCACAGTTTTAGATAATTATCACAGTCATTGTGAATTTTATGGAGGATAGTTCTACTTGATATAAATGGTGTAACCTTACGTGTAAATCAACTACACAATTTTTTAAGGAATATAGGGGTATTTCATGACTCTCAAAGACAGAAGTTTGGTTCAGTATACAGACTTAATCGCACATAACAACAATAACACACTATGACAGGTTTGGAAGCAGGGGTGGCATCCTCTTCCAAAACAACATGCCTCTGGAAACTCTATGAACTTTGATAAATGTTGATAGTTATAGAGGGGCTTCAGGACTTTTGTTCATAGGGTCACTGCGAGTCATACTCAACTCGAAGGCAATCAAAACCAACCACAAGCATTGAGAAGAATGAATACCAGAGCACTTAATAGTGCTCATGTGAAACCTATATAGCAAGGAAATAGTAAATGGTTTAAAATGAAGAAGAGAGTGTTGTTGTTGTTATGTGCCGTCGAGTCACTTGCGACTCATAGCGACCCTATGTACAACAGCCCTAAACCCTGCTCTATCCTGTGCCAATGGCATTGCCTCTGACACACCATCCTGATTACCCCAGTCACTGAATCAATCCAGCTCATAGAGGTTCTTCCTCTCCTGTGCTGTCCCTCTACCCTACCAAGCATGATGTCCCTCTCCAAGGACCTGTCTCTCCTGGCAACATGTCCAAAGTATGTCAGACGAAGCCCCAGAATCCTTGCCTCCAAGAAGTAGCCTGGTTTAACCCTCTCTAGGATGGATCTGTTTGTTTTCTTGGCAGTCCATGAAACATTCAGTACTCTTCTCCAGCACCACAGCTCAAAGGAATCAGTTCTTCTATCCTCCTTGGTCATTGTCCAACTCTCTGATGCATAACAGGTGATTGCGAAGACCATGGCCTGTATCAGGCGGACCTTAGTCTCCAGAGAGACACCGTTGCTCTTGAGTACTTTAGAGAGGTCCCTAACCGCAGACTTTCCCATCGCAATACGTTTTTTTATTTCCTGACTGCTGGTGCCAAGAGTGTTGACCTTGGAGCTGAGCAAACTGAAGCTATGAACAATCTCAATCTCTTTGCCATCCATCCTGATGCTACCGATTGGTCCAGTGATGAGAATCTTTGTCTTCTTGACATTGAGTCTCAGTCCATACTGAAGGCTGCAGCAGGGCTGTATTCTATCTCCATACATATTCAGTTTGTATGCAGAGCAAATTATTCAAGAAGCAGGATTCTATGCAGAAGAATGTGGCATCAAGATTGGAGGAAGACACACCAATAATCAGTGTTATGCAGATGACACAATCTTGCTTGCTGAAAGTGAGGAGGACTTGAAACACTTGCTCCAGAAGTTCAAAGAACACAGTCTTTAATATGGATTTCAAGTGAATGTCAGGAAAGCAATAATTCTTAGGACTAGACTGATAGGCAAGTTCATGATAGATGGAGAAAAGGTTAATACTGTCAACAACTTTGTCTAACTTCAATCCACAGTCAATACCTTTGGTACTACAGTCAGGAAATCAGGAGACATATTGCACTGGAACAGTCTTTAGTCAGGGACCTTCTCAAATTATTGAGTGATGATGTCAGTTTGAGTACTAAGGTGTCTCTGATTCAGGCCAAGGTCTTTCTGATCCCTCACTATGTGTCTGAGAGGTAGACAATGAATTAGGATTACAGAAGAAGAATTGATGCTTTTTAACATCAATTGTAGAGGAGTATGGAACATCGCACGGACAGTCAAAAGAACAAACAAACATGTCTTGGAGAAGGTGCAGCCAGAGTGCTCCTTGGAGGGAAAGATGATAAAGGTTTGCCTCATGCACTTTGAATATATTACTAGGAGGGGCTATTTCTTGGAGAGCAACATGCTCAGAAAGTCAGGGTGTCTGTCAACAAAAGAGAGGAAGACCCTTAGGTGGATTGATCAAATGACTGCTGCAAAGGGTTATAGTGTGCCAAGAAGTGTGAGGATGGCACAGGATAGGACAGGGTTCAGATGTGTTGCACATAGGGCCACTATGGGCAGCATTTGACTAAAGGACAGACACCTAACAACAACAACAACAAACCACAATGTAAGCAGACTGCTGTTCATTGGCCTTTGGCTTATCGGGAGACACATCACTAGAGGTCTTGATGGATTAATGGAAACAACAATTAAAAGGAAGATGTGGGAATGATGCATTGTGGACAATATAATTTCATTATACAACAAGATATAAATGTTTGTTTAATTGAAAACCAATTTGCTTTGTAAATTTTCACTCAAATTACTACTAAAACTAAACACATCCAAATGTTGATTTCTTATTTAAGGAATCATCAAAGGATTTTGTTTAATCTGTACCTATATATTATGACCTGTTGATTGTATCAATATTGGCAAATTAAAAACATATCTAAAGAATGATTCCTAGAAGCTATACAGCATAATGTGGAGACTGTCACATTCAGACAAATAAGTGACCATTGCAGACCCAATGGATTAGTTAATATTACTAAATATTACTGGTTTTCGGTTTAGTATGAAAATAAAAACAAAGCCCAAATAAAGCATGAGATTCACTTTTTGAAAATGCTGTACCAGTGAAATTTATTCTTTCAGTATGAGAGAATTTCTATTATATTCATCATCCTTGACATCCTGGTTCACTTTTGCCTTATATTTCACAAAACATAGATATTACTCTTGTTCCTAACCTTGACCATTTAACATTATTTCAGAAGATGAAACCTGACTTTGCTGTTCCTTAACCTTGTGCTTCTAGAATTTCATTTCGTACTGTTAGGTTTATATAGCTGATGTGTTATAAGGTAAAGAATGGGTTTTCTACTTCAGGTGCCAGCCAAGATGGATGACTTGTCTTGGATGATCTATATTTTTTCAAGCCAATTGAGTGTCTGATTAATTGAAGAGAGAAAATTATTGCAGAAATTGCCAGTGTGCCATTTATTCTGTCTGCGTGACTTGCCTTTGTGAGAATAATATTTTTTTATTCAATTCCTACCTGCATTTTTTGTGTGTGTGCAGAACATTATACACAAACATTTGACTTTGAAAAACATTAGGAAGCAATATATGAGGTACTATGTATGAAAAAATCCAACATGATAAGAAATAAGCATCTGCTAAACTAAATGATATATCAAACCAGGACTGTCTGTGAATTAGTAATACATTATATAACTGCTTATTAATTTTATAGATATAATTAAATTATACTGTTTCCAACTTAATCTATATTTTTATCCCACACATATGTAATTCATGCAGAGACTATGCTCAATAAAGAAAGGATTGCATTTTATTCTCTGCTGCAATCCCAGAGTCAAGAAAAGTACCTAGTATGAAAAGTGTTCACAACAAATAATACATAATACTGAAGCTAATGAAGTGCATTATAATATTTTAATGCCTCTTCCTACGTTTCTAGTACATAATGAGAGTAAAATACAGCAAAATAGTTAATAAGTATGACAGTTTTCAGAACAGAAAATTGATAATGATGAAAGGATGAAGACTTATGAAAAAAAGATCATTTCTCATAAATCATGTAAAGTGTGTATGATAATATGAAGTTTATATTACTAGGATGGATGGTGAAGAGATTGAGATTGTTCACAGCTTTAGTCTGCTTGGCTCCACAATCAACACTCTTGGCACCAGTAGCCAGGAAATGAAAAGACGTATTGCCATGGGAAAGTCTGCTGTTAGGGACCTCTCTAAAGTACTCAAGAGCAATGGTGTGTCTCTAGAGACTAAGGAGCATCTGGTACAGGCCATGGTCTTTGTAATCACTTGTTATGCACCAGAGAGTTGGAAAATGACTAGGGGGGATAGAAGGAGAATTGATGCCTTTGAGCTTTGGTGTTGGAGAAGAGTATTGAGGGTACCATGGACTGCTAAGAAAACAAACAGTTTCATCCTGGAGAGGGTTAAGCTGGACTGCTTTTTGGAGGCAAGGATTCTCAGACTTTTCCTGACATACTTTGATCATGTTGTAAGGAGGAAAGACATCATGCTTGGGAGGGTAGAGGGCAGGAGGGGAAGGCCCTCTGGGAGGTGGATTGATTCAGTGATCAGGGCAATCGGGATGAGTGTGTCTGAGACAGTGAGATTGGCATGGGACAGAGCAAGAGTTTAGGGCTGTTGTACATAGGGTCACTATGAGTCACAAACGACTTGATGGCACATAACAACACCAACATAATATTCTTTGTAATGAGATGGATTGATACAGTGTCTTGAGCAATGATCTCAAGTGTGTCAAGGGTGGTTAGGATAGTGCAGGATATGACGAGGTTCAAATAGATCATTCATAGGGTCCCTATGACTCATACTTGACTCAATGATAGTTAACAAAAACAAACATAACTTAGCTAATAGTCATTAACTCACTTAACTATAAAGAGTGTGTTATTTAAATATTCTGTAGAAAATGCTAAGCAGTTTACTTGTTAGTTCTATAATGCAAGGCAATACGTATTTATTTGAATCCAGGTTGGAAGTCCTCTGGAGCGGCCAAATTCTACCGAGGTTTGTTTTCTGGTTCTGGTAAGGATTGGGGTGGAATGTTGACTCACTATTGGGTGTGAGTTGATTTTTTATTGGCCTTCTATTTAAAAACTAATTTGGTCAGCAGCATAGGGCTGGAATCTAGGTTGGAAGTTACTGAAGTGGGGGCATTCTACAGAGCACTGCTCTGTCCATTTGCTTCACAGAGGTAATTTGAGGTTGCTGTGATGCTGAACACTGTGACACTGATGTGTCAAAAGTGATAATGGTTACCGATGGTGGACTGTGTTTGGTGGAGCTCCCCGATTAAAACAAGCTTGGAAGGAGGAATAACATCCACTTCGGAAATAGCTTGCCTCTGGAAACTCCATTAACGTGAAGAAATGATGAAAATTATACAAGGGTTCAGGTCTTTCATTCATAGGGTTGCTATGAGTTGTCTATAACTCCACAGAACCTAAAAACAACAAATACTCACTTAAGAAATGAGACTCATTGTATCTTTTTAAAAACATACATTGCATAAGTTAATTAGTTACATAGAACCATGTCATGAAAATATTTAAGAAAAGAGTATATGGACTCCCTATAGAGTTCTCATTATTTTGAGATTCTGAGGTCTAGCCAGGAACAAAATATACACACTCTCAGTTCATAAATCTTTCCTTATTTATACAATCATTGAAAAAAAATAGATGAAAGTTCCTACATATCATTTTGGGAAGGAAGAGATTTCATGAAATATAGGAAGACTATCAAAGAGATAAACTGACATTGTTGTTGTTATGTGTGTCAAGTCACTTGCGACTCATAGCGAACCTATATACAATAACCGTTAAGCCTGTCCTGTCCTAAGCCAGTTTTATTGACTCCAAAACACCTACCCTCATTGCCCCATTCACTGTATTAATACATCTTACCTGGGTTCTTCCTCTCCTGTGCTGTCCCTCAACCCTTCAGAGCATGATGTCCTTCTCCAAGGATTGGTCCCTCCTGGTCACATGCCCAAAGTATGTAAGACAGAGCTTCAAAATCCTAGCATCCAAGGAGAAACTTGGTTTCACTCTCTCCAGCACAGACCTATTTGTTTTCTTGGTGGTCCATGTTTAAGAATCTTCTCCAGCACCACATCTCAAAGGCATCAATTCTTCTAACATCCCTAGTCATCTAACTCTCTGATGCATATCATGTAACTGGATGAGGCACACCTTATTCTCTAGACTGACATCTTTGCTTTTCTGTACTCTGGAAAGGTCCCTAACAACAAATATACCTAATGCAATTCGCCTTTTGATTTCCTCAGTGCTGGTTCCGAGAGTATTGATTGTGGAGCCAAGCAAGCTGTAATTGTTAACAACCTCCATCTGTTCTCCACCCATCATGCTGCTGCTGCCAATTGGCCCAGTGGTGAGAATCTTTGTCTTCAAAGGTGTTGATGTTGAGATTCAATCCATACTGAAGACTACTGTCCTTGACCTTCAGCAAGAAGTACCGCATGCTTCCGTTTCAGCAAGCAGGGTTGTGTCATCTGCATATTGTAGGTTGTTGATGAGTCTTCCTTAAATTCTGATGCCACATTCCTCCTCATAAAGTCCAGCTTTCCAAATGATCTGTTCTGCATATAGATTGAAAAGGTATGGAGACAGGTCGCATCCCTGACACACTGCCTTCTGATTTTGAAGCATACAGTGGTTCCCTGCTGTGTTTTGAGGACTGCTTCCTGGTCCATCCTGACTACCAAAATGGGTAGAGCATGACAGAGATTGTGAAGATGAAACAGGATAGGGCATGGTTCACTTCTGTTGTTCAAAGGATCACTATGGGTCAAAGTCAATGTCATGGCACCAAACAACAAAAATAATAACATTCATTTTTGTCTATGTCCATATCTAAATACTAAATATAGATACCTCTATATCTATCTATAAATAGTTACAGACATCTATTTAAATATATATTTAACTCTATATCTACAACAAAAAAGAGTGCAGTGTGGGTAAAACTGTGACCACTGTTAGCTCTGCAAAAGGGGACTCTCCTGGAATGGAAGTTGCAGAGTGGCATATACTCGGACTGGGGGTGGGGGGTTGCTGGGGAATTGTGTACCAATGAAAGAATTTTTCTTTTACTTTTCAAAGAGAAGAGTGAACTAGGGGTGGAGGTGCTGTGGGTGGGGAGAAAAATGCAACAATGAATGAATGGAAATTCAAAATCTCTGTAAATGTTCACTGAAATGAATTTAAAAAGGGGGGGACTCTCACCACAAGTAACAACTATAATTGTTTGTTGTTGTTGTTATGTTCCATCGAGTCACCTGCGACTCATAGCGACCCTATGTACAACAGCCCTAAACTCCGCTCTGTCCTGTGCCAATCGCACTGTCTCTGACACTCCCATCCCAATTATCCCAGTCACTGAATCAATCCACCTCATAGAGGGCCTTCCTCTCCTGCGCCGTCCCTCCACCCTCCCAAGCATGATGTCCCTCTCCAAGGACCGGTCTCTCCTCACTACATGTCCAAAGTAAGTTAGACGGAGCCTCAGAATCCTTGCCTCCAAGGAGCCACCTATAATATTAAACTATAATATTAAACAAATAACTACAGGTTCAGATATGACCCCCAAGCTCTAGCACCTATTTCTACTAATCACTGGGTCTGCTGTTCATTGCAGATTGAGTCAAAGACTTTATTTTACTCACTGTTGTGGAGTTTACTAGGTGAATAGGTTGAGGGGTGTTGGAGGCAAAGGATATTATCTCACAGCACAAGTCTAGATTGATTGAACAGTAACCCCAAGCCAGATTAACAGCAAGGTACCATACCTCAGTTAGTTCAGACAAGTGAAAGTCCAGGGTCAGTCCAGCAGAACAAATACAAGAAGCCTCTGGCTTGCTTAGTTGCACAACACACTTTGTCTCATAGCAGTCACAAGTCAGCTGTTCCTTCATTTAGCAAGCAAAACATTTCATTCTGGCTTCATCTTCAGGGCTCCGTAAGGCGATCTATGCCTTATCAGAGTATCCCCACAGTCTGGCCAGCTCTCCCTCTTATGCTAGCCTCATAGATGTTGATGATTTAGAAGACACTGATCAAGGGTTAATTATGAGTCTGCAGTTGAGAGAAATGGAGCCCAGGCACCAGAGAGGACTAAGACAATAGCTAGGAAAGGCATTTTCAAAAGTCCTAGTCCTATCTTTCTGTTTGTCTACTTATCGACTTTTCTAAAATAATGTTATTGCGGTCTTGTTGTAAGGAGCCGCACTAATAGACCAAAGAGAGGTAGTTCAAATCCACTAACTGCTCTGTAGAAGAAAAGACAGTCTCTTCTTACGTGAGTCACAGCCTTTGCAAGTATGCTGGAGGCTCAGCTGTTGGCAGATTCTGATTTAATAACACATAACAATAACATTTATATAATTTGTTTAACCATCACTAGATACATGTTATCCAGTTTACTGTCCAAATAACAAGCAGAAAGTGCAGACAGAGTGCTCCTTGGAAGTAAAGATGATAAAGCTTCACCTCACATACTTCACACATGTTGTTAGGAGACATTATTCCTTGGATGGGCACCTCATGCTTGGAGAGTTAGAGGATCGGTAAAATAGAGGAAGAACCTCAAGCACGTGGATTGCTGCAATGGGCTTGAGTGTGTCAGGAAATGTGAGGATTGTACAAGATAGAATAGGGTTCAGATCTATTTATTGTTCATAAGGTCTCTGTGGGTCATACTCAATTCTAACAATAATAACAACAAATATGTATTTTAGAGAGGTCGTGGCCGAGTGGCAAGAATCATGCTGTTCGAGGCCACCAGCGGCTCTGCATGAGAAGGATAGACAATCTCCTTCTTAACTGCCTCTGAAAACCCATCCAAGAATTGACTAATGGTTGCTTCCAACTCTGTGGTACAGAACAACAACAACTTGTAGTTGAGTGGTAAGGAGCTGTACTGGTGGTCTAGTTGTAGGGAGTTGTACTACTAACCTGAAAGCAGACACTTTGAATCCATCTTTTGCTCCTTGGGTGAAAAACAGGTAATCTCCTTTGCAATTAACTGCCTCTGAAAACCTGTTGGAAGGTAGCTATGATTTGCATTCAACTAGATAGTACCTAAACATAGCAACAAATATATTTTATCAGGATATACAATTCTTTTTTAAAAACAATTCTAGATGGCAAATATCACCAAACATAAATTCACAGCCATAAAGATTGAGTCTATTTCAACTCACAGTGACTCTGTAGGACATAGCGTATTGTGGATATAAACTATAGTTATCTTCAATACTATTAAAGTTACAAAATAAGTTGTCACTTATAAAATTTCACCCATTTCTGTTTCCATGTGAAATGTAAGTACAGATGTCTTGGAAATTTTAAGCAATTATCTAAGGTGCAACTATTGGTCTCTCCTTGTCCTGAGCAAAGATCAATAAAGGCTTATAAAAACAATTGGTCCAAAGGACAAATGGATATGAACCTCAACCTGCATAAACCTGAGAACAGAAGAACTAGTTGATACCTGGCTATCATTGATGAACACTCCAAAGAAATCAGAATAGAAGGTTTAGGATCATTGTTTTGTGAGATAAAATTGGAATCAATGCATACCTGACCCTCTAGCAGGTTTTCAGTGGCTGTAAAATATACACAAAGAGAGTGCGTATCTGAGAAAAGCTAAATAATATAGCCTTTAGTTTGGATTTCACATTGAAATGAATAAAACAAAAATTCTCACAACTGGACCAATGAATAATATTGGGGATAAATGAACAGAAAATGAAATTATCAAGAATTTAATTTCTCTAGAATCTTTGACCAGAACTCATGGGAGCTGCTGGCAAGAAATCAAGTTGCATATTGAACAGGACAAATCTGTTGCAAAGTTATTAAAGAGCTAATTGTAGAAACCATCTATTTCCTCATCATTGGCTCTGGTTGCTGGTATAAGTATTTTAATTATAGTGGTAGTCAGTGGACATCCTTGTATGTGTATGGATATTTTCTTGTTATTCACAACATTGCATTTCAAGATAGATGTAGAAATGACTTGTTTAACAATGAACTCTTCCCTATTTTTCCTCAGTTTTTCATCTCCAGAATAGTAGATCATTTGATTATAGGACTCAAAATGTCTCATGCCAACCTATCTCATTTCGTCAAACCTAGTATGTCAATATTTATGAATTACATTGATTTCTTAATAACATACAGGTTTCCTACATTCGTGCTTCTTACATTCCATGGTCCAGTCACTAGTGTCTGCTTACAATTGCTCCTTCTCCTTTGTGCTTTCAAATTTGAGGGCAGAGTCTCAGGTGCCATATCTGCTAGCCTACTCTAAGCATGCTCTACAATTATGCATAGGGTTTTCAAAGATCTGTTATTTCAGAAGTAGATGGCCAATCCTTCTCAGTCTGTCAGAATTTGGATGCTCATCTTTAGAACAGTATCTAACAGACAACCATTTTACAGAAAGAAGTAGATGAAAGACATTTCCCTATCATAAAAGTAACCAATAGATTCAGTGTCATCCTACGTTCCCTTGGCACCTGTGTCTAGATCCATCCCTTTCCCTAGTCCACCAGTATCTCACTTGAACACTTGCCTACCCCATCCAGCACCTCTCTCCTCCTACCCAACCCTTAATATGATGGTTTAGGTCTCAATTCACTTCTGGGATGCCTACGTCTCACACTGTTTCTGGTCCCTCATGCTGCTGCCAGACTCCCTTGAGTTTAGGGAGGCTCTAAAGAGCAAGGATTTCAGTCTAAAGACTAAAGTGTGTCTGATCCAAGCCATGGTATTCTCAAATACTTGCTAAGCATCAGAGAGCTGAACAATGACTCAGGATGATAGTAAAAGAATCAAGTTTGAGTTGTGATGCTGGAGAAGAGTACTGAACATATCATGGATTCCCATGAGAACAAATAGGTATTTCTTAGAGTAAAACCATGTTTCTCCTTGGATGCTAGGATTTGAAGCTCCATCTCACCTGGTTTGGGCACATGTCCAGAGGGATGAGTACTTGGAGATGGACAGAATGCTTGGAAATGTGGAGGAAGATTCCAAATGAGATGGATTGACATGGTAATGAGGAGAATGAGGTTAGGTGAGTCAGAATCAGTGGGACTGGTTCAGGATACAATAGGGCTCAGAGCTATTGTACATAGGGGTGCTATGAGTTTTTGGCAGCTCAATGGCATATAACCACAACAAGAACAACCAAAATAGCAAACGGTCAATCATATCTAGGGGAAAAATACAACCAGAAAGCTGTTAGAAAGTAAGGATATGTAAATTATCTTCTTTAGATAGTTAAATGATGACAGTGCCTAGAGAAAGTTTTGTTGAACCTGAGGTGCTGTAAGTTGGAGCTGGATAAATAGAATGTAGCAAAAAAAATCCCCCCTCCACTTTGAGTAAACAAGAGAAAATTAATAACCATATATCTTAATTTGCATATTGTACAATAAAAATTCCATTATTCAACTGACTGTTCATATGTTCATTAGAGAATCAATATTTTCTATTTTTCTTTAAATGTCATTAAAGTTTACTACTCATCAACTGACTGGAAGAGATTTATATTTGCCTTCATTAAAAAAAAACAAAACTAAAAAAACAAACAAACCCAAAAACGTAATCTAAGAGAATTCAGGTATTTTTGAACAATATCACCAAGAAGTAAATTTTTGCTGTTCTAAAAAAGACTGGAATCATAAGTACACAGGGAACTCTCAGAAATTCAAACTGGATTCAAGAGAGGCTGTGGCATAAAAGATATCATTGTTGATGTCAGATTTTGCCAGAAAGCAGAGAATACCAGAAAGATATTTACTTATCCTTTATTGGCTATGCAAAAACATTCAACTGTTTGGCTCATAATATACTATAACACTGCAAAGATTTAAAATCTCATCATTTTAAATGTGTTTGTATAAAACCTATACAGAGATCAAGAAGGAGCAATTGTCCAAATAGAGTAGGAAAATATTATATTTTTTTTTAAATCAAGAAAGGTGTGTTAACAGCAAATTATTTGAAAAGTTGAACTCTATGAAAAAAAATGGCAGCAAGATTGGAGGAAGACTCACGCTAATGCACAACTTTATTTCCTGACACTAAATAAAATTAAAGATTAAAGCTTTAAATATGGATTACATCTCAGTATCATGAAAAAAAAATCGTCTCCACTGGACCAGTCTGAAAGATCATGGTAAATGTGGAAAAGATTGAAGTTGTCAAGGATTTCATTTTATTTGGATCCACAATCAACACCCATGACAGATGTAGACAAATTAAAATATATATATTTTGTTGGATAAATCTGCTGTCATGGACCTTTGAGAAGAGTAGAGAGCAAAGGTGTTTGTTAAACATCAGTTAGATCTTATCCAAGCGTGGTATATCCAATTTATTTCTATGTATTTGAAAGATGAACAATAAAAAAAGAGAAGTCAAGATAGATCCATACCTTTGAGCTGTGATGTTGGTGAGTTGTTGTTGTTGTTGTTATGTGCCGTTGAGTCGCCTGCGACTCATAGCGACCCTATGTACAACAGCCCTAAACTCCGCTCTGTCCTGTGCCAATCACACTGTCTCAGACACCCCCATCCCAATTACCCCAGTCACTGAATTAATCCACCTCATAGAGGACCTTCCTCTCCTGCAGGGTCCCTCCCAAGCATGATGTCCCTCTCTAAGGACCGGTCTCTCCTCACAACATTTCCAAAATATGTCAGACGGAGCCTCAGAATACTTGCCTCCAAGGAGCCACCCGGTTTAACCCTTTCCAGGACAAATCTGTTTGTTTTCCTAGCAGTCCATGGTACACTCAATACTCTTCTCCAGCACCACATCTCAAAGGCATCAATTCTCTTTCTATCCTCCTTGGTCATTGTCCAACTCTCTGATGCATAACAAGTGATTGCAAAGACCATGGCCTGTATCAGATGCACCTTAGTCTCCAGAGAGACACCATTGCTCTTCAGTACTTTGGAGAGGTCCCTAACAGCAGACTTTCCCATGGCAATGCGCCTTTTAATTTCCTGGCTGCTGGTGTCAAGATTGTTGACTATGGAGACAAGCAAACTAAAGCTGTGAACAATCTCAATCTCTTCACCATCCATCCTGATGCTGCCAATTGGTCCAGTGGTGAGAATCTTTGTCTTCTTAACATTGAGCCTGAATCCATCTTGTAGGCTTCAGTCCTTGACACTCTGCAGCAGGCGCTTCAAGTCCTCTTCAATTTCAGCAAGCAGAGTTGTGTCATCCGCATAACGCAGATTGTTGATAAATCATCCACCAATCTTGACCCCACATTTCTCCTCATAGAGCCCAGCCTCCCGGATAATCTGTTCTGCATATAGGTTGAAAAGGTATGGAGATAGTATTGAAAATCATAAAGACTACCAAAGAACAAATAAATTTGTCTTATAGACAGGGTCAAGCCTTGAAAAACATATAATTCTTGGAAAAGTAGTAGTTGTTAAGTACTGTCGAGTCAGAACTGAACCATAGCTGATCCTCCAATGGGTTTTCAGAGACAATAAATCACAGGGGAGGAATTGCCCAACTTTCTCCAATGAGTAACTGATGGATTCAAACCACTAGCCTTCAGGTTAGCAGTATCACTTCTTACCAATAAGCAACCAGCACTTTCGGTGGAAAAGCAGGTTAGTGAAATAGAGAATGATCCTTAGTAAGGTTGACTGATACAGTGGTTACGACAATGGATGTAAGCCCAGTTTAGGTTCTGCCGAAGGTGGGTAAAAAGGCTTTGATCTGAGTTTATAATTGACGGATACATATGAATTCATACATTGATGTAAAATTTAAGTTGTTGTTGTTGTTGTTGTTGTTGTTATGTGCTGTCGAGTCACTTGAGACTCATAGCGACACTATGTGCAACAGTCCTAAACCCTGCTCTATCTTGTGCCAACCGCACTGTCTCTTTCCCACCCATCCCGATTACCCCAGTCACTGAATCAATCCACCTCATAGAGGGTCTTCCCCTCTTGTGCCATCCATCCACCCTCCCAAGCATGGTATCCCTCTTCAAGGACCTGTCCCTCCTCACAACATGGCCATAGTATGATAGACGAAGCCCCAGAATCCTTGCCTCCAAGGAGCAGCCTGGTTTAACCCTTTAGGGATGAATCTGTTTGTTTTCCTAGCAGTCCATGGTACATTCAATTCTCTTCTCCAGCACCACAGCTCAAAGGCGTCAATTCTCCTTCTATCCTTCCTAGTCATTGTCCAAATCTATGATGCGTAACAAGTGATTGCAAAGACCATAGCCTGTATCAGATGTATCTTAGTCTCCAGAGAGATACCATTGCTCTTCAGTACTTTGGAGAGGTCCCTAACAGCAGACTTTGCCATCACAATGCGTTTTTTTTTTATTTCCTGGCTACTGGTGCCAAGAGTGTTGACTGTGGAACCAAGTAGACTAAAGCTGTGCACAATCTCAATCTCTTCACCATCCATCCTGATGCTGCCAATTGGTCCAGTGGTGAGAATCTTTGTCTTCTTGACATTGAGCCTCAATCCATATTTGAGGCTATAGTCCTTGACCCTCTGCAGCAACATTTCAGGTCCACCTCAGTTTCAGCAAGCAGGGTTGTGTCATATGCATAACACGATTGTTAATAGATCTTCCACTAATCCTGACGCCATACTCCTCATAGAGCCCAGCTTCTCGGATAATCTGTTCTGCATACAGGTGGAAAAGATCTGGAGATAGGACAAATCCCTGGCATACACCTTTCCCAATTTTGAACCATGCAGTGTTTCCTTGCTCTGTTCTGACAACTGCCATTTGGCCCAAGTATAGGTTTCTCATTAGCATGATCAAATGTTCTGGGATTCCCATTCTTCTCAGAATCAGCTACAGTTTGTTATGATCCACACAAACAACTTTGCATAATCAATGAAACACAGATAGACATTCCTCTGGTATTCCCTGCTTTCAGCTAAGATCCATCTAACATCAGCTACAATATCCCAAGTACCACAACCCCTTATAAACCCAGCCTGGACTTTTGCAAGTTCTCTGCCTATGTGCTGTTCCAGCCGTTTTTGGATAATCTTCAGTAGAATCTTGCTTGCATGTGAAATCGATGATATTGTTCTATAGTTTCCCCACATTTACCTATAATTATAGCTATGACATTTATCATCTTGCTTTGTTGTTTATTATGTGCCATCAAGTCACCTGCCAATCATAGCGACTCTATGTATAGCAGGTCTGAAGCTTGTCTTAAGACCGTCTCACTTATTCTGACACATCAATCCCCCTCACCCAAGTTACTCTATCAATTCATCTCACCCCAGGGTTTTCCTCTGCTTAGCTTTCCCTCCACCCTTCCGAGCATGATGTCCTTTTCCAAGGACTAGTCTCTCCTGTCTACATGCCCAAAGTATGCGAGACGGAACTTCAAAATCTTAGCTTTCAACTTGATTTCAGGCTCTCCATAACAGACTTTGTTTTCTTGGTGGTCCATGGTATATGAATACTTATTTATGCCAACTGTTTTGTATGAGTTTTGAATTAGAAATTGTTAAAACTTATTTTTATATAACTTGTGTTTAGCATTTTTAAGAAATTCAAGTGTTGCATACCCTGTAGTAAATATATCACAACTGAGTGGACTTAGGAGACATAATCTTTTTTTTTTCTTACACTGTAAAGTGTTTTGTTTTATTAAATTGTTGTTTTGTTATGTTTTAAGTTCTAAGGAAAGGCTCTCTCTGTGTCAGTCTTAGGGAAAGTTGTTTTTATGTTTTCTCTCTTTTTAGCTTTGTTCTTTGTTCCTTATTTCTTCATATAACTTTGAAACCGTCTTTCTCTATGTCAACTTGCTTTCTTCTATGCCTAAACTATTTCTATTGTATCTCGAAAAGGATTAGTTTACAACACATTTTACACTGACAGGACTTCACTAAAATAATAAAGAAAATTCTATCTGTAATAAAGCATGAGATGAAATGGAATTATTTTTAGGTTTGTCGGTGTTTGTTGTAATTAGTTGCCATCAAGTAGAGTAAGACTCTACTATATGAACGATTGATCTAAATTCTGACCTGTCCTGTGCCATCCTCACAGGCTCTGACACCGTCAAACAAACACATTGCTGCAGTCTCCGTGTGAGCCCATGTGGTTGTGGGTCTTTCTTTCACAGCCTTTCCATCTTCTCAAGCATGATATGCCTCCCTAAGAAATAGCCTCTTTTAGCAAAATACAAAAAGAGGTGCAGATAATCTATGTAAAAGAACTTTAAGATCATCTGAGTTTATCCTTTCAAGTGTCAAAATGTGACTAAAGAGAAAGAAAAAAAGACTTACGGCTTGCAATATTTCTAAAATGCTTTACATTCTTCTATTCCCCCTTCAGCAGATTCAGTTGATTTGTGTCTTGTCATTTGTGTAACTCAGCATTTCACAAGGAGGGAGAGTTAGGTACTCATTTGAGCACTCTCTACATTGTCTCATTTATTTGATTCATTTTCCCATCATTCTGGCTGACACAGGTTCAGTAGTTAGGCCAGGTGTGAAAGGCAACAAATCTTGAATAGATTCTAGGCCTGGTAAAATTGACAAGGCTCAAATCTTAAATGTTACATTTTTGTTTATTCAACTCAGTAAGAAGTAAATTAATTATTCAATTCAATCAGAAGTAATTGAGTTTGGCTGTGGAAACATGGAGGATGTGATACAGAGAGGAAGGGCTCAAGTAAAGTAGTACCAGCGGTCTCATAGAACAAGTCCCTTAGCACGGCCAACTCCCCCAATAACCCTTATCTTCCCAGGTTGTAGTGTAATAGTCCTATAAAACAAGGCAGTACCCTCAAGGCCCAAATCTATGTTAGAAAAATGGATTGAATAATGTTCTTGGACCTGACTCCAGAGCTTTTGTTTAACAGCAGAAACACTCTGTCAGTTGGTTCTGGTTTTCCTGGAAAAAAAGCATATATTTGACTTGGTGGTGGGGGTGTTGGTGTAACATAGAATCGGAACCAACCCATAGCTGACCCTGCTGTGGGTTTTCAGAGGTAGTTAATCCGGAGGGAGGAGATTGCCCATCCTTCTCCCACGGAACAGCTGTGGTCTTGAATTGCGTGCCTTCAGGATTGCAACACAGCTTCTTGCCACTTGGCCACCAGAGATCCCTATATAGAACCAGTGAATATGGTTTCAGGCTGTAAGAATCAGCATAATGGAGTGGACTTGGGGGGAGCGATGGAGGGATGGTATAACAACGAAACAATTTTTATTTTACTTTTT
>NW_006399909.1:3196773-3197963 GCF_000299155.1 Elephantulus edwardii
TGCGGGGAGAAGGGTGCAACAATGAATGAATGGAATCCCAAAATCTCTGTAGATGTTCATTGAAATGAAAAATAAACAACCTAAATTAAAAAAAAAAAAAAGATCAAGGGCCACGTTGAAGCACCTTATCTAACCTTTACTGACATCACTAAGGAAAACTATCCCCACCCATACCATCAATACCACAAAACCAATTTCCATGAGGTCAGACAGGTCCCCCATGCCTTCTACCCATCTCAACACCAATTTCACTGCTTGGCTGGGTAAAAAATCCGATGTGATAGTTCACAGACCTACCACACAGAACGATAGTGAGGGAGTGAAAGGGTTATCATTCAGATAAATTACAAAATACAGCCAAGACAACTCCCAAAAATATGCACACAGGCAACTCAGCTGCTAGCCTTGTGTGTTGCCAAGTTCTCAAATATTGGCTCCCATGCTACCCCACTCCACCACTAATAAGGTCCCATCTCTTATCAGTTCTCCAGTTAAGCCATCACTGCTACTACTGTCCCAAATTGTATCCTACATTTCAGCAGGTTTAGGAAGGTCACTCTTCTCTGGCTAGGCAGAGTTTCATCTTTTCTGATGGGAAAAGAATCCATCCCTCTGCCAGCAGAGCTCTTCAATTGATTGGTAAGACTATCCAATCCGCTTATAGATTGTTAACACTGGCCAGTCTCCTTGAGGAATAATAGACAGCCAATCCAATTCCTTAACAACATGCCTCTGGAAACTCTATGAACTTTGATAAATGTCAGTAGTTGTAGAGGAGATTTAGGTCGTTTGTTCATAGGGTTGCTATGAGTCATGCTAGACTCAAAAGCAATCAACAATAACAACCACAACAATCTCCTTATGGAGAGGCCACATGCCCCATTTGCATACTCCTGCCAATCTGAATTGTTGTTGTTGTAGTTGTTGTCATGTGCCTCATGTTACCTGCAATTCATAGTGACCCTACCTACACAGTGACACCATAGTGCAGCCTACCCTGTCCTGAGCCAATCTTACTGACTCTGATACACCTGCCCTCATTGCCCTAGCTGCTGTATCAAATCATCTCCTCCAGGGTATTCCTATCCTGAGCTTTCCATCCATCTTTTTTTAGAATGATGTCCTTCTCCAAGGATTGGTCCCTCCTGGCCACATGACCAAAGTATGTGAGATGGAGCTTCAAAACCCTA
>NW_006399909.1:3199713-3200696 GCF_000299155.1 Elephantulus edwardii
AATTTCTTGTGATCCAGTCAAATACCTTTGCATAGTCAATGAAACACAGATAGACATTCCTCTGGTATTCCCTGCTTTCAGCCAAGATCCATCTGACATTGGCTCTTTAACTGTCCCTCCATTCTCCATGTGTGCATAACTTTAGTAGCCTACCTCATAGTGTTGCTGAGAGATATAAATAATCTTCATTTGTTTTACGACTATTTAGAACAATGTCTGCTGTATTAAAATTCCTAGGTAAGTATATATTTTTGTTGATATTTATTCAGATGTGTAATTTATTCATTTACCTAAAAGAGTGAGGGTTTCTTTTAGCTTGGAGACCAAATAACTTGTACATTGTAACTCTACTATAATGAGGATGAGCTGTCACCTGTGGACATATCATCCTATCTCTTGATACCAATGCCCATTTATGACAGGTAAGATAGCCAATGGAATATAAAATGAGCACATTTTTTAGTGAGAAATATATACTTTATGACTGCTTTAAATGATTTTTCTTTATTTTCCCAGACTCCTCACGTGAATTCATATTCACAATTAAGACAGATTATGAGATATCTGTCTTTCTTTATTGATTACCTTTAGAATTTTTTTCCCTTTAATCTTCTGGTTTCTAATGACAATACATGTCACATGATAAAAGGAAATATTCTAGTCCCAATCAAAACATACAATAATATTTTAAAAATAATTTAATTTCAGAACATCTGAAGCTTGATTAATCCGTGTCTACATGGCCTCAATTATATCAATAATTGACTTACATATTTCATCCTTAGTTTAAGTTACAGTGATAATAAAGAAATGGACTTGGCTCAATTTTCTATGCATTTCCAAGTTTAATTATTGTCATATTGTAGAATTTTAAAGTCATATTTTTTGCAGTTCTACATATCATATCAGAAGAGAATTGCCGGAAGTCCAGGCTGGGTTTAGAAGGGGTCATGGTACTAGGGATATTGTTGCTGATGTTAGAT
>NW_006399909.1:3202721-3205203 GCF_000299155.1 Elephantulus edwardii
AAAGGAAGACCCCAACAAGATAGGTATAATATAGTGACTGTAGCAATGAGATCAAATGTGTCATTGATGATGAAAATGGTGCTGAATAGGGTATAGTTCAGGTCTGTTTTTCACAGGCTCATTATGAATCCTACTTGGCTTGGTAGCACCCATCAACAACAACAACTATATGTTTAAAAATTGATAATCCAAGTCAGTTGTTGTTGTTATCATCATTAAGTGATGTCAAGTCACAACCAATTCATAGCTAACCTTTCATTTCCAGAGGCTGTACGTTGCAACAGAGATAATTGTTTATCATTCTCAAATCAGCAGGTGTGAGATTTGAACTACCTACCTTTGACTTAGAAGCACAATTCCTTAACTCTTAGGTTTCAAGAGCCAACTCCAAACCTCTAGTCTTGATTAAAATTGTGTCAAGACTTTAATCATAATTTATTCTCAAATAAATATTCAAATTCATTTCAATAACAGTTCTAAACAGTTCAAAGTGCAAAAACTTATTTTCAAAATCCCATGATGGGGAGCTCTGGTGGCCTAGTGGCAAGGAACTGCAACTACAATCCCAGAGGCGCACGGTTCAAACCCACCAGATGCTCTGCCGGGGAAGGAGGGACAATCTCCTCCTGTACCAGTCAGATCTGATTTGACGGTACATGCACACACACACACACACACACACACACACACACACACACTAATAAAAAAAATCCCAAGATAATTTAGTAATAAATCCAGTGCAATTATGTTATTAAAAAAGTAGCATTAATTTTGTTTTTGTTGCATTGGTAAAATTTTCCTGGAAGTATTCAATTTGATTCATCATTATTCCTTTCATATCAAAACCTAATTCTTTATGCTATGATATATACCGGAAAAGAAAATGTATGTCATGTTTTAACACCAGATTTGATATATTATGACTTATAATAGCTGCTTCTTATCAATTATGCTGAAGCCAGATTGCTTCTTGGAGACAGAGTTGGGAACTGTCTCACATAATTTGGGCATGTTTTCAAGAGGGACCAGTCCATAGAAAAGCACATCATGGTAGGGAAAAAATGAAGGATCGGCTCAGAAAAGGAAGACTCTGGATGAGATTAGTTGACACAGTGATTGTAGTAATGGGAGAAGGTTTGTTGTAGATAGTAAAATTGGCTCTGGATAGGGAAACATTTGTTCAAAGAATCACTATGAGTCACAGTCAACTTGATGGCACATAACAACAACAGCAACTGAAGTGGTAAGGAGTTGTTCCGCCAACCTGAAAGCATGTAGTTTTAATCCACCTGCTGGCCTCCAGAATAAAGGTGAACAATTCCTTGTGTGATTTACGCCTCTGAAAACCCACGAGAGGTTTAGTTATAAGTAGGTTCTGTTTCAATGGCACTTAAGAATAATAATATCACTTAGGTTAAATGAGTAGAAATCATTAAAATACTGCATATAAAGTGCATAGACCCTTAATTAGAACCATCAGTGAGCCATGGCCTTTAATTTAGCAGTACAGCTCTATGCTTACTAGGCCACTAAAACTCTTGAGGTTATAACAGATCCTCAATCAACATTAGCTATTCATACTTTGAAATTGTAGTCATTGAGAAAATATCTCAGAATTTATACCTATTGCTCTCTGAATATAGCTTATAAAGAGTTCACAGAGTATGTTAAAAGACAAGTACATTTTCCTTTTTTTAATTATTATTATTTTTGTGTGAGTGTACCATCAAATCAGATCTGACAGGTACAGGAGGAGATTGTCCCTCCTTCTCCAGCAGAGCATCTGGTGGATTTGAACCGTGCACCTCTGGGATTGTAGTTGCAGCTCCTTACCACTAGGCCACCAGAGCTCCCGACAGGTACATTTTCAATCACACACACACACACACACACACACACACACATTATCTTACAGCCATAAGACTGCTCTTGTAGCCTGGTTTGTAGAGTGACTTGCAGCTGACCAAAAGACTGCATTTGATTGCTAGTTATTTAACCTTCTAAAAATCAAATACACAGGTACAACAAAATATTTACCAATGTTGCTCTTGTTGCTGTCTACCATTGAGTTGGAATCAACCCATAACTCACTCTCCTGCTGGTTTACAGAGGCAGTAATCACATGGGAGGAGATTGTCCTTCCTTCTTCCATGGAACAGCTGGCAGGACTGAACTGGGTGCTCTTGGGATTGCAGTTGGCAAAGACAAGGTTCATATAAGGTTCTGCTAACTAAATTTAGAGAATCAATAGAACTTTCACATGTGCAGATGGTTTAAAAGAGACTGAGTCAGTAGGGTTATTATAGCCAATGTTAGGCAGCTCTTAGTTGAAAGCAGATAGTACCAGAGGGCTGTCTATCTGTGTTTCATTGACTTCATATAGACATTTGACTTTGTGGATCGCAATAAACTGTGGCTAACTCTAAGAAGAATGGGAATTCCAGAACTCTTGATTGTGCTTATGTGAAACCTACACTTGGAC
>NW_006399909.1:3206408-3208298 GCF_000299155.1 Elephantulus edwardii
TGAAAGCTGGACAGTGAATGAGAATGCCAGAAGAATTGATGTCTTTTAATTGTGCAGTTGAAGGACAGTGCTGAATATCTTATGAACTGCAAAAAGTGCAAACAAGTCTATCTTGGAGGATGCGTAACCAGGGAGCTCCTTAAGGGCAAGGATGATGAAACTCACCCTCACATACTTTAGGCATTTTGCCAGGAGGGCCTAGTCCTGGGAAAAAGCGATCATACTGGGAAAGTTGTATCAGCATAAATGAAGAAGACCTACAAGATATATTGACACTGTTCCTATTCTCCTTTTCTGCTGACAGCCTGCTTTACTCTTTACTCCCACTGAATCTTCCTAATTGTAACATGAAAATAAGGCTTGGGATTTCTTAAGCAAAGTGGAACAAGTGTGGACTAGCTGTAGTTTCCAGAGAACAATATATTCCTGAGCTCTATCATCCAGGTACTCTGTCCTTGAATTGTCCTGACTATAACAGGTGGAGAAAGTTTAGGATTTCATAAGCCAAAGGACAACAGGTGTGGACCAGCCACAGTTTCCAGAGAACAATAGTCATACTGTGTTGGGCCCTCAGGACAAAAAGGCAAAACTCATATACAGGTCTTCACAGAACATTGTCCTTCCTTGGGACATTATATACTTATAACAGCCTAACTCTACCAAGCAGAGATTCACATAATGTCAAGAAAGCAGCAGACTGCCTCAAATATTATGAAAAATGAAATAACAGTTCTCCCCCCAAAAAAGTAAATCCAATGAATACCCCAGACACAGAGAATCAAAAGAAATATATAGATGCAAAGTTATTTGAACAGCTACAAAAGAAAGTGTAAATGATGGAAGAAACAATGAGAGTCAGTATGGAAGCAAAAACTCTGGAGACAAGGAACCAGAAAGAATATATCTATGAGGAACAACTTGAATAACTACAGAAGAAAATGTAAAAGATGAAAAAAAAAATTGAAGCTATAGATAAAGAGGTACAAGCACTGAAAAAAAATTATCACAAGACAGAAAAGATACAGTCAACCCAGTAATGAAAATTAACAGAAAAGCATGAAAATGCAATCCAGAAAATTAAGACCTAAATGGCAGAAGTGTCCAACGCTCTAGAGGGGCAAAAAAAGTAGAACAGAGGAGATGAAAAAGAGTCAGTGAGCCGTAAGACATGAGCCTCAGTGGAAACATGCCAGAAGAAATACTGAGATGGGAAATAAAGAAAAAGAAACCAATAGAATCATGTGGTATGACAACTAAAGAAACAACACACATGATTGTATTTCCAGAACACGAGAAAGAAAGAGAAGCCATTAAGAAAGAGTTATTAGGAGAAAACTTCCCAGGCATTATGAGGAATGGAGAAATCTACATCCAAGAAGCTCCGCAAACACAACATTGACTAGACCAAGAAGGAAAACATCAAGACATTGAATAGTCTAGTTCTTCATATTAAAAGTTAAGGTTGCAATTCTAAAGGAGTGTGAGAAAACCAAAGAGTCACCTACAAAGGGGAAACAATAAAACTAAATTTTTATTTCTCAGCAGACACCATGCAAGCTAGAAGACAATGTAATGACATATACAGAAAGTTGAAAGAAAACAATTGCTAGCCAAGGACCCCAGATCCAGCAAAGCTATCCATGAAATATGCAGGAGAAATTAAATCTTTTGCAGAAAAGAAGGGATTTAAGAATGTGTGAAAGTAAAACCATAGTTACAAGAAATTTTAAAGTAAGACGATTGTAGAGAGATAGTAGAGGAAAGTGAATGGACATAGTAAACAGAAAGAAAATAAAAAGAAACATATCAAAATGACAACAATAAAACCTGGCCTTTTAATAATCACACTTAATGTGAATGAACTAAATGCACTAATCAAGAGAAAAAAAT
>NW_006399909.1:3210398-3212039 GCF_000299155.1 Elephantulus edwardii
TGGTATTTTTGCTTTCTGCAAAGATCAATCTAATATTAGCTATAATATTCCTAGTACCATGACCTCTTCTAAATCCAGCCTGTGTATCTGGCAGTTCTCTGTTGACATATTGTTCCAAATGTTTCTGGATAATTTTCAACAGAATCTTGCTTGCGTGGGATATTAATGATATTGTTCGATAATTTCCGCACTCTGTTGGGTCACCTTTCTTTGGAATGGGAACAATTATCGGTCTTTTCCAGTCAGTGGGCCACCTGACTCTTCTCCAGATTTCTTGGCACAACTTAGTGAGCACCACAATAATGCAAAGAGACTTTAACACACCACTCTCACCAAAGAATAGGTCATCTCAAAAGAAATTCAACAAAGATGCAGAAGATCAAAACTATACATTCACCCAACCTGAGCTCGTGAATATATTCAGGTTACTGCGCCAAACTAAAACTCAATCCACTTTCTTTTCAAGTGTCCATGGATTGACCATATATTAGAAAACAAAGCAAGCCTAAACAAATTAAAACATTGAAATAATACAACATATCTTCTCAGATCACAATATCATAAAATTGGAAATTAATCACAAGAGAGTAAAGAGTACAAAATGACCCATGTGAAAGCAAAATAATACCCAACTAGAACTGGATTCTAGAAGAAATAAAGAATGAAATAAAAAAATCTCTTGAAGAAAATTAAAATGAACGTAAAATAAGCCAAAACCTTTGGGATGCAACTAAGGCAGTTCATAGAAATAGGCACAGAAATTTAAAAAAAAAAAGAAGAAAGAAACAAAATTAATGCTCTAACTCAACAGCTCCACCAAATAGAAAATTAACAACAGTCTAACCCCACAGCATCTGGAATAAAGGAAATGATAAAGGCAAGAACTAAAATCATTGATGTAGAAAACAGATAAACAACTGAAACTCTCAATAAACCATTGGGCAAACTTAACAAAAGGAGGGGCAAGGAGAGAAAAGATACAACTAACTCCATTAAGAAATTTTAGAGCTGACATCAAAACAAAATCAGATAAAATTAAATAGGTAATAATAGAATATTATAAAAAGGTGTACACTGATAAATTTGAAAACCTAAAGGAAATGGACACAGTTTTGAAATTCATGTGCTCCCCAGAACGATGCAGGCAGATGTAGCACACTTAAAGAGACCCATCACAAAAGAAGAAATTGAGCAGATCATAAAAAGATTTATCCACAAAAAAAGTCAGAATAGACAGCTTCACGGCTTTATTCTACCAAGCATTTACTGATCTATTACCAATTCTACTTATTTCAAAATATAGAAAAAGAATGAACACATTGGAAGTCATTCTATGAAGCAAGTAAAATCCTAATACCCAAACCAAGCAAAGATATTACCAAACTCTCAATATAGATGCAAAAATCCTTAACAAAATCTTGGCCAATAGTTTGTTGTTGTTATGTACCGTCGAGTCACTTGCGACTCATAGCAACCCTATATGTACAACAGCCCTAAACCCTGCTCTGTCCTGTGCCAGTCTCACTGTTTCCAACACCCCCACCCAGATTACACCAGTCACTGAATAGATCCACCTCATAGGTTCTTCCCCTCCTGTGCTGTGCCTCCACCCTCCCAAGCATGATGTCCCTCTCCAAGGAC
>NW_006399909.1:3213464-3222402 GCF_000299155.1 Elephantulus edwardii
AAAATTAATAATAAAAAATCAAGATTCAATATAAAGCTCAATGGAGAAAGACTTAAAGCATTCTCCTTGCAATCTGGGACCAGACAAGGATGTACACTGTCATCACTCCTATTCAATATTGTACTGGAGATACTTGCTAGGGCAATACTACAAGAGAAGGAAATAAGAAGTGTCCAGATCAGCAAAGCGATGGTGAAACTGTCACTATATGCAGATGACATGATAGTGTACCCAGAAAACCTGAAGGACTGGACCAAAAATTATTAGAGCTAATAGACCAATTTAGTAAAAGTGGCAAGATACAAGATCAATGTACAAAAGTCAGTGGGATTCCTCCACAGTAACAAGAAACACAGAGTAGAAAAATAAGAAAGTAATAACTTTTACAAGAGCCCAACACAAATTGAGATAGATATTTAGAAATAAACTTAACCAGAGACACAAAAGACCTTTACAATGAAACCTAGAAAACACTTCTATTAGAAACAGTAAAAACCTAAATAATTGGAAAAATGTTCCCTGTTCATGGATAGGAGGACTCAACATAGTGCAAATTACCATCTACACATGTAACACAATCCCAATACAGACACCAAATTAATTTGCCAAAGATTTATAAAAGGCAATGAGCAGCTTATGTGGACTAGAAAGAGACCTTAAATAAGCAAAGCACTTCTGAAAAACAAAAATTAAGTGGAGGCATAGTTGTCCCTGATCTCAAAAACTACTGCAGAGCTAGCTGTTATAACCAAAACAGCATGGTACTGGTACAATGACAAGCACATAGAGCAATGGAGGAGAATCAATAACTTAAAAATTATCCTATCTATCTATGGTCAACTGATATTTGGCAAGGAAATAAAAATCTATCAAATGAGGAAATGAACATCACTTCAACAAATGGTGCTGACTAGACTACTTACCAGCTTCAAAAACCTGAAGTAGGATGCACGACTCTCACCATACCAAAAAAAAAAAAAAAATCAACTGAAGGTGGATTAGAGAGATCCAGGGGTAAAACCCAAAATAATTAAGATAATAAGAGACAAAGTGGTACTAATATTACATTCCTAGCCCTTAGTACAAAAAGTCTGACAAATACAACCAGAATTACAGAACCAGGAGAAGATAAAATTGGAATGGAACAATCTAAAGATTAAATCTCTGTGCACATTAAAAACATTTTCTAATACAGTGAAAAGAAAAACTACTGAGTAGGGGGGGGGAGCCCACAAACAAAAAAAAACATTTGACAATATCATCTCAGACAAGGGTCTCATAACAAAAGTTTAAAAAATCCTACAGGGCCTCCAGAAGAAAAAATATTGATAATCCAGTTATAAAATGGGCAAAAGACATGGAAAGACTTTTCACAGACAAAGACATTTGAAAGGTCAATAGAGAGACACATGAAGAATTGTTCTAATTCATTAACATTAAGAGATGCAAATCAAATCTACAATATCATCTCATTTCAGTAGCAGTGGCAAAGTTTAACAGAAAAGCAAGAAATAAATGTTGAAAAAGATGAGAAGAGATCGATAGGAATCCTCACATACTGTTGGAGGGATTGTAAAATAGTACAACAGTTCTGGAAGGCAGTTTGGCATTTCCTCAAAAAGCTGAACCTAAAAATTCCACATAACCCATATTCCACTGCTAGGGATATGCACTGAGGAAATTGAAAATGAGACACAAATGAATATCTGTACACCAATATTCATAGGAGCATTATTCATCATCACAAGACCATAGAACCAACCCAAATATACAGTGGCAATCAAGTAGATTGAGAAATTGTGGTATATTCACATGATGAAATACTTCACAGGAATCAGCAGAAATAATCTCAGAAATTACTGCACATTTTGGAAGGGACTGGAAAGCATTATGCTAAGTGAACTAATTCAGTCTTATAAGGACAAATACTGCAAAAGATCATTATAGAAATAGGTAACTAGTAAAACTTATATGAGGATGAAAAGGGTGGATAGGATGGGAGCAAAGAGAAGATGGACAGAAGGGAAAAAATAAGGCTGTATCATTTGGTGGTATAATAGAAGGAGGTGTGGGTAAAGGAAATGGAAAAGATCTGGCAGGGATCTGGAAAGACAGGGTAACGGTGGACACAGTTCAATGATGATTAATTTTATAAAACATAATTAATGGAAATTAAACACAATGTGAATTGTGTATGAAACACAGAGTAAATGAAAGGTAGTGTGAAGCACAACATATGTGAACTTTGTAAATAAATCAATATAAAATAAAAATTAAAAGGGAGCTTTGGTGGCCTAGTGACAAGAAGATGCACTGAAATTCCAGAGGTATGTGGTTCAAATCCACCAAATGCTGTGCTGGAGAGGGAGGGGCAATCTCCTCCTATACCAGTCAGATCGATTTGACAGTACACACACTAAAAATATAATAAATTAAAAAAAATTAAATTAAAGAGAAAAAGATGGAATGACACTAACTATGCTTTAAGTATAGGTATCAGAGTTCATGAAGATAGCTCAGGATAGGACGTGAGTTATAGTTGGCTTGATGACACCTGATAACCACAGTGATATTGGAGACACTTAAGCTTATTCAAGCAACCCAAGGCTTTGGGTTTTTTCAATTTCTTTTTTTTACAGGGTACAGCACTTCTCTAAACCCAAAATAATGTTAGGAAGAATTTATGTCCTTAGAATCTCTATGAGAAGCTTTGGTGGCAGAGTAGTTAAAAGATCTCAACTATTAATCAAAAAGGTAGCTTTGGTGGCCAAATGCATAAGTAGTTGTGCTGCCAACCTAAAGGTATTTGTCTTGAATCCATCAGATAATTCAAGAGAAAGAGATGAGCAACATCTTCACTTGTACTTTGTAGCCTGTGAAAATTTACTATGGGATCAGCTATTAGTTGTTCTGACTCAATGATACATAACTACACGCTAACCCAAAATTTAGGAGTTAGAAATCACCAACTTCCCACTGCTATAGGAGAAAGATTTAGTAATGTGCTTGAATAAGGAATGACAGTCTTGAAACCCCTTAGCTAGTTATCTGAATATATCATAAACTGCCCCAAAACAAGCAAAATTTTCCTGTAGGAAATACAGCTAAGGTCACTTTAGCGGCAAAAATGGTAAAATTTTATCTCATATATTGTGGCCATGTTATTGGGAGGGGTCACTCTTTGGCGAAAGACATCAATTGGGAAAGATGAGAATCAAAGAGAGGGAGGACCTGGAAGAGATCTGTTGACACAATGACAGTAACAACTGGCTTAAGTATGTCAGAGATTGTGAGGACGGCGCAGGACAGAAACACAATATGAATGAAAAATAGTGTGAAACACAATGTATACGAACTTTGTAAAATAAAATTTTATAAAAGAGTCAAATCTTAGTGCACTTCTCTGGTGGTTTAAATTCATGAGCAGACTTACTGGCAATGAGAGTAATTGCCTAAAATGTAGCCCCAGGGGTGACTTCAATTTCAATTTAAAAGTTTGTTTCAGAACAGTACTCTTGGAGGTTCCTCTAAATCTCTTTCAGAGCAGTGAGTCTAATTAGGATCTTTTATTGTGGTCTTTGTCAGAACGGCCTTTCATGGTAACTAGACAATATATGTCAAGAAGCTGCTCTGCATTCTTGAAGACATACAGTTTTAGGCCACCAGGTGCAGCATGGGAGAAGGATGGGCAATCTCCTCCTAGGCCGTTAACTGCCTCTGGGACCCCCCCGCCCCCCTCCAGAGTGTCAGCTATGGGTCAGTACTGATTCTCTGGTTCTTAACAATAGTCTCAAGTTAGAGGACGTTATGGCCAATGTGGGACATTAGTAGTCTGAACTAACTGATTCCTTGAGTCTTATTTTTTCTTCTCACTCTTTGTTCAAGGTGTGGAGAAACCAATAGGCAATTCTTAGACAACTACACGGACTCTTTAAAGATGTCAAAAGCTACTTATTAGTCTGGGTTATAAACATCTTTATGAATCGTGCTTTGCCTTTTGATCTATACATTTCTTGGTCTATGGTCCTTGAGCTTCATATCTGGGGATTCAGTCCCACTATCTATTTTTTTGTAACAATGCCCTCATTGTGCTCTATTTTATATGTCATTATACAGGTATCATTTACCAATATGTATATAAAAATTTCTACCATCAAATGTATGCCTGTGAGTAAACTCTCTCGTGAGCTTTCTTACCTACTTAGCATGTTTGTTTGCCTATTTATCTCCTCAAGTCAGGGAGATGCTTAAGTAGATGAAGTAACGTAGTGACGGCAACAAAGGGCTGTAGCCAGTAGAGATTGTGAATCTGGTGAAGGATTAGGAAGGATTTATTTATATTTTTTTAAAATTTTATTATTTTGTGTGTGTACCGTCAAATCAGATCTGACTGGTTGGTCTGGGAGGAGATTGTTCTTCTTTCTCCAGCAGAGCATCTGGTGGATTTGAACCGTGCACCTCTGTGGTTGCAGTGCAGCTTCTTGCCACTAAGCCACCAGAGCTTGTCTGGCAGGATTTAATTTTGTAATACATAGCACCACAATAAGTCAAAGTCAACCAGATGATAACTAACAAAAAATAGATACACACTAACAAATTATTCTTAGTTATTACAGCTGTTTCAAGATTTTTATCTGATAAAACATTTACTTTTACTTTTCAGAGTTTCTAATAAAATGGAAAGAGGACTACGTATACAGT
The DNA here is from genome assembly GCF_000299155.1 of Elephantulus edwardii. Classification (NCBI taxonomy): domain Eukaryota; kingdom Metazoa; phylum Chordata; class Mammalia; order Macroscelidea; family Macroscelididae; genus Elephantulus; species Elephantulus edwardii. The sequence goes on from NW_006399909.1 coordinate 3,218,166, forward strand.
ATATTTTGAATTGAGAATGTTAGGATTCTAATGAATAAAAGCACTCAGAGAAAGAAAAAGAAGAATTCTTTTAAGAAGTCCAATGTATTCAAATTTGGTAAATAAAGTAGTATAGTAATAAAAAGTTAATAAAATAAAAAGATGAGAAAAAAGAAGTAGTGGAACTCTAGATTTCTCTCTCTTTCCAAAGTTGGCTTTAATTTAGAAGGTGCCTTCATTTAAATGGATAAGCAGGTGAGATAGATAATAAATGCTACCATGAAATATACAAATATAAATGCAATTACTATTTTATAGTAGTTTTATTATCTCCTGAAACATGGAGGAATAATCATAGTGTTATAATTTGAAGTATCCTTGCAGGATATGCTGTCTTGATGATGGTGATTTATTTTTTAAATGTAAATTAAAATTGGTCTCAAGCTTGTGTTAAACATAAATGTGGTATAAATTTCAGTTATTTTAAGCCATTTCCTTTGAGCATATTAGTACCTTTTGACTTAGTAGAAAATATTAATTATTCATGCAGTGCAGAGATGTATAATTGATCTCATAATATTCTGCAGGCAGAATGTCATTTCAGATGAACGATGGAGACCATTATCTGAAGCTTCTCATATCCTCAACCAACTCACTGTCTTACTCCTATATAAGGCCAATGCATTCAGTTGCAGAGTTTTATTTTTCCTTCATGACTAGTTCTAGGTTAGTGTGAATGTTGCATTAAGTGGCTCTAGAATGGATAAGAGGATGAATTCTACATAACAGAATATAAAACCAACCTGTTTATTGGGATGGATCCCACATATCTAGGAAAAATTCCTACTCAGACAAATAAACAAAATAACAACAACAACAAAAGCCCAACAACTCCCCCCCCCCAATCTTTTAGTCAAGTTCAATAGCACATGAATAAAATTTACTTTAACGTAAAGTTGCAGGACCCAGTTGCAGGGGAGAGAATGGCTAATCTGGGTACTCAATGTGTGTCAGAATAGAATTATGCTCCATGAAAGTTTGTATTGCCTGATTTTATTTTCTTTTTTTTACAAGTAAACATCAAATCTTTCTTTTGAGAGTTTCTAGGTGGAATCAAACCACCATTCTTCTGTTAGATCCAGACATATTACACTCATTTTCACTACTTTAACAGTATCAATGTTGGACATTGGGCTGTTTATTTTGAAAAGTGGAAGAAACTGAATGAGAAAGAGGCATTTTATGAATTTTGCATTTTTTAAAAGCATTGTTTTAGTTTGTCAAATTATAGCTTCAAATGTAAGACCACAACAGAGTTTTTACCTAGTCACCTAAAATATTAATGTTGCAGATATTCTCAACAGTTAAAACATTCCATTCTCTAATCTTTCAATTTTATAATAAACATACATAAGAAAACATTTTGGCTTGAGCTATTTATTTTCCTAGCAGTATTGAAGATTATTGCTAGTAAAGTTTTAATTAGATAGAGTGTAGTGTACTTCTTTTAAAATTGTCCTCATGGTGTGTTTTTTTCTTAATTTTTTTTTAATTTTAGAATTTTTCTCATGTTTGATTCCTGGTGCCAAGAGTGAAAATACCTAGCATATGTAATGAAGTGTAGAAAAGAACTGTCAGGGAAAAGATAAGGAATGAAATATTGTCATGCACTAAATTTTCTGAATCCTAGTGAAGTTACTAATACTAAAAGGGATGAGAATATATAACGAAAAAAACCAAAGCAAATTACCTATAATTTTGGAACGTACTGCATTTGTTAGAATGACCTTAAACAAAACTAATAATGTCTGTTCTGGTGCCCTATTGGTAAGAAACTGCCCTGTTCTGCAGAATGATGGGCAATCTCCTCCTGTGATATTAACTGCATTTGAAAACCCACTGGAAGGTCAGTAATGCACCGATTCTACCTCAAAGGTATACAAAAATGACATGTTTGTTAGGCGCTCTGATGGCTTACTGGTAAAATGCTGCACTCCAATCCCAAAGGCACAAGGTTCAAGTATACCTGTGGATTGCGTGGCATAGTGAAAGCCGGGGCGCAGCTGAGATCAGAGTCCAGGCAGGACTGAGCACCCTCTGCAAACAGAGAGTTCCGCTCAGCCTCCCAGAGGAGATACCGGACCCTCTCTGCAAACAGAGGATTCCTCCCAGCCTCCTACCGGAGGGGATGCCACGTCTGAATTTTGGTCTTAGTTTAAAGATTAAGCCTACCCATTTTTATATTGGTAACACTTAAGTATAAGGAAAATATAGTCTCTGGAGATTTAATTTGTTTTGTGATGATTGGCTTGAACTAAATAAAAACCGTAAGGAGACTAAGAAAGGGGCCTTTTCACAGTGTTGAGCTGTGAGAGGACCTCTGCCTCAGACTTCCCTCTTTTTCAGAATTCATTTCCTTGTGTCCTTGCTTTCTTTTTGCATCCAGTTTACAACATATAGCAGCTGCTCCACTGGAAGAGGGTGGACAATCTCCTCCCTTTCAATTTACAGCCTCTGAAAACCCACTGGAGGGTCAACTCTGAATCTGTTCCAACTCAGCACACAACTATGACATATATGTTAAGTGATCTTTGTCGGCCTAGTAGGAAGACATGATGCTGACATGCCAAAAGCACACAGTTTGATTTTACCAGATGCACTGCAGGGGGAATATGGGCAATATCTTCCCATGCAATTTGCTCCTTCTGAAAACCTGCTAGGGAGTCAGAGAGTCAGCTACTAGACTGTTCTGACTCAATAGTAACCAACAAAGATGTCTAAAGTAACAAATGTTAAGAACAATAAAGTGGAAAAGAGAGTAAGACGTATAAGGAACATCATATTGTTTGAGTCTGCTGAGAGATATCTGGAAATAAAGGCTCTGAAATTCTGAAATTTACCTCTGAAAGATGAGTTATTAACACTCTATGGACCAGATCTTCTCTGGTACATGAAGAGTTGCCATAAGTCAAAACTGACTGCCTTCTGCTTATCATATTATAAAAATTGTTGTTTGGTTTGTTTTTTTTTTAATTTTCAATGTAAAACTACAATGTGGTCAGCTAAATTCTCTTCAATCACTTATATGTTTAATAATTTTATTATTTGATCAAATATGTAGTTCGTGCAACTATGCCTTAGTGGCCCCTTGAAAAGGAGCTGTGCTGTTAACCCAAAAGTAGGCAGTTAGAATCTATCAGGGTGAGATATGAGCCATCTATCAGATAAAAATGAGCAGTCTCCTACCAGGAGATTTTTCAGTCTGTGAAAACCTGCTGGAAGGATTTGATATTTAGAAGTCCCCAGTAAACTATTCTAGTCTCTCTCGTTTGTGGGTTTTTGCATTATGCTATGCATAAGTCTATTTATGATGTAGATTAGAACTTCTAAAATTTTTCCTAGTTTTTCTATGATTAATTTATAGTCTTTAGTTTTATTCCTATGTTTTCCAATTTTCCAACACCATTTGTTAAAGAGACTGTGCCTTTGTCAAAAATCAGTTGACAGTAGGTAGATAAGTAGTTTTCTGGGTTCCAAATTTTATTCCATTGATCTATGTGTCTGTCACTGAACAAAAACCATAGTGTCTTGACCTCCACAACTATGAGCATAAAAAAATATCTCCAACAAGGTAAACAAGAAACCCACAGACTGGGAAAAAATATTTGGCAAGGACTTATCTGATAAGGGACTCATATCTAAAATGCATAGATTATACCTTCACCTCCACAAGAAAATGGTAACCAACCTAATCACAAAAAGGCTTAATACATGAATAGACACTTCACCAAGGAAGAAATTCAGATGGTCAATAACACGTGTAGAAATATTTAAAATCCCTAGCTATCAGCAAAATGCATTTCATAACAACTAAGGAATATTATCTCATCCCAGCAACATTAGCGAAGTTCAACAGAGCAAGAAACAACAAATGATGGTGAGGATGTTGAGAGACTGGAAATCTTATTCATTCCTGGTGGAAAGGTAAATGGTACAATCACCATGGAGGAGGGTCAGGTACTTTCTCGAAAAGTTAGAAATAGAAATACCATTTAACCCAGCAATACTACTACTGGGAATATACCATAAAGAAATCAGAGCCACAACCCAAACAGATACATGCACAGCCAAGTTTATTGCTGAGTTATTCACAATAGCAAAGAGATGAAAGCAGCTCAACTGCCCATTAACAAACAAATGGATAGAAAAACTGTGGTATGTTCACACAATAGAATCTTATGCTTCACTGAAAAAAAAA
>NW_006399909.1:3222741-3224601 GCF_000299155.1 Elephantulus edwardii
AACAAATACATAAAAATCTCCTGAAGGGTCATCTGAGACTTGATTCTGACTCAAAGGTACATAATAACAACATCTAGATTCAAACAATATGTTTTTTATCTTTTTTTAATTAGAGCTAAGTATTTGTTTTGTCATCTTTGTCTTATCAATCATAGCTGAAAAACGCTATTCTAAAGAATAATTTTGCATGTCCTCATGATGATAAATAATGCTGCTATGAACATCAGTTTACAAGTCTCAGGCTGTGACTCACATCTTATTCCCTCAGGGTATAATCCTAGCAGTGGAATAACTAGGTCATATGGAATTTCTATGTTCAGCTTTTGGAGAAAATGCCAAACTATCTTCCAGAGTGATTGTACCATTTTACAATACCACAAGAATTGTATAAGTATTCCTATATAACCACATCCTTTCCAACATTTATTGCTGTTTGTCCTGCTAAACTTTGCCACTGCTACTGGAGTGAGATGGTATTTCATTGTGGCTTTGATTTTCATCTTTCTTATTGTCAGTGATTTGGAGCATTTCTTCATATGTCTACTGGCCACCAAATGTCTTCCTCTGTGAAATTTTTCCATGTCTTTGGTCATTTTGTAATTGTCTTATTAGTCTTTTTTCAGTGGAGGCCCTGTAAGATTCTGTAAACTTTTGATATGAGACCCTTTTCTGAAACAGTATTGCTAGATGTTTTTTTTCCCCCAGTGGTTTGTCTTTTCATTCTGTTGGAAAATGGTTTTGATGCACAAAGGAATTGAATCTTTAGAAGATCTCATTAATCACTTTTATCCTGTCCAGATTGTGCCTTTCTAGCTGTAATGTCCAACCACAATTGAGTGGACTGAGAAATTATGGTGCATTCACACAATGAAATACTATGCAACATGCAGGAGCAATGATTTTTTTAAATTACCATCTAACTTGAGAGGGACTGGAGAGCTTATGCTAAGTGTACTAACTCAGTTCCTGAAGAACAAATACTGTATAAGACCATTATTTAAGAATGTGTATGAACGTGGATTGGGTAATGTGTGAGCAGAGGAATGAGAAAGGGTGGAGAGGGAGGGGGTTAATCTTAGGGTCACACAATTTTATGGAGGGCTGTAAAGGAAATGGGAAAGATCCTGTGTGAAAAGCAATGTATATGAACTTTGTAAATAAGCCAGTATAAAATTTTTAAAAAGAGTAATTTTTCAAACTATTCTCCAGAAGAACCAAATATGTTTTTACTGAAATTCATAGTATGGATGTTATACATGCTGAGTTCCAGAACACGTAATTGTACTAATGTAAACCTTGGTCTCTATTTATAAACCAAGAAGTTTTCTGAGCACAAGGAAACATGGCATGATTTAAAATCCTAAAAGTTATGCATCATATGTGCAGGGTTCTCCATATATCATATTGCTTATTCTCCTAATGGTGAGAAGTTTCGTTTTCTTGATGCTGAAATAAATACATGATGATCACTATAGTTTTTCTTTATTTACATAAAGTACTTCAAGTCTTCTTCACTTTCCAGAAGTGAGGTTATGTCATCTGCATAATGCAGGTTGTTTACAGATCATCCTCCAGTCATGATGCCACATCCTTATTCATATACTATAGCTTCTCACCTAAAGGACCAAATTTGTTGTTGAACCCAAGAAAGGTGACTGAACAGAATGTGGAAATTAGCAATACCATTAACATCACATGCAAGAATAATACTGCTGAATATAAGTCAAAACCAGCTAGGACAGTATGAGGATATGGAACTGCCAGAAGCTCAAGCAGGATTTAGAAGAAGCTGTGGCACCAAGGACATTGCTGATGATGTCAAATGGATCTTAGCTGAAAGTAAAGAATACCAGAAGAATA
>NW_006399909.1:3227006-3234776 GCF_000299155.1 Elephantulus edwardii
CTAGGAGGGGTTTTTCCTTGTGAGGGACATGATGCTCGGAAACATAGTTTCCTTGGTGAAGGAGAAGAAGACCCTTGACCAGGTAGATTAACACGGTGACTATTGCAATGGGCTCCAGTGTGTCAGGAAGTGTGAGGATGTTAAGGAATAGGACAGAGGGTTGCTATAGGTCATACTCGACTGGTTAGCACCTAACAACAACAGCTTCTCTAATGATTTGTTCAGCTTATAGATTGTATGGGATGATAATTAGATTCCAGAAATAATGTTCTGAAGTGTATCTAAATCAGGTTGAGAGGGATGGTGGGGATGGAGAAGCACTGTCAGCTACTTTATCAACGGTGGTTGTGGAAAAAGTCACTCACTGAATCTTGGGTACAATGCCTCATAGGTTTCTTGTAGACAGACAGCTACTCCAAACGGCCACCAGGTAATATTTCAGGTTTTGGATTTTGTTGTTCCCCCTTTTCACTGTTTTTCTGCATTCATTTTCTGCATTCTGTCAGTGTTTAAGGTATTTCCTCACTTTTCTTTTTAAATTATGGATTCCAGCGTTGTATTCAATATCTGTTGTCTGTATTTTCTGGTCTCTGTAGTGCAGAGGCTCTGAATTGTTTTTGCCTAATTGGTTATCTTACTGCAACAATGTGTGTGTTAGTTTGTGTGTATATATGTGATTCTTTTTGTGTGCCCTAAAATCAATTTTAACTTAACCCTCTATGAAAGAGTATAACTGCTCTAGAAAGTTTCTTAAAGTGTGGTGTTCATTCTCCCATTTCTTTGTATACTTCCCCTCTTGTTTATTTTCTCTGTTTCCTCTCCTTTGTATAGTATGTAACTCAAAAGCTAATGAGTTTAAACCATGCACCTTTGGCCAACTGAGCACTCTGCTGAAAGAACTGTTTATTTGTTAAGGCAAGAATTTAGAAATAATTTTCTAGCCAACTAACTTAACCTAAAGAGATCTCCATTCACACATATTCCAAGCCCAAGTAAATCCAGCGCTATGCAGTCAATTCTGAATCTTGGTGACATTCTTTAGGTTTCTGAGGTTGCAAATCTTCATAGGAGACCGTCTTATCTTTCATCTTCAGAGAAAATGGGTTAAAATGTTGACCTTTAGTTAATAGTCCAGCACTTCAGCTACACTAACAGGGCCATTCTAAAGGAAGGATGTAAAATGGAATACAAAAGGTATATCATATGCCATAATAATTTTGTTAATTTGATGTTAATTCAAAATAAATTGCTTTAGTCCTAGTTCTTTAGAGAAGCAATTTAGGTATGACATCAGTTAGGAATCAGTTTCTGACTCACATATTTGCAAGAAACGAGGAACCCAATTGTGGTAAATAAGATAGAAGGCAATGCAACAAACTCATGTCCTCCCACCTCGAGGTCAGACAGTGAGGGTAGGCTTACGGATCAAGTGTGAGTAAAAATCTAGAGAGCTCTGCCGGAATAACCATATATATTCCCTGCTAGTCAAGTTCTGAAGGAAACCTCCTTTAACTGTTTGACTAGCAATAGAAACTCTCATCATAGAAGCAATTTCATTCTTTTCTATCTCATCATGGATCACTGTGTCATAATTGCCAAAGCAAGTATCATAAAACCCACAAAGTCAGCACATTACCTTAATCACACACCTGCAGCTATACATCAACAGAAAAATGCTAGAAGTTCAAGTCTGATTCATACAAGATAGAAAAGGATATTACTATTATTTTCATATAGACCTTGGCAGGAAGAAGAAAATATTTATTTGACTAACTGTAAATATGGCAAAAAGCTGGGCAACATTTTGTTCTAATTAACCATGTCCCCTAACTTAACAGGAAACGATTAAGGGAAAATGAGTCTGAAATGAAGCAGGTTTAAAACCATGCAGTTAAAAAAAATAACAGATTTTTCTAAAAAAATTTTCACCTTGTCAATTTAGATTCCAGAAGATGCAAGCTATTCAACTCCAACAATCATAATTTATCGTAGATTGTGGAGAAATTTCAGTATGCTTTATTGAACTCATATAGATTCTGTATATAGATCAAAGGGCAGTCATTTGAACAGAACAAAAGAACACTGTAATTTAAAAACAGACTGGGTGGGTGGCAGGTTAAACCTTTTAATAAATTACTTTTTTCAATATGTGTATTGAACAAACACACTAACTCAGAAACTGGACTGTAAAACAAGAAACATAGCTTCAGGTTTGGAAGAAGGCTCATAAACCAAGAGCTAGATCTATGAAGAAAATATAAACTTGCTTCCTCAAACTTAAGAGGACTTGAACTACTCATTGATGAAGGTAAAATATAGCTCTCAATATGTATTATTCCTGAAAAGATATTAACAAAACACCTCACTACTGAAATGATATTACAAATGTTGTTGTTGTTGTTGTTGTTGTTATGTGCCATCAGTTGCTTGCGACTCATAGTTGACCCTATGTACAGGAGCCCTAAACCCTGCTCTATCCTGTGCCAACCTCACTGTCTCTTGCCACATTCACTCCCATTACCCTAATCACTAAATAGATCCATTTCATAGAGGGTCTTCCTCTCCTGTGCTGTCCCTCCACTCTCCCAAACATGATGTACCTCTCCAAGGACTGGTCCCTCCTTACAACATGTCCAAAGTATGTCATATGAATCTTCAGAATCCTTGCCTCCATGGAACAGTCTGGTTTCACCCTCTCCAGAACAAACCAGTTTGTTCTCCTAGCAGCCCATGGTATATTCAACACTATTCTCCAGCACCACAGCTCAAAGGCATCAATGCTCTTTCGATCATCCCTAGACCCTGTCCAGCTCTCCAACACATAGCATGCAATTTCGAAGGCTATGGCCCGATCAGGGTCACCTTAGCCTCCAACCTGACATCGTTGCTCTTCAGTACTTTGGAGAGGTCCCTGACAGCTGACTTTCCCAATATTACAAATAGAGAACTGAAATGCCAACACTGTCTTTCTACTGGGGTAAGTAATAAATCCCCATGGAATTCATAGTCAAGAAAAGAAAGATTGTATTTCACAGTGGAAATATATTTAAGATTTTTTTGAAGATTAAAATAAAGATACCACTTTGATAACTACATTGTGTCTGAACGAGACCGTAAGATTTTCTCTGTGTAAATGTCTGAGACAGCTGGAAGATTAAAAGGGGGGCAGGAGAATAATTAGACTATTGGATCTGTGGTGCCAGCATAGTGAATATAAATATGATTGACCAATGAATGAACAAATAATACTGAGAAACAACATAAGCAGAATATTTAATATAACATAATTTCTTAGACTTGAAGATAATGAATACTTACTTGTTTATTTGAATATCATCAGGAATAATCAGTTGGTAGAAAATGACAAATAAATATTGGTAAAATCGAGAGACAACAAAAGTGACGTGGCCGTCAATGAAATAAATTGACATAATAGTTCCAACAATCTACTCCAAAAAACCATCTAACATGAAAATGACAAAGACGTGGGTAATATTTTACTGTGTTCATCATTTTTGTCTTTATTGTTAGGTGACACTGAGTCCGTTACAACTCTTAGTAACTCTAGGAATAACAGATCTGAATACTGTCCTGTCTCGTGCTATCATCATCTTCTTCTTCTTCATCATCATCATCACCATCATCATCTTGAACACATTCAAACGCCTTGCTGCAGTCACCGTGTCAACCCATCTGTTGAAGGTTTTTCCTCTCTTTCACCACTCCTCCACCTTTCCAAGCCTAATGTCCCTCGCCAGGAAATAATCTCTGCTAGCAACATGCCCAGAGCGTGTGAGATGAAACTTCTTCATCTTTGCCTTCAAGAAGCATTCCTGTGATGTCTTCTCCAAGACATATGTGTTTGTTCTTTTGGAATTCCATGGACTCTTCCTCACTCTCCTCTCACACCACATTTCAAGGGCACCACCACGAGTCCTTTAACTGCTAGCCAAATAGAAACATTAAAGAAGCAAAAACAAAGCAGGTCAATTTCATAATCTTGTAGATAAGCAAGCAAATAAGCTTCCACCATTTTGGACTGTAGAAAACGTAACCTATTAATCATTCATTCATTCATTCATTCATTCATTCATTAATCAATTCATTCATTGCCATCAAATCAGAACTGAATCATAGCTGTATCTCCAGTGAGTTTTCCTAGATTGTAAACTGCATGGGAGGAGACTGCACATTTTTCTCCAGTAAAGCAGCTAGTAGTTTTCACCTTCCAGAGAGATATCCCCTCTAAGTTAGCACTGTAACTCCCTTCTAAGCAGGCTACCATCAAATGTGCTAATTGGTCAATATAGAGTGTTAGATTCTGAGGGATTAGGTCTGACTCGACCAGACATTTAATAGAATAAAGTTATTTGGGTCACTTCTCCAGGAATAAGAGCTCTCTTCCTTTTATTGCTTTCTTAAACTTTTTCTAAGGAACCCTAAGAGTAGACTGATTAAAATAATCATTGAAAACTTAAAGAATAACTAAATCTAAGCAGGTGTTTCAGAGTGGAAAAATGCACTTTGTTTCAAGAGAGTTACTATGAATCCAAGTAAAACAAAATTCTCAACAAACAAAAACTTTTCTGTTTTTATCATGCCTCTATGGCAAATTGTGAGGCTTTTCCTTTTCTTTATGTTGAAATTAATTCATATCAAAGATGAGTAAAGTCAGTACATTTCGTTAATAAATGTTTTTAGTCCTCTTTTGTTTTCTTCAAGTGAGGTTATGTCACCTCCATATTGCTGTTGTTAAGCGCTGTCAAGTCACTTGCGACTCATAGTGACCCTGTGTACCACAGCTCTGAAGCCTACTCTATGCAGTGCAAACCTCATCATCTCTGACACATGCGCCTTCTATTACCCCAGTCAGTTAGTTAATCCATACCATCCAGGGTTTTTCCTCCCTTGCACTGTCGCTCCACCCTCCCAAACCTGATGTCTCCACCTGCAACATGTCCAAAGTCAGACAGAGCTTCAGGATCCTTGCCTCCAATGAGCAGATTGGTTCTACCTTCTCCAGGATGAACCTATTTGTTTTCTTAGCAGTCCGTGGCATATTCAATATTTTTCTCCAGTACCACAGCTCAAAGGCATCAATTCTCTTTCCATCTTCTCTAGTCATTGTCTAGCTTTCTGATGCATAGCAAGTAATTATGAAGACTATGGCTTTGATCAGGTGCACCGTAGTCTCCAGACTGACATGTTGCCCTTCAGTACTCTGGTGAGGTCCCTGACAGCAGATTTTCCCTATGCAAATTTATCTTTTGATTTCCTGCATCTGGCACTAAGAGTGTTGCTTGTAGAGCCAAGTAAGCTGAAGCTGTAAGCTGTTAATAATCTGAACCTCTTCACAATCTATCATGGTGCTTCCTTCCAATTGGCCCAGTGGTGAGAATCTTTGCTTTCTTGAGATTGAGCTTCAATCCATAGTTAAGTCCTTGACCTTCTGAAGCAAATACCCCACAACCTCCTCAGTTTCAGCAAGCTAGGCCACCTGCATAACACACGTTATTGATGAGTCTTTCTCCAATCCTGATGCCACATTTTTCCTCCTAGAGCCCAGTCTCGCAGTCTGTTCCACATATAGACTGAAAACATATGGAGATAGAACGCACCATCGACATACACCTTTCCTGATACTGAACATGTACTGTTTCCCCACTCGGGTCTGACGACTGCCTCCTGGTCCAAGTATAGCTTTAGCATAAGCACTATCAAATGTTCTGAGATTCTCATTCTTCTCAGAGTTAGACATAATTTGTTGTGATCCACACAGCCAAATGCCTTTGCATAGTTAATGAAGCACAGATTCTGAAATTACTTGCTTAGTGTGCAAATTGAATAAATATGGTGAAAAGATACAACCTTGTCACACATATTTCTGATTTTAAACTTCAATTTAGAGTAAATTTCCTGTTCTATTAAAATGACTACTTCCTCGTCTTTATACAGTTTATATAGTTTAGTGATCTTGCACCACAGTTCTTAACGAAGTTATTCCTAAATTCTTATGATCTTAGCTATCGTGGTTGGCAAATAGTATAGTGAATATACCAAGGATTTTCAATGGATAGATAACAAACACTGTACTGGAAAGGGCAAAAGGAGTGGCCATTGAGAAGCAAAAATTAAAAACTATGTATATGACCATTAGTATCCCTCCAGAGAATAAGCATTATAGAAGGAATTAATGGAGAGAGGGAATATGTGCAGAAATAAATGTATGGAAATCAACCTCTTTGTAAATCTTCATTAAAATACTTTTTTAAAAATAAAAGAACAAACATTTGGCCTGGGGAAAAAAGCAATCAATGAGCTCCTCAGAGGAAATGATGGTGAAATGTCTTCTCACAAACACTGGGCAAGTGGTCAGGAGAGGCCAGACCTTGAAAATACACATAACACTGGGAAACGTTGAGGGTCAGAGAAGAGATGTATTGACACAATGACTGTAATAATGATTTCAAGCTCGAAAAGGGTCCTGAGGATGGCATTCAAAAGAAAAAAAGGTTCAGATATACTGCTTATAGGGTTGATATGTTGTTGTGTGCTCTCAAGTCTCTTATGACTCATAGCAACTCTATGTACTACAGCTATGAACTCTGTCCTATCCTGAGCTATCTCATCATCTCTGACACACCTACTCCTACTCCCCAGTTAGAAGGTCAATCCATTTCATCCAGATTCTTCCTCTCCTGAACTGTTTCTCCTTTCAAACATGATGTCCTTTTCCAAGGACTGGCCCTCCTGGAAACACGCCTGAAGTATGTGAGATGGGACTCCAAAATCCTTGCCTCCAAGGAGCAGCTTGGCTTCACCCTCTCTTTGTACACTTGCTGGTCCATGGTAAGCCCTGTGTTCTCCAGCATCACACTGATTGCTATGAGTCTTAGTATATAAAGTAACACCTTGAAATAAACAACTATCATCGAATTCCTGGTGGCAAATTGGGTTAAGAATTTGTTAACCAAAAGTCACAATTCCAACTTGAACAGCTTCTCCATGGAAGAAAGGTGAAACAGTTTTCTGTTATTAAAATTTTATCACTTCTCATTCACAATCCATAATCTAGAAAAAATGGAGAAGCCCATGTATAAAATAATTTGTTAAAATGTTGTCACATTAAAATGAATTAAAATAGTAATTGCTGTTGTTATGTACCATCAAGTTGCTTTCAACTCATAGCGACTATGTACAACAGCCCTAAACTCTGCTCTGTCCTGTGCCAATCTTGCTGTCTCCGACACACCCATCCCAATTACCCCAGTCACTGAATCAGTACACCTCATAGACGGCCTTCCCTTCCTGTGCCTGCCCTCCAACCTCCCAAGCCTGATGTCACTCTCCAAGGACCGGTCTCTCTTTACAACATGACAAAATTATATAAGACGAAGCTTCTGAATCCTTGGCTCCAAGGAGCAGCCTGGTTTAACCCTCTCCAAGTTGAATCTGTTTGTTTTCCTAGCAGTCCATGGTACATTCAATACTCTTCTCCAGCACCGCAGCTCAAAGGCATCATTATCCTTCTATCCTCCCTAGTCATTGTCCAGCTCTCTGATGCGTAACAAGTGATTGCAAAGACCATGGCCTGTATCAGATGCAGCTTAGTCTCCAGAGTGGCACAATTGCTCTTCAGTACTTTGGAGAGGTGCCTAAAAGAAGACTTTCCCATTGCAATACATCTTTTCATTTCCTCGCTATTGGTGCCAAGAGTGTTGACTGTGGAATCAAGCAAACTAAAGCTGTGAACAATCTCAATTTCTTCAC
>NW_006399909.1:3236336-3243209 GCF_000299155.1 Elephantulus edwardii
TAAAGACCTGTCTCTCCTTACAACATGTCCAAAGTATGTCAGACGAAGCCCCAGAATCCTTGCCTCCAAGGAGCAGCCTGGTTTAATCCTCTCTACGATGAATCTGTTTGTTTTCTTGGCATATTATGTCGTTATGTGCCATCAAGTCAGCTACAATGTGTTGAGGCCCAAAGAAAAGCAGATTTGAACTTTGCCCTATTTTGTGCTGTCTGGAGGATCAGGATCTCAATTTGTGCTACTAATAATTACACACACACACACACACACACACACACACACTTAACGATTATTTGGAAGCACTAGGAGAGGATGAAAAGAATACAAAATAGCCCTACACTTCCTAACTACAAGTGTCGAATTATATGTTCAGGAAGTGTGGAAATATATATAATAGATAAGAATTTATCCCTATTTTGTCTCTTAGAAAAGAAAATATATAACAATGATAGATTAGGTTTATTCTGCACGTATCATTGGCAGTCCGAAATATGAATCATAGAAACCCAAATTACTTTTGACAAAAGAAAAAATGCAGTAGCTCTTTTAGATAATGAAAATCTGGCTTTCCCCCCCCTACCCCTGTTAAGTAAATGAGAATAAAGTGAATTGAAACAATTCAGCTTCTATGAAAAGCTTTTACTTTCATCTAAGTTGTATATAAGCACTTTTTGTGGTGTTTAGACTGTCAGTTAATGAGTAAAATAAATAAAATTCTCCTTTTTTTTACAGATTAAGATTTACTTTTCAAATTCTCATTTATTTCTGAGTATTCATTTCTAATATGCCCAGGGAAAAACTGAGTCATCAGAATATTCATGTACTTCCCAGAGTAAAAATGGGATAGCAACATGGCCAGAAAATAGAGTAAGATTGTGTATTTTGAAATGAATGTAAATTCAAAGTTATGACCCTTTAGTTTTCCTTCCCTAGTTGTTGAATTTCTATAAAATCTTCCCAGAATACTTTCTCTTTCCCCAAGACAAAGAATATGGCATCCAAGTAGTCATTATTCCCTACAGTCAACTCTAGTTTCCATTTAATGAAAGTCCATGCGTGCCAGAACACACCCGTTCCTGGTTCTGAGCTTTTAGCAATTGTTCCAATTCCATCTATATAGTTCCATTAGGTGATTTTCAAAATTAGTTTGGGAGCCCTTTCTCAGTCTAAACGTTTCCGAAGTCTGTTCAGCATCCGAACAATACGTTCATCCAGTGGAAGAGAAACACAGATTCTCAGCTGACAGACAGATGTTGATTGTGCTTGGAATGGAACTTGGATATCTCCTTTGGAAGGCTACAATTCTATTACTGAGTCCCCGGTGCCATGGTTTGTTGTCGTGATGGTTAGTTGTTGTTGAGTTGAGCACAAATCATAGTAACCATATGAAAATCTTATCTGTACAATAACTTGTCTAGTGTCATGCTCACAATCTGTGCACACTCAAACCCACCTGGGATCCCTCTCCAAGGAATGTTGTTGTTGGGTGCCATCAAGCTGAGTTTGACTCAGCGACCCTATGAACAAAAGATCTGAACCCTGTTCTAGACTGTGCCAACCTCACACTGCCTGACACACAAGAGTCCACAGAAGCGGTTACTGTGTCAAACTACCTAGTTGATGCTCTTCCTCTCCTTTGCCAATCCTGCAACCTTCCCTGCCTCGTGTCCTTCTCCAAGAAACTCCCAGAAATAGTCCCTCCTAGCAACATGCCCAAATATGTGAGTCAAAGCCTCATGTTTTCTGCTTCCAAAGAGCACTTTGGCTGCACTATCTCCAAGACATCTGTTCATTCTCTTGGCCATTCATGCTCTGCTCCTCCAACACCACAGCTCAAAGGTATAAATTCTTCTGTAATTCTTACTCATGGTCCAGTTCTCAGAAGCATAGCCAGTAATGAGAAAGACTATGGCATGAGTCAGACACACCTTAGTCCTCAAACTGACATAATTACTCCTCAGTAATTTGAAGCAGTCCTTCTCTGCAGATTTCCCCAGTGCAATGCTTTTTCTTATTTCCTGACTGCTCCTACCAAGGGTGTTAATTGTGGGTCCTAGCAAGATGAACCTGGTGACAGTTTCACTCTCCTCTCTAGCCATCATGACACTGCCTATTGGTCCAGTGGTAAGAAGCTTTGTTTTTTTGATATTGAGATGCAATCCACACTGAAGACTGCATTCCTTGTTTTCCTGCCACAAATACTTAGAGTCCTCCTCTCTTTCAGCAAGCAAGGTTGTGCCATCTGCATAACGCAGGTTATTAATGAGTCTCCCTCCAATCCTGATGCCACCCTCCACTTTATAGAGTCCACCTTCTCAGATAATTTTCTCAGCATACAGACTGAGTAGGTATGGAGAGAGAATACAATCCCAATACAATCTCTTCTCAATTTTACAGAATACAGTGTTCCTCTGCTCTATTCACACATTAGTCTTCTGGTCCAGGTATAGATTCTGCATGAGCACCATGAAGTGCTCTGTGATTCCCATTCTTCTCAATATCAGTCACAACTTGTTATGATCCACACAGTCAAACGTCTTTGTACAATCAAGAAAGAATAAATAAACATTCTTCTGGTATTTTTTTACTTTCAGCCAGTATCCATATGGCAACAGCAATGATATACCTGGTGCCAAAGCCTCTTTTAAATCCTGTTTGAACTTCTGGCAGTTCCCTATCTATGTACTTGTTCTATTCTTTTTTTAATAATATTCAGCAGTATTTTGCTTACATATGATATTAATGGTATTGCTTGATAATTTCCACATTCAGTGGATCACCTTTCTTGGTAATGGGAATAAATGTGCACCTCTTCCAATCTGTTCACTCAATAGTTGGCCTCCATATTTTCTGGCATAGACTAGTGGGTACATCCAGCTGCATCTGCTAATTGAAACAAGTCAATTGGTATCCCATCGATTTCTGCGGTCTTATGTTTTTGCCAATGACTTCAACGCAGCTTCTACTTCTTTCTTCATTATCAGTCACAAAAGGACAAATAGTGCATAATGCCATTGTTTTAAAACAAGACTGACATGGGAGTTGGGGAGAAACTAAGAAAAGAGGGGATAAATAATATACACTGCTTTGAAACAGATAAGGGAGAGAACTGCTTAAATGGAATATATAATTAGGTGTTATTTGCATGACAATAGTCCAGAATAAGAGCTGCATAGTAAAGTGGAATGAATTTTTTTCTTCTTCAAAGAGAAAAGCAAACTTGGGGGAAGGGTTGGAAAGGGAGGAAAATGTGCAACAGTTAATGAATGGAAATCCATGTTCTCTATAAACTTTCATTAAAATATAATTTTTTTTAAAGTACATACAGATAAAAACACAGGGGTGAAATAAAAGAGAATGAATATCCCATGGGCTGCCAAAAGAACAAACATATTTCTTGGAGAAGATGTATCAAAAGTCCTCCTTGGAAACAAAGATGATAAATTTTTGTTTCACATACTTTGGGCATGTTGTAAGAAGAGGTTACTCCTTGGAGAGTAACATCATGCTTGAAAAGGTAGAGGACAGCAAGAACAGGAAGAACCTTAACTAGGTGGACAGACACAGGGACGGCAGCAATGGACTTGAGTGTGTCAGAGATTGTGAAGACGCCGCAATATGGACAGTGTTGAGATTGGTTGTTTATTGGGTAACTATAAGCCATTCTTTACTTGATGTCACCTAACAACAACATGACAACAAATGTGTGTACGTACACACACACACTCCCCCTGTGTATTGCTGTTATGTGCCATCCAGTTGACTCATAGCAACACTATGAACAAAAAGTCTTGTTGAGACTTCCCTTCTTACACTGACCTTCCACGTTTCTAAGTGCGACGTCATTCTCTACAGCATGTGAGATGGAGTTTCAATATTCTTATATCTAAAGAGCACTCTGGTTTCTCCAAGATCTACTGGCTGATTCTTTTGGTAGTTAGTAGGAAATTCAGTACCCTTCTCCAACACCACAGATCAAAGACATTAGCAATTCTTCCATCATCCTTAATCATTGTACAACTTTAAATGAATAGTAAGTGATTGAGAAGATCATCGCTTGGATCAGGGGTGCCTTAGTTCTTAAACTGATGTCTTTGCTCTTTAGTACTTGGAGAGTTCCCTCAGAGCAGAATTTCGCAATGTGACACAAATTATGAGTTTTGATTGTTGGTATAAAGTGTGCTGATTACAAATTCAATTAAAAAATCATTGATACCTACAATCTCTTCCATCTTTCATGATATTGCCTGTTAGTCCAGTGTTTAAGGGTTTTGTTTTCTTGAAGTTGAGATGGAATTCATGTTGAAGGCTGTAATCTTTGATCGTATGCAGCAAACATTTCAAATCGTATTCACTTTTAGTAAGGTTGTCAGTTGTAAAATTCAAGTCATTAATGAATCTTCCTCTAATCCTGATGCTACATTCTTCTTCATAAAGCCCAGCTTCTTCAATGATTTGCTCAACATTTAGATTAAATAGGTATGAAGAAGGGATACAGTCCTAACACATACCTTTCTTGATTTTAAACTGTACAATGTTCCCTTGCTCTATGTAGACAACAGATTCTTGGTCTAAATATAGGTTTCACACAAGCACAAATAAATGTTGTAGGATCCCCATTCTTTCAGCGTTACCATCAATTGTTATAGCCTACCATAGTCAAATGCGTTGTATAGTTAATAAACCACAGATAGATAGATATCCTCTAGCATTTTTGCTGTCAGCCAAGATTCATCTGACATAAAAAATAATATCCCTGATCTTTGCCCTCTTCTAAAGGTAGCTTCAATTTCTGGCAGTTCTTTGTAGATTCTAGTCACTTTTGAATAATATTCAACAAAATTTGCTTGCCTATGCTATGAGAATGCATACGAATCTCTTCCAATCTCTTGACCAGGTAGCGTTTTCCGGATTTCTTGTCACATCCTAGTTAGATGTGTCTGAGGCTGCATCACTTTTATGAAATATGTCAATTAGTATTTCATCTATTTAAATTAGTATTAAAATTGGTATTTTATCTATTTCTTATTTTTCTCCAATGTTTTAGTGCAGCTTAAACTTATTCCTTTATCATAATTGATTCTTGATGATGTGTTACTTCCTGAAACAATTTTGTGTCAGAAAAATATTTTTGGTACAATGACTCTGTATATCCCTTCCATTTTGTGCTGATGCTTTCTGGATTAGTCAAGATTTTGCTCATAGCATCCTTTGGTATTATAGCTTGAGTAATTTGGGGTTTGCTTTTTGTGTGTGTGTTGAAATGTAGCTCTTGACTTTCTGTAGCTAGTGCTTCAGTTTCTCTTTCTGCAAACTGGTTTTTTTCATCTCTGTAAGGCAGATATTTTTCAGGTTGTTTTATACTTAAAACTCTTCACAATTTCCTAAGTTTGTTTTCCCTTAAAGTAGTTGGGTCAAAATTCATAATTAACACTTCAGTCAACCATAAACTAGTAATTCACTCCAGTTTTTTGTTGCTGTTGTTATGTGCCCTTGAGGCAGAACTGACTGAAACCTGACCCTCCAGTATGTTTTCAGAGGAAGTAAATCTCCAGGAGTTGATGGTCACTCTTTTTCCCTCACAGAAGCTGATGTACTCAAACTTCTTCTTCTTCTTTTTTTTTCACCAGCTGACAATTCCTTAACATTAAGTCACCAGACTGCCCTAATTCCAGTTTAGATAATAACAATTATTGCTTAGAAAAACTCCATTGCAAACAGATGGCACTGAGTAGGTTTAATCCTTGCAAGTTCTGTGCCCTCAAGTCTCCTCTTCCTACTGGCAACTCCATGAAACATAAATATCAAAGTCTGGCTTGTGGGCTTCTCAACATCATGTCAGCCCTAGGTAGTATCAGTAGGGAGTCCATCCATGAGTTCGCACGAGGTCTAAAGTCTATCAGTTATATAAAGAACAGTGACAACATTTCACCAAGTGAAAGATGTTTTAGATGTATATTAATAAAAACTCTGCAAAGCATCATGTTACGTCTGGTCGCATACACATAATGTTTAATGAAAGATACATTGAAATACTGACACGTTCATTACAAAGGGGGCTTGGGCCTGCAGGAATAGGTCAGCCCAATCATCGTAAGAGATATTTGAAGTTATTTCAGTTTTAGGATTCTTTAATTCCTAATGTTGCACTGTCTTACCTGTTGGGCTCCTAAATTAAAAGTGGGTACTTGGTTCCTTGGGAATATAAAGGACAGTCCCCGATTCTTGAACCCTAATAATTTTCAACCTCAGACACCTGATGGAGGGTTGCCTTGAGTTGGAATCAACTCAATGGCAGTGAATTCTATTTACTTGTGGTTTCTGTTTTGTGATAGTGGAACAAATATTTAAGTACTTAGAATTCAAAACCTCCCAAGGTATTTCAGAAGAAAAGCGTGGCAATATGCACTAAAAATATAAAAGCAACTGGGAATAGAACACAGTTTTATTCTGAACCACTGAGGGCTGCAATGGGTCAGAAATCAATTTTACAGCATCTTTTATAAAACGTATTATTAAGAAAATCATTATTTATTATATTATTAATAATCTTTAATTATGCTAATTAGCTGTGTCTGTGTTCTCTACTTTTCTTTATGAATGTTTATATAGCTTAATATTTGCTTTTACTTAACTCTTTTACTTAGATCTCCTTGAAGGCAAAAAAAAATGTTAAAGGGATTACATTCTTTCAAGGGAAGATTATTCCCTAGATTGACTATTACATCAGCTGAGTTAATTTATAATTCATAACATGTATTTCCATTTTGTTAAACATAGTATTTCACTTTTTCCAATTAATTGTGAACTCCTTGATAGCAGAAGCAATGATACCCTCATTTGTATTTTACATTGTTGTTGTTGTTGTTATGTGCC
>NW_006399909.1:3243309-3274383 GCF_000299155.1 Elephantulus edwardii
TAAACTCCACTCTGTCCTGTGCCAATCGCACTGTCTCCGACACTCCCATCCCAATTATCCCAGTCACTGAATCAATCCACCTCATAGAGGGCCTTTTACATATAGATCGCAATAAATGAACTATTGTTAAGACACTATAGTCAGAGAAAATAGGTTCAATAATCTCCATATCATTTCTACCCTTAAGTAAAATTTCTGTGAATAAAAATAACTTTTCTCTTTAAAATTAAAGATTTGTAGAAAATTATGGCTAATATTAAGAAAAGTGGGAACTCTAGAACATCAAACTGTGTTCATGAAAAATACAGACAGAGAAATTGTTCTCTGAAGAGAACAAATTAACACAGTGTGATTGAAAACCAGGAAAGATGTGAATCAAAGCTATATCCTCTCTCCATATATCTTTCACCTGTAAGTTGAGCAAATATTTGGGAAATTGAATTTTGTGGACAAGACTGTGACATCAGATTGGAGATTCTTCAACAACGTGGTTTATGCAGATGACTCAACCTTGTTTACTGAAAGTAAAGAGAATTGAAACACTTGCTGTAGAATGTGAAAGACTACAACCTTCAATATGGATGATATCTCAACATCAAGAAAACAAAATTCTTACCAATGGATCAATATGCAACATTATTATAGATGGTGTAAAGATTAAAGTTGTTAATAATTTCATTTTATTTAAATTTACCAAACAGCACTGACGGTAGCAACAGTCAGGAAGTCAATAGACTGCCTTTTGATTTTATCCCCCCTTATACCATTTTGAACATGTCGAGATCCTGGAGAATTGAAATAGCAGAGGCCGGTGGGTAAAAGGGGTTGCTAAGAGGGAGATAAGGAAATTGGAAAGGATCAATGAGGAACAAATAGAATCATAAAAGATATAGATAAATGGTACTTAATTGTATAAAATAGACAATTTGTAAAAAATCTTTTCTAAAACAATACACTTGAGTGGAACACAACATATTTGATTTATTATGCAAAATACAATGTAGAAAACATGATATATGAGAACGAGAATGTTTTATTAAGAATTATTTAAGACTTTATTAAGAATGATAAGAAAACCAATGAAACATTTAAAAAAAGTGATCAACAGACATGCTGCATGGGGAAAACCTACTGTCAAGAACATCTCCAAAATTTGAAGAGTACTGGTGTGAGTTTAAAGACTAAAGTGTATCTCATTCAAGCCTTAGTCTTTCCAATTATTTGTTAAGCATTTGAATGTTGGGCAATGACAGAACAACTGATATGTTTGAACTTGATGTTGGAAGAGATTAATGAATATTCCATAGACTGTCAAAATAGCAAAAATTTGCTTTGGAAAAAAGTAAGTTAGAGACAAGAATGATGATACTGAATCTTACAAAGTTCAGGTCTCTGATTCACCATGAGTTAATTTTTGTGTATGGTGTGAGATGTGGATCCTGTTTCAGCTTTCTGCAGGTGGAAGTCCAGTTTTGCCAGCACCATTTGTTGAAGAGGTTGTCATTTCCCCACTTGATAGGTTTGATTTCCATGTTTAATATCAGTTGACCATAGATAGCTCGGTCAAGTTCTGGGTTCTCAATTCTGTTCCATTGGTCTATGTGCCTGTCATTGCATCATTACCTTGTTGTTTTTGTTACTACTGTTGTGTAGTAGATTTGGAGGTCAGGGAGTGCTATGCCTCTCACCTCATTTTTGTTTCTCAGAAGTGTTTTGCTTATTTAAGATCTCTTGCTTCTCCAAATAAATTTAGTAATTTCCCTTTCAATCTCCTTGAAAAATGAATTTGGTATTTGGATAGGGATTGTGTTGAACATGTGGATTGCGTTTGGTAGGATTGTCATTTTCACAATATTGAGTCTTCCTATCTATGAACAGGGCACTTTTTTTTTCATTTCTTTATGTCTTTTATTGCGTCTTGCATACTTTGGTCATGTTGTCAGGAGTATTCAATACTTGGGAAAAGCTATCATACTGGGACTCTGGACAGTCAGTGAAAGAGAGGAACATCTTCAGCAGGATGGATTGACATTGGGACTCTAACAAGGGTCCCGAGTATATTAGAGATAGCGGGATCGTGAAGGACAGGAGCAGATTCAGTTTTAATGTTCTTAAGGTCACTATGAATTATAATCAACTCAATGGACGCTAATAAAAATAATAAGAATATTCCAGAAATTATGCAATAACTTCTACAAAGGCCAGAACTTGTATAAAGCAAAAATCAGTTAGAGAAGGAAAACTCTGTCACTTCCAAGGACAAAGAGCTTGGAGCTCTGCTGGCCTAGTTTACAGAGAGTTCGGTTGATAACCTAAAATTCATACCATTCTGAAAGTTTTAAATCTACAATCTACCAGCACCTCCATACATGAGAAATGTGCTACCACCTTCTAAATAATTTACAGCATCTGAAATCTGTGAAAGAGTCAGCTATCAGTAGTTTCTGACTTAATAGCAATGAGTGCTAGAGAAAGCAAGGAGAGAATGTTCACTGTATCTGGTCAAATGTGAAAAACTTGAAGTTCTAATTCAAATGATGTTGCTATTGCTGTTGTTATGTGCCATCGAGTTGCCTATAACTCATAGCGACCATATGTACAACTGCTCTGAAGCCTTCCCTGTCCTGAGCCAGTCTCACTGACCCCCATTGCCCCAGTTACTGTATCAATCCATCTCATCCGGGTTCTTCCTCTTCTGTGCTGTCCCTCCACCCTTTTGAGTATTGTACCTTTTTCCAAGGATTGGTCCCTTCTGGCTACATGTTCAAAATAAGTGAGATGGAACTTCAAAATTCTAGCCTCCAAGGAAGAAACTTGTGTCACTGTCTCCAAGACAGATCTATTTGTTTTCTTGGTGGTCCATGGTATGTTCAAGACTCTTCTTCAGATCACAATTCAAAGGCATCAATTATTCTTCTGTCATCCAAATAATGCTACTGTAACTAAATTTTTTAATTCAATAAAAATTTTAATTTAGTTGTTTCACATTTTTCGAAGTTTCTGATTTCTGTGCTCATTAGCAAGAAAAAAAATGTTTCCTTATCAATTCTTATGATTCCACTCAAAACAGTTCTTATTTCTAGTTTTATTTCCCAATGTAATTCTGTTAAGCTTAGTAACCTTCTGCTGATGGATGTTTTACATAATTATTATTTCCTTCATAT
Source organism: Elephantulus edwardii (assembly GCF_000299155.1). Lineage (NCBI taxonomy): Eukaryota > Metazoa > Chordata > Mammalia > Macroscelidea > Macroscelididae > Elephantulus > Elephantulus edwardii. The sequence continues at coordinate 3,246,474 of NW_006399909.1, forward strand.
AGTTCATATAGCATTTTTATAACAACCAATGTTTATATCTTGTCTGTCTCCTGAAAAAAAAACCCACAAAAAAACCCCAAAAAACAAAAAAACAAAAAACAAGCCCAACTCATGCCTGATTAAATTTGTTGTCTTTGAAGTTTGCTGGCTAGATTCTCTGTAAGCTAAGAAAACTTGAGTGTAGCAGAAACTATTCAGAACAAAAGTTATTGCAAATAGATTGCTCTCAGTGTCCAAACTGAGGGTCATTTACAGCAGCATGACCTTGACAAATGTCTATAAGTCAAAGAATGTCTTGCCATAAACGATTTGGGTGACAGACCTATAACACATTGCAGACACAGATTGGATTCCCAGCAGGGCCCGTGCAGGCTCACATTCTTGCCTCACACAAGCAATACCAGCTGAGTTACAGTAACTGAAGAAGAAATTTCTGATATCAGAAAACCAAAACTTTCTATTATAACCAAATGAGTAACACATGACCTTCCTATCCATTTTCTATGCAATTTTAAGCAGAAAAATATCTCATTATGTGCATCAGAAAGCATTACTGGTTCTCATAATAGCAAAATCAATCAGTGTGTGTGTGTGTGTGTGTGTGTAGGCTTCACAGTCCTGGACTGGGGGAGATAGGCATGAAATAGGTTTGAAGCTAGTCTTTTAGAAATGAATTCAGACTCCTAGCCATACTCTGACCCATTGATCCGACTGCAGTTCGAAGGAGAGATTATTAACACTTGTGCCCTCTTTTGAGTGTGAACACTCTCCCTCCAGATGTTTCCACCCTAGTTAGACTCTCATCGCTGGAATATTCATCGCATCACACAATTCCTTGGGGACTTATAATATTTTTTGTACCATTGACTGGCTGACAGTCTAGAGAAGCCAAATGACTCCCTCACAGAAACGTGTTTTAAAATTCATAAACTGGAATATTAAGAGTGAAAGGGTTCTTTTTTAACTTTTTGAAGGAGGAAAATGGATACTCCTTTCATTGAGACTATAGCCTTGAAATCAACTGGGGAGTCCCTATGAACTGGAATTGACTTGATTCTAGTGAAAATAAGTAGTAATATTTAACAATATTAATATGTGTTCTAAAGTAATGATATTTGCAGACATACTTCGTTGTATTACTCTTCTCAGAGGTTTTTTTAAATAATAAATTGAAAGCTTGTGGAAATATATCAGCACCATTATTTTTCTAATAGCAAATGGTCAGTTCCTGTGTCTGTGTCACATTTTGTCTTTCTCACAATTATACAAACTTTTCATAAGTTTATGGAGCATTTTATAGACTTTAATATAAACATATTTTAGATATATTAGGAAGGCAAAAAGTGTTTGACTCTTTTTATGGTGTTATTATCTTTTTAACAGTGGCCCGAAGCCAAACTACAGTATCTACGTGACATACTCATATGCTATTAAGTAATATATTAAATATCAATATTGAGTGACAGATCCAATAATTTGTATTAGTGCAAAAATTCTTGAAATATTTGCTACAACTTTAATTAATAGAAAAATAACAGGGATAGAATTGGTGCTAAGGAAGCTCTGGTGACCTAGTGGATAATGAGTTGGGCTGACAAACTAAAGGCAGGCTGATCAAATACACCAGCTGCTCTTCAGAGGAAGATGTGTAAGCTCTTGCTTGGTGATTTGCAGTTTCTGAAAACAAGCTAGAGATTCAGCTATGAGTCAATTCTTTTACAAGGCAATGAATGAGTAAGAGATAGGTGATACAGTTGCAATTAAATATTTAATATAAAATACATTACAAAATTACTATATGTAAATGTATAAAAACACACAAAAAAGAAACCATTAATTTAGATTTTGGGAAAGTGAGGATAAAGTGAAACAGTTTTTCTGTCCATGTGTTCTTTCTTTTTCTTTATCTTTCCCTCTTTGTCTGCTTTGAGTTGAATTGCCTCATAGCAGACCCTCTATTGGGATGCCAAGGTTATACCTTGCACAGGAGAAGATTCTCCAACTTTTTACTGGTGCATTTTAGCTAACAGAAAAGCAAGGCATCTGGGTTAGTAGTGCAATTTCCACAACTCCTTCTCCAAATGAGATATAAAGATTTCTAAAAGGAGGGGCCAAATTCTCTCCATTTAAATTCTCACAAATTCTCTTCACTAATGCAGTAAAATTCATCATAAAATCTCTGTTACATTATCATTCCTCAATCGAGTCAGGAAAGTGTGATTTGTTTTCTCATTCTTCAAATTGAAAATCTTTACCACTGAGCCACTATGGTCTTTCCTAACGATCCGTCTGACAAATATTCCTTTCTTCACTTTGTATTATTTAAGACAAATTAAATTACTCTTTGTTATTAATCAACCCAAAAATTACATTTCCATTTCTATGTCTTCTCTCTGTGTTTTTGTGTATAATTTTGCTGATATTAAATCTAGTAAGCTGTACTAATGCACAAATAATACCTCTTGATAGATTCTGACTCATCGAAAACCTCAGAAGTCATTGAGACTGTAAATCTTTATCTGCAAACCTTGATCTTTCTCCCAAGGAGTACTGATAAATTCAAATCACTGACTTTTGTTTTGTAGTCTAACATGTTACCCTCTGCACCACCAGTGCCCTTTTAAAATAATCTACCTTTTATTGTTGTTGCTGGTGTTAAGTGCCATCTTGTTAAGACCAACTCATGGGTGATCTTTACCAGATTTCCAGAGGCTGTAAATCTCATGTCTAGAGAGTACCCTTATTTCTCTTGTTAAGCTGTAGATTTGAGCCACAACCACTGGATTAGTAATATCACTTCTTTTACACTATGCCACCAGAGGTCCCTTTAATGTAGAGATGATAAATTTAGAGAGAGTTTGTAAGTAAAATCTTAAAGGAAATTAATGTAATTTTTTTAAAAAAAATACCCCATGTTTAACAAAATTTACAAATATGAAGACCTGTGCTTTAGATATTAAGCTACAAATATGTTTATGTATATGTACAAACAACCAACTCATTTGCAAACTGATTTTTTGTGTCCAAGACACAGGTTAATATTTTTAATAAGTAATACAGCCACCCACACACATCCACACTTAATGTAATCCCTTGTTGGCCAAGACACAGGTTAACATTTATGCTTAATATTTATCACATATTCAAACTACTAATAATTTTGTACATTCTACTTCATTGAAAACAAGAAATAAATATAAATATATGCAAGAAGATGTTCACGAAATGACAAGAAATATTTTTAGTAACAGAAAGGAAACAGGCAATTATTAGCAAAGCTGATAATAATAAAATTATAAATCTATATTACACCCAAACAGTGATGAAATGTGATATTATTGAATCAGAACCAACCAATATCTGAAATTCCAGAAGTTCTTTTCGGGACAGTAAGTGGCATAGTAGGAGACTGTCCATTTTTCTCCCATGGAGCAGCCAGTGGATTCTAGTTACATACCTGTCTATTTGCTGCACAATTTCTTACAGTTAATCCACAATTTTGATGTTTATCTCATACACTTTTAGCATGTTGCCAGGTAGGACCATAGGGAAGGCTATCATACTTGAAAAAGTAGAGTGTTAGCACAAGAGAGGAAGACTCTGGACAAGATGGACTGACACAGTAACTGGAAATGAGATTGGGTGTGCCTTAGACAATGAGATTGGCTAAGGACAGGGCAAAGTTCAGATATATTGTTTAGAGGATTGCTAAGATTCTTAGCAGACTCAATAACACATACCAACAAGGTAAACATTTCCACTCCACAGGCCAGGCCAGAAAGGACTTCCAATAGAGAAAGATGCCAACTCCTATAGATTGAACATGTCAAACTTGCAAATTAATCAATAACAACATAAAGATAAAGAACTATTTTTAAAAAGATAAGTAACAATCAACAACATACACAGACACAATAGAAATGGCCTAGCATACAAAGAAAAACTTCACATGATGTCAAGAAATATTGCAAGAAAACAAAGTCAGCTTTCTTTCTTTCTTTTTTTTTTAAAGTCAGCTTTCTAAAAAGAAAAGAAAAGCAAAGCAGAGCATATCATAGACCCAATCAATACCCAAATTCGGAAAGGCAGAAATATATTGATGTGGAATCATATGAATAAATACTGAAGAAGGTAAAAATGATGAAAGAAGGAAAGGAAATCAGAAATAAAGTGACTACCATAAAGAAATTTTAAGGACCAAAGTTTAAATCAGTGAGAGAAAATAGAAAATTAACAGAAATTGTTAACAAAATCAGGCGCTGATTTCTTAAGAAGGTCAATACAACAGAATAATTGACAATGTTAACAAAACATTGGCAATGTTAATAAAAGAGAGGAAAGAGAAGACACAAGTAACAAAAAAAAATCAATGATAGTGGTGACATCAAAACAGAATTAGATGAAATAAAATAAACAATATAGGAATATTACAAAAAAGCTATACTCTGATAAATTTGCAAAGTTAGAGGAAATGGACTAATTTCTTGAATCTTATGCCCTACCAAGATTGATACAGATAAATTTAAAACATTTCAATAGACTCATAAAAAAAGTAGTTGAGAAATCCATAAAAAGACTCATTCACAAAAAAATCCTGGCCCAAATGATTTCATGCCTGGATTTTACCAAACATTCAGAGCAGAACTATCACCAATCCTACTTAAATTATTCTTAAAAAAAAATAAAAGGAAAAAAAGTAATTAACACTCCCCGCGTCATTCTATGAAGCAGGCATATTGTATCGGAAGTACTATCTAGGGAAATAAGAAGCAAGAGAAGGAAATAAGAAGCATTCAGATCAGCAAAGAGGAGGCAAAACTGTTGCAATATGTAGATGATACAATAGAATATACAGAAAACCCCAAGGACTCAAAATAACAACCAAAAAAAACCTTGTTAGACCTCTTGTCGTTTTGTACCATTGAGTCAAAACACACTCATAGCTGACCCTCTAGCCGGTTTCAAAGGCAGCTAATGGCACAGGAGAGATTTCCCATTCTTTTCCAACAGAGCAGCTGGTGGATTTGAATCACATGCCTTTGGGATTGCATCACAGTTTAAAAAAAAAGTTTCTTGTTCATGGATAGGAGTACTAAATGTACTGAAAATAAATAGCCTGCCAAAAGTAATCTATATGTTTAGTGCAATTTCAGTAATACAGATAATAAAGTGATTTTTCAAAGAGATAGAAAAGGCAACTAGCAAGTTTATTTAAATAGAAAAGAAACCCAAAATAAGCAAAATACTTCTAAAAAGCAAAACTGATCTCAAAACCAATAATAACCAAAACACATTGCTACAGGTACACTAACAGGCAAATAGACTAATGGAACAGAACTGAGAATTCTGAAAGTAACAGATCTCCCTGTAATCAAGTGGTTGTTGTTGGTGTTATGTGCCATCGAGTTGCTTGCAACTCATAGAGACCCCATGTACAACAGCCCTAAACTCTGTTCTGTCCTGTGCCAATCGCAGTTTCTTTGACACTCCCATCCCAATTATCCCAGTCACTGAATCAATCCACCTCATAGAGGGCCTTCCCCTCCTGTGCTGTCCCTCCTCCCTACCAAGCATGATGTCCCTCTCCAAGGACAGGTCTCACCTTACAACATGTCCAAAGGATGTTAGAGGGAACCTCAGAATCCTTGCCTCCAAGGAGTCGCCCGGTTTAACCCTTTCCAGGACAAATATGTTTGTTTTCCTAGCAGTCCATGGTATTCTCAATACTCTTCTCCAGCACCACAGCTTAAAGGCATCAATTCTCCTTCTATCCTCCTTGGTCATTGTCCAACTCTCTGATGCATAACAAGTGATAGCAAAGACCATGGCCTATATCAGATACACCTTAGTCTGCAGAGAGACACAATTGCTCTTCAGTACTTTGGAGAGGTCACTAACAGCAGACTTTCCCATGGCAATGCACCTTTTAATTTCCTGCCTACTGGTGCCAAGAGTGTTGACTGTGGAGCCAAGCAGACTAAAGCTGAGAAAAATCTTAATCTCTTCACCATCCATCCTGATGCTGTCAATTGGTCCCGTGGTGAGAATCTTTGTCTTCTTGACATTGAGCCTCAATCCATATTGGAACTTGTAGTCCTTGACCCTCTGCAGCAAGTGCTTCAGGTCATCTTCAGTTTTCAACTGTTATTCTACAAAAAAAAAAGAAAAATCAGAAAATAACTTCTGCGACAAATGGTGCTGACAAAATTGGGCTTCTACTTGAAGAAAGCTAGAACAGGATTGTCATCTCACACCATAAACAAATGTCAACTGAAGGTGGATTAGAGACCTATGAGTAAAGTCCAAAACCATAAAGATTATAAAAGACAAAATGAGACCAAACTCAGGAGGCAAAACCTATCTTATAAATAGGCTGGCAAATACAGCCAGAAAAGCACAAACAGGAGGGGCCAACATAGATGAACAAGGTCTTCTAAAGATTAAATTCCTAGGTGCATATTATTTTTCAATAAAGTAAAAAGAAAACCTATTGACTGGGAAAAATATTTGGCTATGTCTCCTCCTCTGTGATTAACTGCCTTTGAAAGCCCATTGTATGATCAGCTATGGGTAATTTCCAACTTGGCGGTACACAACAATACCACCTCAGAAAAGAGTTTATAATGAAAGTTTACATAATATTGCAGGACCTCCACAAGAAAAAGATTGATAACCCAATTACAAAATGGGTAAAGAAATAAAATGACTTTTAAAGAAGAAGACATTCAGATGGCAAACAGACACATGAATAAATGGTCAAAATCATTGGCAATAAGAGACATATAGGTAAGACACCATCTCATCCCAATAACAGTGTGAAAGTTTAACAGGACAGCAAGGATTAAACAGAGTAGAATTTGAGAGATTGCAACCCTCATGTAATGTTGGTGGGATTATAAAATGGTACAACCACTCAGAAGGGAAGTTTGGCATTTCTACAAAAAGGTGAATACAGAAATTCCATGAGACCCAGTTGTTTCACTACTAGAAATAGACTCCCAAGGAAATTAGAACTGAGACTCAAAAGGAGACTTGTACACAATATTCACAGCAGTGTTATTCACAACTGCAACAACTTGGAAACTATCCAAATGTCCATCAGAAAATACATTGTGATATATTCACAACATGGCATACTGTACATCACAGACCAGTAACGATTTTGAAAACTAATCCGTAACATTGGAGAGACTAGTGAGCATTATGCTGAGTAAATTAGTTCAGTCTCATAAGGACAATATCTGAATGATAGTAGTATTCACTGGTCTTCCTTGTATGCATGTGGATATTATCCTGTCCCTCACAATATTGTACTTCAAGATGCATCTAGAAATTACTATGAAAGCAACTCCATTTTTCCTCACCTTTTCATCTCCAGAGTAAAATATCATATGATCATCCAACTCAAAATGTCCCATGCCAGTCCATCTCATCTCACCAATGCCTACTATGTCAATATTTATGCATTCTATTTCTTCCTTAACGATATCTAATTTTCCTACATTCATGGTTCTCACATTCCATGTCTCAGTCACTAGTGTCTGCTTACAACTTTTCCTCTTCCTTTGTATTTCCATACTTGAAAGCTCCACCTCAGTTGCCCTTTCTGTTATTCTACACATGTTCTGTTATACATAGGGTACATACAATAACATAAGAACAAATACTGCACATAATAATAACAATATGGCACATAACAGCAACAACAACAACATAAGGACAAGTACTGCCCAAGACAATTATTGTAAAAATAGAAGGATAACTGGAAAGATGTGTATGAAAGTCCAAGGGGGGAATGGGAGTCGTGTGTGTGTGTGTGTGTGTGTGTGTGTGTGTGTGCATGTGAGATAGAGAGTGAGAGAAGAGCGGAGAAGGTGGGGAAGGCAAAAGCACGAAGTCGCAGAGTTTGGTGGGCGGAGAGAAGCAGTGAAGGGACTAAGAAAAATCCTAGTGAGGACCTCAAAAAATGAAATAGCAGTGGACATATATCAATGGTGATTAATTTAAGTCAAAGCAAAACAAAGCTTCACAATATATTCCAAGTTAGTATGCAAATCAATATAATATAAAATATAAAGCTCTGCTGATAGAGACTCTGAGGGCGTTTTTCTTTGAAAATATCTTAAGCTCATAAAATGGAACATCCATTTTCTCTTTTAAAAAAATAAAATTTCAACAACATGAAAGAAGATCCCTCTATCTAAGTGGAGCAATAATTCACTTCTATTTATTTTTTCCCTTTTGGAAACAAACCAACAAAACCAGAATTGGTATCATATTGACATTAATATGAAATGTACAAAGGTATTACATTGAAGTCTACTCTTAGGTCATTCTAAAATTATATGATATAAGGAAAATGTTGATGTGATTTTTACAGCATTTTTCCAATGATTTTAGAAAGTTAATGATAGGACAGTTTTCGTCTATGGGTAAGGCTTTAACATGGTTTTCATCACTGCCTATGAAAAATACTGAGGGATTGAGTTTTGTTGTTTGAGAGTAAGCCACCTGCCATGATGGCTATTTATTTTATGACCACATATGTTAGTGCTGGCTGCTTGGAGGAAAGCCATTGCATTTTGTCTTCTTTCTCTACTAGAAATATTCTTGCAACACCTGCATGGGACAAATGCAAATTTAGTTACAATAACTTAGTAACTTGAGAATAAGCATCAGCCAAATGGTTATTATTACTTTGGGGGATATACTTCTACACTGTTTGATTTATGTGTGTACTACTTAGAATGGCTGCATTAATTTGTTTGAAAATTGGTAAAACAAATTCACCTCAGGCTATGACCTTATATGCCAGCATGTGCCCAGTGTGAAATTTTCCAGTTGAGTTATAAACCTCTGAAGAACAATTTTATTATGAAAGTGCTGACACTACTTCAGCTGTAGCAGTATACATGATCTGACTATAATTTTGTTAAAGAGCAGAGAGAGATATTCTAGCTATTAACAACCACTATATCTTAAAAGAAAATGGCAGGGTGAAAGAAGAAAAAAATAGTATAAGAGTGGAATTTTGAAATGAAGTAAATATTTAAATATAAAAAAATGAGATAACTAAATAAATATATAACCAATCTCATTGATAATTATTTTAAGATACCAGAGGAATGTCTATCTGTGTTTCATTGACTATGCAAAGGCTCTTGACTGTATGGATCACAACAAGGTATGGCTGACTCTGAGAAGAATGGGAATCCCAAAACACTTAATTGTGCTAATGAGAAACATTTACTCAGACAAAGAAGCAGTCATCAGAACAGAGCAAGGAAACACTGCATGGTTCAAAATTGGGAAGGGCGTAAGCCAGGGATGTGTCCTCTCTCCATAGTTTTCAACCTGTATGCAGAACAGATTATCTGGGAGGCCAGGCTCTATGAGGAAAAATGTGGGGTCAAGATTAGTGGAAGATCTATCAACAATCTGCATTATGTAGATGATACAACCCTGCTTGCTGAAACTGAGGTGGCCCTGAAGTGCTTGCTGCAGAGGGTCAAGGACTACAACTTCCAATATGGATTGAGGCTCAATGTCAAGAAGACAAAGATTCTCACCACTGGACCAATTGGCACCATCAGGATGGATGGTGAAGAGATTGAGATTGTACACAGCTTTAGTTTGCTTGGCTCCACAGTCAACAGTCTTGGCACCAGAAGCCAGGAAATGAAAAGGCACATTGCCATGGGAAAGTCTGCTGTTAGGGACCTCTCCAAAGTACTGAAGAGCAATGGTGTCTCTCTGGAGACTAAGGTGCATCTGATACAGGTCATGGTCTTTGCTATCACTTGTTATGCATCAGAGAGTTGGAAAATGACTAAGGAGGATAGAAGGAGAATTAATGCCTTTGAGCTGTGGTGCTGGAGAAGAGTATTGAATGTACCACGGACTGCCAAGAAAACAAACAAATTCATCCTGAAGAGGGTTAAACTGGGCGGCTCCTTGGAAGCAAGGATTCTAAGGTTTCCTCTAATGTACTTTCGACATGTAAGGAGAGACAGGTCCTTAGAGAGGGACATCATGCTTGGGAGGGTGGAGGGACAGTGCAGGAGGGGAAGGCCCTCTATGAGGTGGATTGATTCAGTGACTGGGCTAATCGGGATGGGTGTATCAGAGACAGTGTGATTGGCACAGGACAGAGTGGAGTTTAGGGCTGTTGTACAAAGGGTTGCTATGAGTCACAAGCGACTCGACGGCACATAACAATAACAACAACACATGTTAAGCATATAAAGTGTTTTCATCAATGAGGGTTCTGTGCAAGTCATTTTTATGGACTAACAAAAGAACCACAGATCTCTCTTGGAAGAAGTACATACAAGGTTCATCATATTTTGGACATGTGGTCAAACTGAGTCTTTCCCTGGAGAAAGACATCATACTTTAAAAAGATTTCTGATGAGAAACAAAGAGAAAGATCCTCAAAGAAATTGACTATCGTAGTGACTGTTCCAATGGGCTTAAGCACAATGGAGATTTGTGAGGATGACGGAGATTTGGGTTCCATTCTGTTTTACAAGGTAGTCCTATGTGCCAAAGCAGCCTCTATGGCTCCCAACAACATGTTTCAGAATTCTTCAAGTCCACAATAATTTTAGTTAAATGTTTAAAAAAAAATCATATATAAGGATGGATAAACACTAAATAGTAATTGTTGAGATAACAAAAGGCTTTTACCTGTAAGAATGTTTAGTGTTTTCCAATATATATAACACAGATGTTCACAGTATGGATAGCTGAAAATATTTATAATGACATGATTGTAATTATATTTTCCACAATATTTTTACCTCAGGAACACCTGAATACCTTAATATGGATGCAGAATCAGTATAAGCATTAACATTTAAAAAAATAAACAAAACAATCAGAGTAAAGTTATGTTTGTAAACTAAATTATTAAAGTGGTCTGTTTTTTCATTTATAATGTTACTGTATCTTCTTTGAAGGTGGAAAGTGGTAACTACATTGTTTTAATTTTATATCCATCAATTTAAAATTAATCTGTGATTGGAAGAATTACAGTTTTAAGTAGTACCGTGCTGTTATGTGCTGTTGCATCAACTACAACTCATAGCGTCCTTATGCACAACAGCTCAGAAGCCTGTGTGCCCTGAGCCAATCTTACTGCCTCTATCACTACTACCTCCATTATGCTCTGTCATTTTTTGCTGCTTCTCTGATCATTCAGTATCCTGCCCATAGAATCCTTAAGTATTGCCACTCAGGTCTTGAATTTGTTCTTAAGTTCCTTAAGCTAAAAAAAAAAAAGTGTCATGTGGCTTAATTGGCTAGCCCTTCCTATTGCAGGGAGGTGTGGTGAGGCATGGACGGTCAGTTGGCCGAGCCTACTGTCCCCAAAGTTCAAGGCTCGCCATGAAAACCAAAGGTGGATGGGTCTACTAAACTTAGCAAGTCACCTTGGCCATCACCATGAGCTACCCTCCTCATCAAACATCACACCATCCGCTCCCAAACTCACCTGCTGGTAGGGAGTGAGGAGGCTGCTTGGCTGGCTTAGGGTTAAGGCACAGTGCAATGGGAGAGGCCAGATAGCCTGAGAGGAGCCAGATAGCACGCACGTACACACATACATGGCTGCTCTAGGCAGTTGTCCTGTTAGCCTCTTCAAGGGCAAAGCAAATCTCCAGGTTCCAAAGACAGAGTCTTTATTCCTGGACTGTGCTCTAGAAAAAAGGGTGAAAGGTAGCCTAGTCTCTTTATTCAAAATGGCTTGCTTCCAAGGCACTGATTTAAAAAAAAAAGAAGAGAAATGCACTGGTATAGTAAGTGAGTTGGTGCCATCAACAGAGATGGAGCACTGCAGATGCTGGAGAGTTCGAGAATTGCTGGAAGAGGAAGGTTTACCCAACTCTTGGCCACACGAGGCAGAGAAGACTGAGTTCTGGAGCCAGAATTTTCCCTTGTTTTTTCTTGAGCTGATAGCAAAATACTGAACAAGCCTGACATCCCTTACTTCTGAGCCCTGGAGTGCAGAGTATCAGTCTCTGACTCTGGTCTCTCTGCTGGAAGTAGCTCACCTGGCTGGTAGGGAACCACCGTGAGGGGTACGGGAAAGGGTAGTCTATTCACCTTCCCCATCTCCAAAAATACTAGAGGTGGGGTTGGCACCCTCCCCAGGCTCTCTGATCCTATAGACCTAGCCCAGTCTCCAGGCAAGACCTAGATGTCCTGGGTCTTAGCTGTGAGAGGGAGGTACAGGCATGGCTTACATCTGTCCTGGGGGCTGCAGAGCCCTGCCCCTTTTCTGGGCAGCAGTAAGAATAGAGAAGAAGCTAAGCTCATCAAATCCTATTCCTTAATGTTTCTGGTGAATATCCTAGAAACATTTTAAAGTATATTACCAAACTACCTTTTCTCAATTAAAAATTCCTTAAACTGCTAAATTCCTCCCCCCACCAGGCACTTTTTCTTGCAAATTAGGTATCAGGTATAAATAGACAAAAACAGGGAAGGGAGGAGAAAAGAAAGGATATTAAATGGAACTTACTTTTTTTAGGTTTTTATTTGATTTTATTAATTTTAATAACCATTTACAGATATTTTGGATTTCCATTCATTCATTATTGCACTTTTCTCCCTACTCACCCTTCCCCCTACATCGCTCTTCTGTTTGAAAAGTAAAAGAAAAATTCCTTCGTTGGTATACAATCCCCCCTTACTTTTTAAGTGATAAAAGACATGCTTTAGGGAAAGATTCTCATTTGTGTTTTAAAATCCCAATTTAATGAGCATGATAAACTGTTATTGCTGCCTCTGGCTTTACCCCGAGCGGCCCTGCCTGGTTCTAGATGAGTCCTTGGTGGGTTCCCGCAAACCTCCCCTGGCTCTCTCCCTTTCTCTTTCCATTGACTTGAGACAACCCTTGTCAACATAAGGATCACAGTGGGAAGGGAGCAAAGGGGGAGGTCACAGTGGGCGGAGCAAGGAAAACCACAGTGTAAGTATATCAGGTTATGCCCTCTGCTCAAGTCCAGCTATCCTGTGACCAGTAGCAGATGACCCAGGAAGCATTAATTGCAGCAGCAGCGGCATCCTTTTTTTGCCCAAATTTATCTGCGCTGTTTGAAGCCTTGTGACCCATCAGGACCCAGGGGCTGTCTGATCACATCATTGGGCTGCCTGCTCTCTTCGGGCTGAGAGATTGTGGATGGCCTGTTGAGGAGGGGCTTCTCCTGCGTGCTCCTCCGCAGGGCTGGCGCTCCCCAGGATCCACTTTGGGGCCTCAGAGTACTCTGCCTCCCGCTGGACTGGGGACTTGACTGGAAAGGCTGGTCTAAGGTGTGATGCCAGCACGTAGTTGATAGCTGCAACTCAGCTTCGTGAGAACCACAGGTGGTTAAGTCAAAGGCACGGCTGTTGTGAGGGGAGATGACCTCCACAGTGGGCAAGGGAGAATGTCAGCTGCTATCTCTATCGTTCCTCTGCCCTGACCAAGCTTATACATTCGAAAACGTGTGCTTTGGGCCATCCCTCATGTAATAGTTTTCTGTAATCTAAGGCAAGACTCTGCTTTCAGGGCCTAGAAAGGTCAGGTGGGAAGACCACAGGGGCTGATTGCTCAGCCATTGGAACCACCTGTTCCTTGGCCTCCCTCCGCGAGTGGGAGCCCGAGGGAGAAGTTCGCTGGGGTCTGCAGACTGAGGATATGGCAAGGACTGGTACACCCACTTCCCTCCAGCCAAAGGTGGGGCTCTGCCCACTGTGTGCTCGTCACACCCACCAGCTGATGGAGAGGTGGCAGGAGAGAGAACAGGAAACTGGTGCGTTTAGTTTTGTTTTGTTTGTAGTTGTCTGTAACTTTCTTAAAGTGCTTTGTATTTTTTTATCTTATTTATTTCTTTTTCAAAGTAAGCTGCAGGCTTTGGCTTGGAAAACCCCTGGGGAAAGGGGGCAGAAACCTGAGGCTGCTGCTCTTTTTATCTGCCTTTATGATACTGTTCTCTGTCCCCGGCGCCTCCTTGACCCCACAATCCAGGCCTCTGACCTTCCAGCCAACCGCTTCCCATGAGCCACTACTCTGATGTCAGCCTATAACAAAGGAGCTGGGGGTCTGGGCCTGGTGACCAACCCTTCTCAGCCCACTCAATCGGGGTGCTTCCCACAGGCAGGAGGCAACACCCTATCTGCTACCATCAGACCCTTCCAAAGCCCACCTGTCCCTACTCACCCTGCCCTGTCCAGTCCAGCCACACCCTGCTCTGCCCCATCTGGGCATGCTCAGCTCAGGGATGGGCTAGCTAGGCTACATCCAGCCTTCCTGGTTAGAAGAGACTCTTAAGAAATCTTTGGGGTCCTGTTTTCTGGTTGTGTGAACCCAGGGCTGCACATGAGCCCCTTGGTTATCTGAAGAGCCGCACCCCACAGTCCTGCTTTGCTGGTGTAGCAGGCAGCTGCCCACCCCCACCCCATCTTGTACCGTGGGCTCCTGAGTGGGCAGATTAAGCATTTTATAAATTGTATTTTAAATACATGTTTTAAACTTGTCAAAACAATGGCATGTGAATTTATACCTTTTCGTTTTTCCAGCTCCAGATCTTTGCACACTTCATTATAATACTCTGCTTTGCTTTCTTGAGCTGTCCTTTAATATCTTCCTTTCAGCTCCTTAACTTCCTGATGCTACAATCCTTTTCATCGACCCCAGATTCACTAATTATATGCTCAACATAAAGATTACATAGATACAATGATACAACCCTGACACACACCCTTCTTGATTTTAAAACATGCAATGTTCTTTTGTTTCATTCAGACAACACTTTCTTGGTCTAGATGTAAATTTTCTATGAACACAGTTAAGTGTTTTGAGATTTCCATTTTCTCAATGTTCTCAATGTTTGTTGTGGTCCGCACAGTCAAATGCCTTCTCATAGTCAATAATATACAAATAGATATTTGTGTGATATTCTCTGCCTTCTGACATCAGAATTTATATCCCTGGTATCATAACCACATCTATATCCAGATTGAACAACTAGCAGTTACCTGTTAAAGTACTGTTCAAGTAATTATTGGATGATCTTCAGCAGTATTTGGCTTTCATATAATATTAATGATGTTGTTCAATAATGCTCTTGTTCTGTTGGAGCACCTTTCTTGGGAATTGAAACATACGGTTTTTTTTTTAACGTATCTCAGTTTTTATACAACCATTTATAAACATTGTTTTGCATGCATGTACATGATTGTTTTATACAAGATTTCATTTACATTGTGTTTAATTCATATACATTGTATTTTATGAATCATTCATACACAGTGTAGTGTAAAGAATTAATTACTCTTGGTCTATTCCTATTATCATCCCTCCATTTCAAGTCCCCACTGAAATTTTCCTATTCCTTCACCTTCCCATCCACCCACTGTTCTTTTTGTTATTGTGTACTACAGAGTCGAAACTGGTGCACAGCTGACCTTCAGATGGGTTTTTAGGGGCAGTTAATCATCTGGATTGGAAGCAGGAGTGGTATCCATTTCGTAAACAACTCCCCTCTGGAAACCCTGTGAACTCTGAGAAACAACGATAGTTATAGAAAGGCGTCAGGACTTTTGTTCATAGGGTCACTATGAGTTGTTCTTGACTCGACAGCAATCAACAACAACAAATCATCTGGTGGAGATTGCCCTCTTCTTCCCAAGAAGCAACTGATGGCCTCACACCATGTGCCTCTGAGATTCCAGAACAGCTTCTTGATACTAGGCCATTAGAGCTCTTCTGTCTTCTGAAGAGAAGATTTCATAGGGCAACTCAAGATGATAAAGCCGAGTATAATAACAAAATGTGCAAAAAGACGGAATCAGAGGGGAAAAGGGAAGGACTTTCCCCAGCATCTCTGGCTCTTCTGTTCAGCTCTTTAACTTTGGCATCTCTTCCCTTTATTTTGGCTTCTCAACATTCCAAGGCAATTTGTATTATCTCTTCTGAAATTCACTTTAGGGTTTTGTTGGTTTATATTTTCTCTTCACTTCTGTCTTTGGAATGACCTATTGCTCTCTTCATGAATAATATCCTTGATTTCATCCCACATCACGTTTGGTCTTCAATGTTTGGTGATCAATGTCTCAACCTGTTTTTAAGATGCTTTTTCATTCAGGTGATACATACTCAAGATTGCATTTTTATTCTTATGACACTGTTTTAATCTTCTTCCATTTATATTTGAACTGGTAAATGAATAAGCGATGGTCTATTTCACAATCAGCATATGACTTGGCTTTGATTTCTGATATTGAGTCTCTCCAGCGATTCTTTCCAAGGATATTATCAATCTGAGTCCTGTGTAATCCATCAGGTGAGGTTCATGTGTAAATAGTTGCCTTTTGTGTTTCTTAGAAAAGGTATTTGCCATGAATAAATCACTGAATGTTCAACTGCCAGTCATTCACTCACCAGCCTCATTTCTCTCACCAGGTCCATACTTTTTGACTGCAGTTCCTTCATCATTGTTTTCAACTTTTGTATTTCAGTGCCCAGTAATTAGTAAGCATCTTGATTGCATATTTGGTCCATTTCAGACTGTAAAAAGTTGTTTGAAATCTTCAATTTTCTCTTTTTGACTTTAGATATTGGGTGCATCTGTTTGAATAAAGATTGTGTGAACAGGTGTTCCTGTATGCATATGGATAGTATCCTGTCACATTATTCAGTCATCAGATTTGAGCAATAATAACATATTGAATATAAACAACTCTTCTCTGTTGAGCTTATAATACTACTTGCTGAAGATCATCATTACACTCACACACATGTTATTATAAGTATACTTAAATGGTCTAAAAGAGAGGATAGATATCAAATTGAAAAATATTCTCAATATTGAAATAAGCATTTCATTATCATTGACCATTGTACTTCTCTCTGATTGTTGGGTGGAAAGCCTGTGGAAGTATAAAACATGTAACTATTAAGAAAAATATACTGCACAATTTTCATACGGATTCAAGGTGATGGTGCTTGAAGGTGTCATTTCTGTATTTAGAGTGTACATGACATCAGCTTTTGAGGACATATTTCTCATTGCTTATTTTTAATACTTATGCCCTGCTTCTTCCATCTGTTAAAGCACAGCTCTGCTCACCTGTAGGGTCTTCTACTACTAATCTCTGTGTATGTTTTATTATTAATTTGCCAGAATTTTGATCTGAGCATCCTCAGTTTGGTCAACTTCAAAGATTACCTCAGCAGAGGCTGAATTAATTATACTTGAATAGCTTGTTCTCTAAGGCAAATATCTTTAAAAATACATCAGTGTCAGTAAAAATGTTCTCTGCATAACTTACATTATCTGCAGATCAAGGGGGGAAAAAAGAAAGAAAAACAGAGTGACAAAACTAGCATTTTAGATCCATTTATGAAAAGCAAGATGACACTCTTGATTACTCTTAAATTAAGCACAGAGAATCCAGCAACATAGGTGAAATAAATAAAACTCAAAACTTGACCATTTTTATGAACTCAGTGTCTATTTGAGATGAATAGAGCACTTATAATTTTTATAATTATTGGCATTGTTACCACATTATTTTCAGATGTTTAAGAGCTGAATAATTATTTCTGAACCCTGAAGTGACCAAATTATTTATGAAAATAAAGATGGTTACATCTTATTAACAATTATAGCTTAGGTCAGCAACCTTCAAACTGAGCACTGCTGCCTAAAAGTAAGAACTAGCAATCAAGTGGGCATGATGAGAAATGTTTAGTCCTTACGTTACTCTATTTTCTCTCATTATTTATAGCTTTTCCATTAATGGTACAGATGATGGTAATAATAAATTGTTGGTTATGATAACATATTTTATTACTAAAATGTATTTTGGGATAATAGGGTTAAGACATTAAAACAGCAATTTCTTCTGATTTCAGT
This sequence comes from Elephantulus edwardii, assembly GCF_000299155.1. NCBI lineage: Eukaryota > Metazoa > Chordata > Mammalia > Macroscelidea > Macroscelididae > Elephantulus > Elephantulus edwardii. Next base: position 3,264,377 of record NW_006399909.1, read on the forward strand.
TACAATTAATATAATTATCACTGGATTCTTGCTATCTACATTGTTGTTGTTGCTGTTATGTGCCATTGAGTCACCTGTGACTCATAGTGACCCTAAGTAAAACAGCCCTAAATCCTGCTCTAACCCTTGCCAATTTTATTGTCCCTGACACGCCCATCCCCTTTATCCCATTGACTGAAACAATCAACCTCATTGAGGGTCTTCCTCTCCTGCACTGTCCCTACACTCTCCCAAACATGACTTCCCTCTCCAAGGACTGATCCCGCCTTGCAACATGTCCAAAGTACGTCAAACAGAGCTTCAGAATCCTTGCCTCCAAGGATCAGCCTAGCTTCACCCTATCGAGAATGAACTTGTTTGTTCTTTTAGTAGTCCATGGTATACTCAGTACTCTTCTCCAGCACCAAATCTCAAAGGCATCAACTCTGCTATAAGCCTTAGCCATTGCCCAGCTTTCTGATGCATAGCCAAGTAACTGCAAAGACCATGGCCTAGGTCAGTCTCCAGAGTGACAACGTTGCTCCACAGTACTTTGGAGAAATCTCTAACAGCAGACACTCCCAATGCAATTTGTCTTTTAATTTTCTGGCTGCTGGTACCAAGAGTGTTGAGTGTAGAGCCAAGCAAACTGAAGCTGTCAACAATCTCAGTCTCTACACCATCCATCATGATGCTGCCAATCAGCTGTGTGGTGAGAATCTTTGTTTTCTTCAGATTGAGCTTTAATCCATATTGAAGGCTGCAGTCTTTGACCTTCAGCAGCAAGTGTTTCAGGTCTTCCTCCGTTTCATCAAGCAGGGTTGTGTCATCTGCATAACACAGCTTGTTGATGAGTCTACCTCCAATCTTGATGCCACACTAGTCCTCATAGAGCCCAGCCTTCTGGATAATCTGTTCCTCATATAGAATGAAAATATATGGAGACAGGACACATCCCTGATGCACACTCATCCTAATTTTGAACCATGCAGTGTTTACTTGTTCTGTTCTGATGACTACCTCTTGGTTCAGGTATAGGTTTCACATAAGTACAATCAAGTGTTCTGGAATTCCCGTTCTTCTAAGAGTCAGCCACAGTTTGACTTGATCCACACAGTCAAATGCTTTTGCATAGTCAATGAAACATAAATAAATAGACATTCCTCTGGTCCTCTCTATTTTCAGCCAAGATCCATCTGACATTAGGTATAATATCCCTAGTGCCGTGGCCTCTTCTAAATCCAGCCTGCACTTCAGACAGTTCTCTGTTGATGTGCTGTTCCAGTCAATTTTGGATCACCTTCAGCAGAATCTTGTTTGCATGTGGCATCAATGATACTCTTCAATAATTTCCATACACTGTTGGATCATCTTTCTTTGGAATGGGAACAAATATAGATCTCTTCCAGTCAGTAGGCCAGGTGGCTGTCCTCCAAATTTCTTGACACAACTTGGGGAGCACATGCAGGTGCAGCATATGACTGTTGAAATATGTCAATTGGTATGCCTTCAATTCCTGGGGCCTTGGTTTTTGTCAATTCTTTTAACACAGCTTGAACTTCTTCCTTCATCATCACAGGCTCTTGTTACATGTTGTTCATGAAATTCGGCTGTGTCTAATTCCTTTTGGTACAATGACTCTGTATACTCTTTCCATCTTCTTTTATTTCCTCCTGAATCATTTAATATTTTGTCCAGAGCATCCTTAAGTAATGTAACTCAAGGTTTGAATTTGCTCTTTAGTTCCTTGAGTTTAAGAAATGCTAAGCCAGTTTGGCATTTTTGATTTTCTGACTCCAGCTCTTTGCACATTTCATTGTAGTACTTTACTTTGTTTTCCCAAGCTGCCTTCTGAAATCTTCTGTTCAACTCCTTAATATCTTGATTTCTTCCCTTTGCTTTGGCTTCTCAGGACTCCAGTGCAATATTTAAAGTTTCTTCTTACATCCATCTTGGTCTTTTCTTCCTCCTCTGCTTTTGTAATGACTTTTTGCATTTTTCCTAGATTCTTGATATTCTTAATATCTTCCCACACCTCATTTGGTCATGGTTCATTAATGTCCAAGACCTCAAATCTGTTCCTAAGATGGATTTGGAATTCAGGTGGGATAGACCCAAGGTAAAATTTTGGTTCCTGTAGACTCTATTTTATTTTCCTTAGCTTCTGCTTGAACTTGCATATGAATAGTTGGTTGTCTGTTCCACAGTCAGTACTGGCCTAGTTTTCACAGCTGGTATTGAGCTTCTCCAGCAATTCTTTCCACAGACATAACTGATCCGATTCCTATGCATGCCTTCAGGTGAAATCCATGTGTATAGCCTGCATTTGTGTCTCTTATAAGATGGATTTGCAAGAATAAGTCGTTGATTGTGCAAAATTTTATCATTCTTTCTCCTGCTTCATTTCTGACACCAAGTCCATGTTTTCCAACTGCTGATCCTTCTTCTCTATTCCTAACATTTGCATTCCAATCACCCATTATTATTATAGCCATTGCAAGTTCAGTCAATCTCTGACTGTAAATGCTGGTAGAAATCTTCTATTTCCTCCTCTTTGGCTCTGGTTGTTGGTGCATATATTTGAATGATAGTGCTATTTAATGGACTTCCTTGTATGCATATGGATATTATCCTGTCATTTACCATATTGCATTTCAAGATGGATCTAGAAGCAACTTTTTTGACTATGAAATCAACTTCATTTGTACTCAATTTTTTTGTCTCCACCATAGTAGATCATATGATCCTCTGACTCAAAATGTCCCAAGCCAGTCCATCTCTTTTGCCAGTACTTCGCATGTCAATATTTATGCATTCCAGTTCCCTCTTAACAGTATTCAATTTTCCTACATTCATGGTTCTCACATTCCATGTACCAATCACTAGTGTCTGCTCACAGCTGTTCCTCCATCTATTTGTTTCAGTGCTTGAGGGTTTAGCCTCAGTTGCCATAGCTGCTAGTCTAAGTGTGCTCTGTTGTACATAGGGTTTTCAAAGGCCTGCTGTTTTGGAAGTGGATGGCCAATCCTTCTTCCTAGTCGGTCTTACTTTGATTGCTTAGATTTAGAACATTATCTGACAGACAAGCATTTTATAGAAAACGCAGATTAAAGATATTCCCCAGTAGGAGAAAAAAAAGAATAGTTTCTGTATTGTCCCCACCCTTGCAAGGAGTGTTTTGAGTCACACCAGCATTTACATCTACTTCCACCTACTCCATTCAACAGCAGTCTCCCCTCTCCAGTCCTTGCAGTGACTTCTGTGATTCCTAATGCCTCAAGCTGCTGGCAGTTTTTCCTCAGTAGGCAGTATCTCTTGACTTCGGGAGTTTGAAACATCTATTCTAGGTTTGATTTCTTGTGCTTAAGGGTATCATCTCCTCAATTTATGCTACACGAGTTCTCCAGGGAAGGTTGACAAATCTTTTAGATGTAGTATTATACTATTGTCAGTGTCGAGGACTCATTCATAGGGTCGCTATGAGTCACCTGCAACTCGACGGCACTTAACAACAACAACATGTACTATTGTCTTCCTTGTCCAAGGACTGAAAGCCTGGGGACCCCACAATTTAAAAGTGGTCTTGACCTGCGGGCTTCTGGTATTCATAGTTATTCTACCTGTGCAGTGTGGGGACCACTGAGAGACTTTTTCCAACATGTACTATCTCCATAAAGTATTCAAGTAAGCATATACAAAAATCTACTATTTTTGTTTATGGGGGAAAAAGAGACTTTTTACATATCTGACTTTCTTCTTTGGCAGACAGAAAAAAATTCTGTGTCAGACATTTGATTATTTTTATCCATACATTCACAACAATTCCATAAAATTGATGAATCCTTCAAAAATATTTTATAGTACACTTTATGTAGCATTTCATATAAATTACAATCTACCTCAAGTCACAGAAAAATTCTTTGCAATCATTCAAATTTTGTCTCAGTTTTCTTATTTTGGGGAAATAAACCCATAGAAAACTGACTAGATAAAAACTTTTACAGAACACAAGAGAGGAAGACCCTCTATGAGGTGGATTGATTCAGTGTCTGGGGTATTGGGGTAGGTGTTTAAGAGACAATATTATGGTCACAGGATAGAGCAGGGTATAGGGCTGTTGTACATAGGCTTGTGATGCATTGCAGACAACTTGAGGGCACACAACAACAACAACATATGTAATAATGAAAATTATACACTCAAATACCTATGTTACGTACAAAAATAAAGCCTTGCCTTTTAAAATGATTATGGAAATTGTACTCCTAATAAAACAACGACTTTCTGGAGGGTGGAATATATTAAAATGGTTCTAATTCAATTTAAATTCAAATTAAGGAAATGATATAATCCTAAAAATTTAGTTCCTCACTGTACTAATCATATTCCAAGAACTTAATAACCACAGTACTGGACAACACCTTTCATAAAGCAATTTACAAACATTTCTTAACTTTTAATCAGTTTAATATTCCACTTTAAAATTCCAAGATATTCAAGATCCTCACTAAAGGCATTTATATACATATATATATACTTGTTGTTAGGTATCATTAAGTGAAGTGTGACTCATAATGACCCTAGGAACAACACCAATTTGAAATCTTGCCCTATCTTGTGCTACCTTCAAGTTCACTGTTGAAGTTTCTGTGTCAATCTATCACATTGAGAGTCTTCCTCTCCCTCACTGATTCTCAATCTTTCTGAGCATTAAGTCTTTTCCAAGGACTAGGCCACATGACAGCACACCTACAAAAAAACTATGAGATGAAGTTTCACCAAACTTAACTCTAGGAAGAACAATGGCTATGTTCCTCCAATGCAAATTGTGTGATCCTTTGGTAGTCCATGGTAATCCAAGTCTATGGTTGTCCACGTTAGTGTTGGCATTCTGTGGTGCTCTATAAGTATATATAGAATCACCCTCTGTATATTTCACCTCTACCACTGCACTAATAACTCTCCTCTGTCTTTAGTGTTCATAGAGTTTTCAAAGCCTGTTATTTAGGAAGCAGATGGTCCATTCTACTTCTATTCTGTCTTAATCATGGAGCCCCACCAAAACCCCATGGGTAACCTTTATGTCATTTGACACACCAGTGGCACAGATTTCAGTGTCACAGCAATCCCAAGTTATCTCAGTACACCAAACTGACAGACAAGTTCTAACCATTTAGAACAATGTTCTCTCCAGATACAATTAACACCAGGCCAGAGGTCCCAACCGATTTTTAGATACAAAACCCCACCCACCAGGTCCTGATTGCTTAAATAAGAGGCTTCTAGCCTGCAATTGATTGTTAATGAAGTCAGAAATGGTCAATCAGCTTATACTTGATGGTTAACAAGATAAAAATATGCCCAAATGGTTTACACCCAATGATAGATTGGTTTGAGAAACTACGGTGCATTCACACAATGCAATACTATGCAGCACACAGGAGTAATCATTTTGTAAATCACTACCTAACTTGAGAGGGACTGGAGAGAATTACAGTGTGTGAGCTTACTCAGTTCCATAAGAACAAATACTGTGTAAAACCATTATTGTAGAATGAGTATGAGTATTCAAGGGGGGGTGAGGGAGGATCAGAGGGGTGAGGATGAGTGAGGGGTGTAGGGTGGTTAATCATAGGATTGCACAATTTGATGGAGGGGGTTTGAAGGAAATGGGAAGGATCTTGTGTGAAAACAATGAATAAAAACCTTTGTAAATAAACCAGTCTTAAAAACAACAACAAACAAAGAAACACTAACTCTCCAGAGTCCAGCTTCACCAACAGCTTCATCTTGTTTGAATCCACAATTAATACACTTGGTTCCAACAATCAAGAAATATGGAGATTTATTGCACTAGGAAAATCTGCAGTTAGACACCTTTCTAAATTATTGAGGAGTAGTGATGTCGGTTTGAAGACTAAGATGCATCTGATTCAGGCCATAGTCTTTCGGATTACTTGCCATGCATCTGAGAGCTGGACAATGAATTAGGATGACAGGAAAAGAAGTGACACCTTTGAGCTGTGGTATTGGCGAAGAGCCATGAACACCTATCCCATGGACGGCCAATAGAACAAACAGATATGTCTTGGAAAGGGTACAGCCGGTGTGTTCTTTGGAGGCAAGAAAGATGGAGTTTTGCCTCACGTACTTTGAACATGTTGCTAGGCGGTACTATTCCTTGGAGAAGATCATGATGCTGGTAAGGGTGGAGGGTCGATGAAGAAGAGGAAGATTCTCAACCAGGTGGATTGACACGGTGACTGCTGCAATGGTCTCCTGTGTGTCAGGAAGTGTGAGGATGGTGCAGGATAGAACAGGGTTCCCATCTTTTGTTTATAGGGTCACTATTTAGTCATGCTTAATTCGACGGCACCTAACAACAGCAACATTAAACTAGATGTTGTTTTGAAGGATATTTTCATGCGTAAGATCTATTTTTAAATTTAACATTTTTTTAAAAAATCAGACTTTTAGTCAACTTTACAGAAAATGGATTTTGAGTCATTAAATGATTCATAACCCCACCCCCTTTCCCAATTCATTTTGTAATACATGTCTTTTCCAAATTATCAGTTGTCACACACAAAAAGTCAAATCATCCATTCCCTTCAGAAGACCCCTTCATTCTTCCATTTTAGTGTCGCGTACATTATCTATCTATTCTTTCCCTGCTCTATCCTCTCCCGTGTACAGCCTATTTTTGTAGGAGAGGTCTTAAGCAGTATATGTCATTTTGTGAATAAAATACTGCGTTTAGCATAATGTCCTTCAGTCTCATCCATGCAGTGTAGTGTCTCTACAGTTATATTGTATTGCTGTGTAATATTCCATTGTGTGAATGTACCACGGCTTTTCTATTCATTCATTTGTTGATAGGCACTTAGGCTGCTTCCGTCTGTTCACTAGTATGAATAAAGGTGCAATAAACATGGATATGCAAACATCTGTTTGTATTACAGTTGTGATTCCTTTAAAGAATATTCTCTGTACTGGATTCTGGATCAAAAGTGATTTCTTTTTCTAACTTCTTGAGAAAACACAAAAATGCCCTCCATAGTGGTTGTACCATTTTAAATCCTCACCAGCAGTGAATAAGAGTTCTAGTTTCTCCACATCCTCATCTGAATGGTTTTGGTTGACCTGTTGATATTTCCTATTGCTGTTGGGATGAGATAATATTTCATTTTTGTTGTTTTTTGTTTGTGTTTTAGTGGATTATATTTTCCCAATTTTATTTTTGTTTTACATTGCTTAGCATACAAAATGTGTATACATTGTGTATCATTCATAAACATTATGTTTGAAACATTCTTTTTTAAAATGGTTTTATATTACTAATTTTAATCAACTGTTTTCAGAGATTTTGGATTTCCATTCATTGTTACATTTTTCTCCCTGCCCACCTCTCCCCCACAGTTTGCTCTTCTCTTTGAAAAGTAAAAGAAAAAAATCGTTCACTGTTATACAATCTCGCCCACCCCCGAGTCCACTCCAGTATGCAGCCTTCATTCTGGACTCTTGTCATGACAATAATATCTAATCATATATTGCTTTTGTTAACTTTTTTATTTTATTATTTTGTGTGTGTGTGTGTGTGTGTACTGTCAAACGAGATCTGTTTCCAGCAGAGCCATATATTACTTTTAAATGGTTCTTACATTCACATTGCATTTTAAATGATGACTCAAATACGTTGTGTTGTATAAAATTAATCACCATTAAGATACACCCATTTTTTCAGATTTCCATTGCATTTTTCATAATTCATTCACACACACATCCACCCGTCAAACTCTATTTTAAGAGTGGTTTCCTCCCCTCTCCATCCTCTGTCTTCCTGTCCCTATTTTAAACACATCTTACTAGTGTTCCTTCTATTATTACAATAATGGTCTTTTATAGCATTTGTCTTTATGAATCCGATTTAGTTTAATCAGCATGCTTTCTAGACTCTTCCATGTCTAATGATGTTGAACAAGATAGGAGGCACCACATTTTGATTTAAATCCTACTACACAACTGTAGTAAACAAGACAGCATGGTATTGGTACAGCGACATACTTCTACATGAATAGAATAAAATGGAATCAAGAATCAAGGAATCAACTCCTGCTATGATTTACTGATCTTTGACGAGGTAATGTCAGTTAAGTAAGGACACTACAGTCTCTTTAACAAATGGTGCCAGCAAAACTGGAAAGTTATCAGCAGAAAATTGAAGCAAGGCCTGTATCCCATACCATATACAAAAACCAACTCAAAGTGGACCAGGGACCATGGAATAAAACCAAAGACTATAAAGGTCATCAGAGAAAAGCTAGGAATGGCCATAGAAGCTTTAATCTACAGCAAAAATAGACTTCAAATCATAATAAAAATCTATAACCAAAACAGGATAAATATAGATGGGTAACAGTTCTGAAAATCAAATCCCTGTGCACATCAAAAACTTCTCCAACAGGTTGAAAAGAAAGCCCACAAACTTGGAAAAAAAAATAACTGACAACGGAATATCTAATAAAGAACTCAGATCTAAAGTTTATAGAAAACTCTTGTACTTCAATTGAAAAAAGGTAAACAATTTACACACGTGGACACAAGATAGACACATCTCCAAAGAAGAAATTCATACAGCTAACAAACACATGAAAAGAATGTACAATTAGTTTACCCTAAATAAATGAACTTACTTTGATAATATGGATGAACAATGTCCAATCAGTTGAAAACCTTAACACACACAAATGCATACAAGCAAGAATAAATTTTGTCTTAAGACTTATAGGTACCATAATGAATGTTCTGCCTAGTGATATATAAATCCAGAATTTGACAATCTTATGAGCTATTTCCCTAAAATACATTCATCTTGATAGCCAGTCAGAGAAATAAACAGACATCAGAGAATCGGGCTTTTTCTTTTTGGTGACTCATCACTAATGCATGTGGAAATGTAATTCTACCACTTCTATCCAAGAAGGATCAGAACTAATAGTGAAACGCACATCATATATAGTAAGTATAATAAAAATAATCTAAAATAACGAATTGAGGAACATACCAGATGCATGTAAGCAGAGTAATATGATTCTACATGATGAATTGAGAGCATTTATGACTTTTTTGTTTGAACAAGAGAATTTTTGTGGAAAGCAAAAGATTAAGATAAGATCTGGACTTCATAAACACTTACTTAATCAACTTTGAAAATTCTTTTAAATGGAAAGTCATGACAGAATTGTAGGGACCAAGAAGAAAATAAAGATAACGTGTATTGGATAGGTGACAGTGGAGAAGAGTAGGGAAGATAGAAGGGGAATGTGAAATTGTTTTTCCCACTCAAGTTAGTCTATTCACTGTCTTTATTCCCCAACAAGTTGGACTAAATTGCATTTGATAATATACTTGCTTCCTATCATTTTCCCTTAAATTCTGTCATTCTTTCAAATTATACCTCTTTCAAGACCACATGAAACTTCCAAATACCTTCTTTACTTTGTGAGTCTTCACTCCTTTTTTTTTTCCGTCCTGGCTCTGCTACCATTGATTCCTAGCATTTTATATTTGTATATGCTTCTTCATTATAATCGTTCAAAACATTTTATATAATGCCTGCTATTATTTTCAAATATTCATCTTTAATAGAAAAATAACTAATACTGAAGAGTATATGGAAAAAATCTTGAATGATGCAGAAGAATCAAAAGATGATGAAATAGATGCGCAGAGTCACTGTATCAAGAATTGATCCACGTTAAACCATTATAGGAAGCAGCACCATCAAGAACTAATGGTGGCAAAGGGAGGCGTTAAAGCTATACTGAAAGCATTGACATGTACTAAAAGGTTGATAGAAAGCCAACTGAAGTGTTTGAACAAACAGATGAAGCACCGAATGTGCTCTCTGAGACTTGGCATAGATTGTCAAGAAATTTGGAAGTCAGAGAGCAGGGCAACTAACTGGAAGATGTTCAAATTTCTTCCCATTCCACCAAAAGTGAATTCAACAAGGTGCAGAAATTATA
>NW_006399909.1:3274483-3286253 GCF_000299155.1 Elephantulus edwardii
CAGATGACACAGCCTTGCTTGCTTTAACTGAGGAGGACTTGAAGCGCTTGCTACAGAAGGTCACATTGTTGTCTTCAATATGGATTGAAGCTCGACCTCAAGGAAACAGATTCTCATCACTGGGCCTGTTGGCAGCAGCATCGTAGATGGAGAAGAGACTGAGGTCGTTAACAATTTCATCTCACTTGGCACCACAATCAACACTCTTGGCAGCAGCAGCCAAGAAGTTAAAAGATGGATTGCACTTAGAAAATCTGCTGTCAGAGACCTTTCCAGAGTACTAAGAAACAACAATGTTAGTCTAGAGAGTAAGATGCACTTGATCCAGGCCATGGTATTCACAATTACTCATGAAGCATCCAAGAGCTGGACAATGATTAAGGATGGTAGAAGAAGAATCAAAGCATTTGAGTTGTGGTGCTGGATAAGAATCTTGAAAGTACCATATACCACAAAGAAAACAAGTAAGTCTGTCATTTCACTTAAGTAAAACCAAGTTTCTCCCTGGAGTCAAGGATTCTGAAGCATTGTCTGACACACTTTCGACATGTAAGGAGGGACCAGTCCTTGGAGAAGGACATCATGCTTGGAAGGGTGGAGGTACAGCACAGGAGAGGAAGACCTCAGATGAGATATATTGATACAGTAACTAAGACATTGGTCCAAGCCACAGTCTTTTGAGTTGCTTCTTACAGATCTGAATTTTGGACAAGGAAGAAAAATAAGGGACGAATCAATGTCTGTGAATTTTAGAGTGCTGTTTTGTTATTGTGTGCCATCAAGTCAGAATCAACCCGTAGCTAACTTCCAGCAGGTTTTCAGAGGCAGTTAACTGCATGGGAGGAGACTGCCCATCATTCCCCAGTGGAGCAGCAAGTGGATTTGAACTGTGTGCCTTTGGAATTGCAATGCGGCTTCTTATCACCAAGCCACTAGAGTTCCCTGATTTGTTAACTGAAGAGTCTTAAATATCCCGTTGTCTGGTAAAACAACAAACAGTTCTGTCTTGGAGCAAGTGTGACAAAGGTACTTCTTAGAGATGAGATGGTGAGCTTCCGAATCAGGTAAGTTAGGTGCGTTATCGAGAGGAACCAGTACTTAGGAAAAGACGTCATGTTGGGAAAATTGAAGAGCTGGAGAAAGACAAGGAAATCTTCAACAAAATGGATTGAGACAATAACTGGAAAAATGCACTTGAGCTTGTTTGAGATAATGAAAATGGTGCAGGATGGATGAAGGTCTTATTCAAATCTCTTATTCGAAGGCCTGCTATGACTTTAATTGACATGACAGAACATAAAAACAATTAAAAAACTACCCAAAGTTTTACATTTTTTTTTGTGAAGATTTTTCTCTCAATATCATAAATTGCCTAAGGTAAAAAATTAGGCAATATACATCTTCAGGAAGTTTTGATTCTAAAGAAGAAGAAAAAACTACATAAGTCCTTGGGGCTGTTAAAAAATCTATATACTTCATCAAATTCATGAAATAATGCAGAGTCCTTGCCTCCCCGTTTAAAACAAACTCAGAAGAATTTGAGTAACTTAGAACATTTTCTTTTTCAAAATGAACAAGAAAAAAATACTGAGAAAGTTCATGGTATATTATCTACTTTTTCCTTTACTATAAAAATGTATCGAAGCAGCTCAGAATGCCTGAGATTAGAGGACACAATCTCTAAACTGATTTCTGACAGGTGGGTAGGTCTCTGCTCACTCAAAATTATTACTTCTGTACTGAAATATAGAAGCCAATTTCCTTCTTCCTCCAATTATGTGCTTTCCTAAAGAAAGAAGGAAAATCCCGTGGAGACTCAGAAACCAGATACAATTCTTAATCTGTGGTCTTTTCTGCAACATGTGAATTTATTATATCGTGGAGCTCATCCTTGAGTTACTTCTCAACAGGCATAAATATATAACCTCCGTCTCTAACCTCCTCTAATACATACTGTTAGACAGAAAACATGATGCTTCAGGGAAACATGAGTTTCCAAGTAAAAGCAATAAGACCTTCAGAATTACAACTATAAAAAGAACTAGAAAACAATCCTCTGAAACAGAGTTTTGGTATGAGATAAAATGAACATGAAAGTCATGTTTTCAGAAATAGCAAATATTAAAAACATGAAACAAGAAACCCTAACATTAATTGAATTACATCATTAGATTGAGACGGACATATGTGATGTAAAGTTTGTCAAATGAAAGTTTAAAATAAAATAATAATCCAAAAGGCAATAAATAAAATTAGAAAATACAGAAGAAAATATGTCTAAGGGTAACATGATAATAGAGGGATAATTGGATAAAAGGCACGGAAAAATTTAAAAGAAACTAAAAACTAGAATACAATTAGGAGAAAAAATTCTCCAGAAATGCAGAAAAATAGAATGTTTCAAAATTCTCCAGAAATGCAGAAAAATAGAATACTTCAGAATGAAGTCGAATATGGTTACACACAAAAGAATAAAAGCAACAATATAAAAAAACAACCACATTTGTTATTTGTATTTGGTATTGTTGTGTGCCTAAAATGCAACCAATTTAGAGCTGACCCAACATCAGGATTTCAATGGCTGTAAATCACACAGGAGATTACCCATCCCCCTCCCACAGAGCAGCTGGTGAATTCCAAACTGCTGGCCTTTAGAATTGCAAGGCAGCGAATTTTTTTATTTTCTTATTCTACTATTTTTTTAATTGAAATTTTAGTGATAGTCTATAAAGAACTTGAATTTCCATTCATTCATTGTTGTACATTGTCCTCCTGCCCCAATGCCTCAAATGCCTCAACTGTTTGTTTTTCTCTTTGGGGAGAAAAAAAATCGTTCATTGTTATAAAATTCCCACTCCCCCACACCCCAGTCCACTTTACCATGTAGCTCCTTTTCTGGGCTGTTGTCAAATAATACCTAATCATATATTCTTTTTAAGCAGTTCTTTTCCTCATCTTTTTCAATGCAGTATAGCTGTGGTATATTCAAACAATGGAATGCTCTGGAGCATTGAAAAACTCATGAAATATTATACAAAATCGGTGACCACGGAGGACATTAATACTGAGTGATATATCTCAGTCACAAAAGGGCAAATACTGCATAATGCCACTGTAATAAAACAAGACTGGAATTGGGGTTGGGGGGGAAAGTAAAAAAAAAAACAAAACAGAGGGGATAAATAATGTACACTGCATTGAATTAGGGCAGCTTCTTAACCATTCATTTGCCAGAGATTTAAACAAAGTAAACATTATTATTGTTGTTGTTGTTAGGGCTGTCCACTCAAGCATGATTCATATCGACCCTATGAGCAAAATATCTGAACCTAGACCTGTCCTGCACCATCCTCACACTTCCTGACACACAAGATAGTTTTGCACCAATCACCATGTCAGTCTACCTGGTTGAGGGTCTGTCTCCCCTTCGCAGACCCTTCACCCTTCCCAACATCATGTCCTCCTCCAAGGAATAGCCCCTCTTATCAACATGTCCAAAGTGTGTGAGTTGAGACCTCATCATTCTTGCCTCCAAAGAGCACTCCAGGTGCAACCTCCTTAGGACATATCGGTTCATTTTCTTTGCCATCTATGGGATGTTCAGGGCTCATCTCCAACATCACAGGTCAAAGGCGTCAATTCTTTTGTGTCATCCTTATTCATTGTCCAGCTCTCAGATGCACAGCTAGTAATCAAAAAGACTATGGCCTGAATCAGGCATATCTTAGCTTTCATTCTGACATCACTACTCCTCAATAATTTGGAAAGCTTCCTAACTGCAGATTTTCCCAGTGCAATGCATTTTCTTATTTCCTGAATGTTCATAGAAAGGGTGTTAATTGTGGATCCAAGCAAGACGAAGTTGTGAACAATTTCAATCTCTTCTCCATCTTTTTTCTGTATTTAATTTTGTAAAATAAAACTAACGCACCTCAAAGAATAAAAATATTCAGAGAACAAGAACAATTTGTTGTTGTTGTTGTTATGTGCCGTCGAGTTCCTTGCAACTCATAGCAACCTTATGTACGACAACCCTAAACTCCGCTCTGTCCTGTACCAATCGCACTGTTTCTGATACTCCCATCCCAATTAACCCAGTCACTGAATCAATCCACCTCATAGAGGGCCTTCCCCTCCTGCGCTGTCCCTCCACCCTCCCAAGCATGATGTCTCTCTCCAAGGACCGGTCTCTCCTTACAACATGTCCAAAGTACATTAGATGGAGCTTTAGAATCTTTGCATCCAAGGAGCCGCGTGGTTTAACCTGGTTTAATCTGGTTTCCAGGATTAATCTGTTTGTTTTCCTAGTAGTCCATGGTACTCACAGTGCTCTTCTCCAGCACCACAGCTCAAAGGCATATAAAAAATAATTTATTGCGCTGATATTTAGGAACAGCACTAGATAATAATGGAGCATATGTTCAAGGATCTATACTATAAAAATATAGAAAAGTAACTGCTCTACTTATTTTGAAAGCAAAATACCTATTAGCATATTTCAAAGATTGTTGTTCTTGTTGTTGTTATGTGCCGTCGAGTCGCTTGTGACTCATAGGAACCTATGTACAACAGCCTTAAACTCCACTCTGTCCTGTGCCAATTGCACTGTCCCTGACACTCCCATCCCAATTACCCCAGTCACTGAATCAATCCACCTCATAGAGGGCCTTCCTCTCCTGCGCTGTCCCTCCACCCTCCCAAGCATGATGTCCCTCTCTAAGGACCGGTCTCTCCTCACAACATGTCCAAAGTATGTTAGACGGAGTCTCAGAATCCTTGCCTCCAAGCAGTCACCCGGTTTAACCCTTTCCAGGAAAAATCTGTTTGTTTTCCTAGCAGTCCATGGTATTCTCAATACTCTTCTCCAGCACCACAGCTCAGAGGCATCAATTCTCCTTCTATCCTCCTTGGTCATTGTACAACTCTCTGATGCATAACAAGTGATTGCGAAGACCATGGCCTGTATCAGACGCACCTTAGTCTCCAGAGAGACACCATTGCTCTTCGGTACTTTGAAGAGGTCCCTAACAGCAGACTTTCCCATGGTAATGCGCCTTTTAATTTCCTGGCTGCTTGTGCCAAGACTATTGACTATGGAGCCAAGCAAACTAAAGCTGTGTACAATCTCAATCTCTTCACCATCCATCCTGATGCTGCCAATTGGTCCAGTGGGGAGAATCTTTGTCTTCTTGACATTGAGCCTCAATCCATATTGTGGGCTGCAGTCCTTGACACTCTGTAGCAGGCGCTTCAGGTCCTCCTCAGTTTCAGCAAGCAGGGTTGTGTGATCCTCATAACGCAGGTTGTTGATAAATTGTCCACCAATCTTGACCCCACATTTCTCCTCATAGAGCCCAGCCTCCCGGATAATCTGTTCTGCATATAGGTTGAAAAGGTATGGAGATAGGATGCATCCCTGGCGTATGCCCTTCCCAATTTTGAACCATGCAGTGTTCCCTTGCTCTGTTCTGACGACTGCCTCCTGATCCAAGTATAAGTTTCGCATTAGAACTATCAAGTGTTCTGGGATTCCCATTCTTCTCAGAGTCAGCCATAGTTTGTTATGATCTACACAGTCAAATGCCTTTGCATAGTCAATGAAACACAGATAGACATTCCTCTGGTATTTATTCCCTGCTTTCAGCCAAGATCCATCTAACATCAGCTACAATATCTCTAGTACCACGACCCCTTCTAAACCCAGCCTGAACTTCTGGTAGTTCTCTGTTGATGTGCTGTTCGAGTCATTTTTGGATAATCTTCAGTAAAATCTTGCTTGCATGTGAAATCAGTGAGATTGTTCTATAGTCTTCACATTCTGTTGGGTCACCTTTCTTTGGGATAGGAACAAATATCGATCTCTTCCAGTCAGTTGGCCAAGTGGTCTTTCTCCAGATTTCTTGGCACAACTTGGTGAGCACATCCAGGGCAGCATCTGTTAACTGAAATATGTCAATTGGTATACCATCTATTCCTGGAGCTTTATTTTTTGCCATTTGCTTCAAAGCAGCCTGAACTTCTTCTTTCATAACCACAGGCTCTTGCTCATATGTTGTTTCATGAAATTCTTCTGTGTCTTCCAATTCCTTTCGATACAGTGACCCAGTATATTCCTTCCATCTTCTTTTAATACTTCCTGGATCATTTAACATTCTGCCGAAAGCATCCTTTATTATGGCAACTCGAGGTTTGAATTTGTTCTTCAGTTCCTTGAGCTTAAGTTATGCTGAGCAAGTTCTGGTGGCCTAGTGGCAAGAAGCTGTGCTGCAATCCCAAAGGCATGCGGTTCGAATCCACCAGCTGCTCCCTGGGAGATGGATGGGCAACCTCATCTCCTGCGATTAACTGCCTCTGAAAACCCACTTGAGGGCCAGCTATGGGTCATTTCTAACTCCACGGTATACAGCAGCATTTCAAAGATTACTCATCGTTAAAGAAAAAAATTGAGCAACTGAAAGACACACACTACTAGCTTATTGACTATGTGACATTTTACATTTACAATGATAGTGAAATAACTATTGTTTAATAACTTTGTTTATTAAAAATATACATCCACCAAAGAAGTTATACTCTATTGACAAAAGTATTGAAAATATACATCCAACTGTATGAAATGACAACGGGCCAGCTGAGGACATAAATTGCTGTGAGGGAAAAGAAACTTTTCTATGCTCTCTCAAGCCAAATTTACATTCAAAGCTGGAAGCGTAATATAAATATTGAAAAAATGAAATCCTTAAAAATTTACAGTGAAGCAGTCTTGGAAATATTACTCATAAAAGTCAGAAATGGAAAGAAAGAAAAAATTAAAAATAAAGGCAGAAATCATAAACCCAGTATAATATGAAAGATCTTTAGGAAGCTAATTTTATGCTATTATTTGTTTTAAAGAAAAAAATAATAGCACAAACAAAGCACAAAGTCTAGGATCAAAGTCTAGGATCAAAGAAAAGAATGTATCATCATGACCAAGCAGAGAAGGATGAAATTATTTGAAATAACTTTAGCCAACAACAACCACAAAAAATAGAGTGTGCAAAATAAAAATAAGTGAAGAAAGGAGACAAGGCAAAAGCAGCTGACAAATTCTGCACCAGTCCATTAGAACTGTTTAATATAATTATGATTAGGTTGCTATTGCTGAATGCTATCAAGTTGGCAATGACACACAGAAGTCCTAGAGTCTTCTTCTCTTTCTTTCTTTTTTTTTCTTCTTCTCTTTCTTAACCATCCACATTTTTCAGCATATCTTCCAAGAACTATTGCCAAATACTAGTCCCTCTGACAACATTTCCAAGGTATGTAAGACAAAGTGTCTCTGTCTATGCTCATTAGGATAACCTTGTTTGCATTTGACCCAAGCCATGTCATTTATCCTTTTGGAAATTCACAAGATATTTCAGTATTCTGTGCCAACATAAAACTTCTAAAGATTCTTCTTCCATAATCCTTATTTTTGTCCAAATTTAAAGTGAATAGCAAGTAATTGAAAATATCATTGCCTGATTTACATCAGTCTTTGTACAAACTTTGTTGCTCTTTAGCACTTTGAAGAGGTCTTTGCAGATTTTCTTGATGCAACAATGGGATCTCTGTGGCCTAGAGAGTTAGTAGTTGTGCAGCAAAATTAAAGGCAAGTTCTTTGAATCCACTAATCGCTCCATAGGAGAATGTTGGGTAATCACCATCAGTGTGATTATGAGGAGTTTCAGTTATGAATCGCCTATGACTCAATAAAAACAAGTTGCTTAATGGTGATTAAAATAATTGTAAATGCTTTAAACCTACTAAGAATAAGAAAATCTATGAAACTAAGTCATATAGAAATAGTACATCTTCTACTGTTGTTACTAGTAGGGATAATTGGGTCAACTCTAACTCATAGCAACACTTTGAACAACAGACATGAACTTACCCTTGACCTTTGCTATCTTCATGACCTCCTGCCTACTTATGACCATTGTTATGCCCACTGCGTCAGTCCATCTTGTTGAGGGTCTTCCCCTCTTTTAACTACCACTTTGTTCTTCTTAGCATGATAGGACTGGCTCCATCTGATAACATGTCCAACATATGCGAAACAAAATTTCCCCATCCTTACCTCTAAGACACACCAACCCCCATTGCTACAGTTACTGTATCAATCCGTCTCATCTGGAGTCTCCTTCACCTGCACTGTCCATCCACACTTCTGAGCATGATGTCCTTCTCCAAGGACTGATCTCTCCTGGCCACTTGCCCAAAGTAAGTGAGGCGGAGCTTCAAAATTCTAGCTTCCAAGGAGAGACTTGTTTTCATCCTCTCCAAGACAGACCTATTTGTTTTCTTGTCAGTCCATGGTATGTTCAAGACTCTTCTCCAGCACCACAACTCGAAGGCATCTATTCTTGTATGGGGGATGGTATGTCAGAATTAGTGAGACTGACTCAGGACAGAGAAGGGTCCAGAGCTGCTGTACATAGGGTCACTATGCATCGCAGGCAACTCAACCAAGAACATTCTATGACAGGTTTGTGTTTTTGTGTTTTTGTTTGTTTGTTTTTTAATTTTATTTTGTGTGGGTGTACCGTCAAATCAGATCTGACTAGTACAGGAGGATATTGCGCCTCCTTCTCCGGCAGAGCATCTGGTGGATTTGAACCATGTTCCTCTGGGATTGCTGTGCAGCTTCTTGCCACTAGGCCACCAGAACTCCCCTCTATGACAGGTTTGGAAGTAGGAGTGGCATCCACTTTCTAAACCACTTTCCTCTGGAAGCTCTATGAACTTTTATAAATGTCGATGGTTGTGGAGGGGCTTCAGGCCTTTTGTTCATAGTGTTGCTATGCTGGACTCGAAGGCAATCAACAACAACCTCTAAGTAGTACCCTGCTTACACTTGTACTAAGGCTAACCTGTTTATTCTTTTGTCTGTCCTTGAAGCTGCTGACAGTTGTTCTTGTGCAACACTAAAATTGAAAGATATGCATTCTTCTTCTGTCATCCTTGTTCATTGTTCAACTTTAGATACACAGGAAGTAATTGAAAATACCATACCTTGGATTAGGCATATTTTAGGCTTTCAGCAAACATCCTTATTCTTTAGAACTTTGGAGAGGGTTTTTGTTTTGTTTTGTTTTAAATAAAAGATATCTGGTGGCTTCTTGTTGTTGTTGTTGTTGTTGTTGTTATGTGCCGTCGAGTCCTTTGTGACTCATAGCGACCCTATGCACAACAGCCATAAACCCTACTCTATCCTGCGCCAACCACACCGCCTCTGACACACCCATACCGATTACCCCAGTCACCAAAGCAATCCATCTCATAGAGGGTCTTCCCCTCCTGCGCTGTCCCTCCACCCTCCCAAGCATGATGTCCCTCTCCAAGGACACGTCCCTCCTGGCAACATGTCCAAAGTATGTCAGACGAAGTCCCAGAATCCTTGCCTCCAAGAAGTAGCTTGGTTTAATCCTCTCCAAGATGAATCTGTTTGTTTTCCTGGCAGTCCATGGTACATTCAGTACCCTTCTCCAGCACCACAGCTCAAAAAGCATCCACTCTTCTTCTGTCCTCCCTAGTCATTGTCCAACTCTCTGAGGCATAACAAGCGATTGCAAATACCATGGCCTGTATCAGGCGCACCTTAGTCTCCAGAGAGACACTATTGCTCCTGAGTACTTTAGAGAGGTCCCTAACAGCAGACTTTCCCATCGCGATATGCTTTTTGATTTCCTGACTGCTGGTGCCAAGAGTGTTGACTGTGGAGCCGAGCAAACTGAAGCTGTGAACACTCTCAATCTCTTCGTCATCCATCCTGACGCTGCCAATTGGTCCAGTGGTGAGAATCTTTGTCTTCTTGACATTGAGCCTCAGTCCATAGTGAAGGCTGCAGTCCTTGACCCTTCGCAGCAAGTGCATGAGGTCCTCCTCAGTTTCAGCAAGCAGGGTTGTGTCAGCAAGCATGGTTGTTCTGGTGGCTTAGTTATTGATAAAAATAACTTTTTTAAAAAAAATCTTAACATAGCCCTAATTATAACATTTATGGAACACTTTTTAGTTTTGTCATTTTAGACCATGAAATAGAAGCATCCCCTGAGGCTTTCTGCAACTTTTGCTGTTGTTCGGTGCAATTGAGTTGAGAGTAACCTTTAGTGATCCAATGAACAGCAGACCTGAACCGTGTCCTGTCCCGGGCCATCCTCACACTCCTGACACACTGGAGCATGTTGCTGCCATCACTGTGACAATCCACCCGGTCGAGCGTCTTCCTTTCGTTTGCTGACTCTCTGCCTTTCTGAGCATCATATCCCTCTCCAAGTAAAAGCCCCTCTTAGCAACACGTCCAGAGTATGTGAGATGAAGTTTTATCACCTTTAACATCAAGAAGCACTCTGGCTGCACTTTTTCTAAGACATATTTGTTTGTTCCATTGGTAATCCATGGGCTGTTTATTATTCTCCAACACCATAGTTCAGAGGCTTCAGTTTGGTGTTTTCCTGTGTGTGTGTGTGTGTGTGTGTTTTCATCCTTATTCAGATCAGATCAATAAGGATGATCAGTAACCTTTACAAGAACAAATTACCAAGTTTTGGGTTTGTTTTTTGGTTCTGAAGAGATGTGGATGATGTCGTGTAATCTGCTCCCTAAACAACATGCCTCTGGAAACTCCATGAACTTTGAGAAATGACAATCATTACAGAACAAGGTTCAGGTCTTTTGTTCATAGTGTCACCATGAGTCATGCTCGACTCACAAGCGCTTACCAATAATAAACTTTCCATTAGACAACCTCATGTTAGGCTCAGAAAAGACTGAACCTGTCAGCAACGTCATTTTACTTAGATCAGCAATCAACACCCTTGGTACCACCAACCAAGAAATCAGGAGACATATTGTACTGGGAACCCTGTAATCCAGGACCTCTCCAAATTATTGAGGAGCAATAATTTCACTTTGAGGACTAAGGTGTGTCTAGTTTAAGAGAAGATCTTTTCAATCATCTGAAAGCTGGAAAATCATTAAGAATGACAGAAGAAGAATTGATGTCTCTGAGGTGTGGTGCTGGTGAAAAGTACTAAATATTTCATGGTCTGCCAAGAGAATAAACACATCTCTCCTGGAGAAAGGACAGCCAGCGTTCTACTTAGAGGCAAATATGATAAGGTTTTGCCTCACATATTTCAGGCATGTTACTAGGAGGGGCTGTTCATTAGAGAATGACACCATCTTTAGAAAGGTGGAGTGAAGAAGAGGAAGACCGTCAACCTAGTGGATTGACACAGTGACTTCAGTGGGCTCTTATGTGTCAGGGAGTAAAAGGCTGGCACAGGACAGTCCAGGCTTTAGATCTGTTGTTTATTAAGTCGCTGTGGTACATACTTGACCCTACAGCATTTAACAAAAACAAATTTTCCCTTAGCAGGCAAACATTTACCATTTGTGACATAGACTCCTTTATTTCACAGTTAATTTATCTATAACCAGTACACAATAAATCTTCGACACCACTAAGTAATAAGTAATATATTGTTATCTGCCTTCCAGTTACCTGCTACCCATAGAGATCCTACAACAGCTCTGAACCCTGCCCTATCCTGAGGCAGTCTCACTGACCCCATCACACCTAATGCCATTGTTCCACTTATCATATTGGTCCATCTCATCCAGGGTCTTCCTCTTCTGTGTTGTCCACCCACCTTTTCAAACATGTTGTCTTTGTCCAAGTACTGGTCCCTCCTGGCAAGGTGCTCAAAGTATGTTAGACAAGCTTCAAAATCTTTGCCTTCAA
>NW_006399909.1:3290085-3386367 GCF_000299155.1 Elephantulus edwardii
AACTGACTTTGACAAGCACTGTGGCAATTGGACAATTAAAACAGACATTCGGATGGCGGGGAAGAAGAACAAACTGGGGAGGAGGGTGGAGAGAATGGTGCGGCACTGAAGGAATGAAAGCCCAGAATCCCTGTGAATGTTCATTGAAACTAATAAAATTTAATAATAATAAAATAAAAAAAGAGGAGCAGTAGAAACAAATCAAACAACAACAACAACAACAACAAAAAACACACCAAAACCAAAAAACGGAATTTTGTCTATAAATAAAAAATCTGATTTAAAGTATAAAACAGATTATTTTCCCAATCATTAGCATATCTGCATTCTACATTGTCCCTCAATGCAATGCCAGAAAACTAATTTATCAATCAAGGATCAAACAAGACTTAAAGGCTAAGGATTTTTCTTTACAGGTGTCATGTTAAATTTAAGCTTTCCCTTCAGGATATAAGTTTAACAACTAAATCAAATTTTCCTTCCAGATACAGCAAATTTTCCATTTCAGCAGGAAGCTGACCTTGTACTCATATACATTGAAAATAGTGTGCAAATAAATTAAATAATGTGAAACTCAAGTCTTTTGAGTTTGTTGATATTTTTGTTTGCCACAATTTACTAAAGCATGTCTCCTAAGTGATTCAGTGTACATTAAAAACTCTACTTTCATGCCTACAATTATTTGTAACCCAGAGTACTGATGCTTTTGTAGGCAAGTCTTTTTGTATTTTTTTCCCTCCCTTTATGTGTGTATTATTAAATTTCAAAAGATAAGTTTAGAGAAATGTGTCATTCTGAAGCTTCATTAAATACGGACGCTGGAACTGTGGCTGCTTGCTATGACGCTCATCAAAATGTAATTATTCAGGCCCACCTAGAACTTTCAACTACAATAAGGTTACATAAAAGAGTAAGTGAAGATCTGACCCAGGATGGGAAAGATTAGACCCCTTGCCAAATGGAAAATTGCTCCTTCCGTCTGTTTTCCTGCTCATATTTTGTTCACAATGATCTCTGACACCTAATTCCTTCCTATTTTCCTAATTTGTGAAATAACTGAAACAACACTGAAATACTTGTGACTCAATAATACTCCTTTTTAGCAAGTACTGCCTACCCTCAACACCTTGGAATTGTTGTTTACAAAGCCCAGTTGTATTTTTCCTCACATTTTCCCCCCCTGCCTAAACCAACACACCACAATACAGGAATAAAAATGAGATGAGAAGGGAACAAGAAGAAGAGGAGGAGGAAGAGGAGGAAAAAGAGAGAGAGAAGAAAATAAGGCATGAACATGTGAGCCCTGAAGGCTTAGAACTCAAGTTGAAAAAGGCAAGATGTTAAAATAAATATTTTGGAAATTGATGTAAGTAAAGTATGCCTGCAAGGACTTATAAAATTCAAAGACAAAATGTTAATAAAGGGGAAAGAACCCAACAGGCATAGAAAAACATTATTTGAAACATAGCATTAATTTATTTATTTATTCTGACTAATAAAATTTCCCTGTGATGTCATTGCTGTCTTCAACATGCCTTCGAGTCAACTACGACTTATAATGAACAATGACTATGAACAACAAATGAAAACCCTACCCTGTCATGCACTGTTATAGCAATATATGGCAAGATATGCTCAAATTCAATGTTCCGGTCACTGTGTAAATCTATCGTTCACTCCCTTCAGGACAGACCTTGATGGTCTTCCTGTTTGTAGAAGACCCTCTAACTCTCCCAGTATGTCCTGCCAACATAGCAAAAGTACGTGAACCATAGTTTAGTCATCCCTGCTTCTGAGTACACTGCACTTCCTCAAGAGCAGATTTGTTGTGTGTGTTTGTTTGTTTGCTTTGGCATGCCATGGTATATATTCAAGACTCTACCAAGTCCACAATTCAAAAATATCAACTCATCTTCTTCTTGTGCAACTTATCCATATATACCATGCACTTGAAAATATCATGCCTTTGATCAAGCGTACACAAAACTAAAGATGACAGAAGAGTTGATGTCTTTGAGTTGTGGTGCTGGAGAAGAGTATTGAACATACCGTGGACTGCCAGGAGAACAAATATGTCTGTCTTGGAGAGGGCAAAACCTAGTTTTTCCCTAGAGGCAAGGATTTTGAAGCTCACGTATTTTGGCCACCTGGCCAGGAGAGCGAGTCCATGGAGAAGGACATGCTCAGCAAGGTGGAGGGAAAGTGCAGGAGAGGAAGACACTGGATGAGATGGATTAACGTGATACCTGGGGCCATGGAATTTGATGTGTAGAATAGGGCAGAGGTGAGAGCTGTTGTAGAGAGTCTCTAACAACAATAATAATTCTTCTTTCACTTTTTAAAGAAATCTTTAACTGGACTAACTCCTTCACAAAATACTATATAAGACCACAGTTAAAAAAAAGCCCAAATGTCCAACCCCAATGCAATGGACTGAAAAATTTTGGTACATTTACATGACGCAGAAGGAATGATTTTGTAAATCACTACCTAACTTGGGAAGCACTAGAGAGCATTATGCTAAGTGAACTAACTCAGTCCCTTAAGGACCAATATTGTAGAAAATCCTTAGTATAGAAATAGATAACTAGTAAAACATGTATGAGGATCTAAAGGGGGGAGACTGGGAACAGAGGGGTGAAGATGGGGGGTGTTGCTTATCATAGGATCACACAACTTGAGGAGTGGAGGGAGGGGTGGAGGAAATGAGTGGGAAAGATCCACTGTGATAAACAATTTATACAAACTGTTTTAAGTAAACCAGTTTAAAATACTAACTAACTAACTAACTAACTAACTAACTAAAATGATTGCAGGGGTGGGAGGGCAGCAGAGATGTGATGGAGAAAATAGAAAAAGAATGAATGGATAATTCCTATATCAAAAAGAAAAAATGTTCCTGAAGGTACATTTTCCCAATTCAGCACATCTTTAAATTTCATTACTGCTTCTTCTGTGTTGATGTTGTACTCAAAATGAATTCTTTGACAACTTTGATCTTTATCTATGACGACGTTGCCTACCGGTACGGTAGTGAGGATTTTTGCTTTCTTTATTTTGGGGTGTATCTCAGGCTCTTAATCAAACAGTTCCCCATTCAAATCCACCAGTTGTTTCATGGAAGAAAATTAAGTCACCTCCCTATAAGATTCATAGTCTCAGCAACTAGAAGAACAGTCACTGTGGGCTGTAATCAACTTGAAGACTGTGGTTTTGGGTATGAGGAATGAGAGTCCTGTGGTTTAGTGATTAAAATGTTTGAATGCTAACCTCAAGGTTAGTTGATTGAAAGTAGGTCACTAAATTTCTGGATGAGTTTGAACTTCAAACTCAGATTAAGCTAACCATTTAATTATTGCACCCTCAGTGATATCAATTGGCAGTGTAATAATAGATGGTGAAGAGATTGAGATTATTAATAGCTTTAGTTTGCTTGGCTCCACAAACAACACTCTTGGTACCAGTAGCCAGGAAAATAAAAGACAGATTGCATTGGGAAAGTCTGCTGTTGGAGACCTATCCTAGATACAGAAGAGCAATAGTGTCAGTCTGGAGACGAAGGTGCACCTGATTGAGGCCATAGTCTTTGCAATCACTTGCTATGCATCAGAAAACTGGACAATGACAAGGGATAATAGAAGGAGAATTGATGCCTTTGAACTGTGGTGCTGGAGAAGAGTATTGAATATATCATGGAGTGCTAGGTGAACAAAAGTTTTTTCCTAGGGTGGGTGAGACCAGGCTTCTCCTTGGAGGCAATAATTCTGAGGCTTCATCTGACCTACTTTGGACATGTTACAAGGAGGGACCAGTCCTTGGAGAGGGACATCATGCTTGGGAAGATGGAGGGATATCACAAAGAGGAAGACCTCTGATGAGATGGATTGATTCAGTAACTGGGGTAATGGGGGTAGGTGTGTAAGAAACAATAAGATTGGCATAGGATAGAGCAGGGTTTAGGGCTGTTGTATATAAGGTCACTATGTGTTACAGGAAACTCAGTTACACATAACAATAACAACAACAGCAGTGATATCTGACAAATTCTCCTAGAGAACTGTAAACACCAGGTAACTTGAGGATATATATTATGGAGGCTAGAGCAGTCAGGAAGTTGTGTGTGGCTATAGAGAAGAGGTAATTCAGCAGTTTCTAGTTGATGAAGCAAAGAGATTCGAGAAATATTTTTACAGAATAAATTATTTTGCAGGACAACAGTGGTCTACAGTAAGAGTTGAAGTCAGTGTGGCTGCCACAGTAAATAGACTAGGAGAGATGAGATCCTTGGGCAGATGAGAAGGAAGCAAGAAATGGAGCAAGCATAAAGGAGTCCTTCATTGTTTGAATTGCACAAAGGAACACTGCAGGGTTCAAAATTAAGACAGTAGTGGGTCCTTTCATGACACCTTTTCAATCTGTATGCTCAACATTCTCTCATTGGAGATTCTGGACTTTATCAAGAAGAAAGTGGCATCAGAATTGGAAGTAAATTAATCAATAACCTGCATTATGCAGATGAGTCAAGCATTCTCTTTAAAACTGAGGAAGAATGGAAGCACTTTCAGTAGTAGATCAAGGACTATACCTTTCCATACTGATTGCACCTCCATGCCAAGAAACAAAAACTATCACTATCAGGCCAATAGGCAATACCATGATATCATGATGAGGAAAAGATTGAAGTTAATGATTATTTCATTTTGCTCAGATCCACAATCAATACCCCTGGCACAAGCAGTCAGGAAATCAAAAGATGAGTTCCATTGGGAAAATTTGTAGTCAAAGACCTCTCCAGAGGGGTTAAAGAGCAACAATGCCAGCCTGAAAACTAAGGGCACCTGATACAAGCTATGGACCTCTCAATTACTTGCTATGCACCCAAGAGCTGGACGACATAAGGATGACAAAGGAGCAATGAATGTCTTTGAGCTGTGGTGCTGCAGAAGAGTACTGAACATACAATGGACTTTGAAGAGAACAAACAGGTCTGTCCTGGAGGGGGTGAGATCAGGTTGCTCCTTGAAGGCAAGGAATCTGAAGTCCCATCTCATACAATTTCAACAGATTTTCAGGAAGGGTTGGTCCTTGGAAATGTCGAAGTCAGTGCAAGATCCTGGATGAGATCAACTGATAACAGTCACTGTCAGAGACACTGAAGTTGGCTTAGGACAGAGCAAGAACCACTGTTATAGGAATCATAGTCAACTAGATAGCAAATAACAACAACATACACTTTGCTTCTTGGTACATGGATTCATCCCAATGTAATTAGGTTACCTTTACAAACTCACCATTTCTTAAATAAAATTAATAAATATTAATAGTGTATTGTGTTCTAAATATATTGGTTTTGTCTCATTGAAACCTTAAATGAATATGTGCATATCTTTAACACCTCCACGTTAGTTCACAAGACAATCTACTTCTTTTTATCTACAGTATTGCAGCTTTATTTTCCAAAACATAGCTATGCCAAGACATTCCATTTCACAGTCTTCACACTATATGAGGTTGAGATTTATATGTTAAAAGATGAGAGTCTAAATTTTATTCTTTTGAGTATAGACTGAATTTTTTTGTTCATTTTTACCAAACATAATGTGGTTAAAGTGGCACTGCATGATTTCTAATTTTAGATTACCAAGAACAATGTCTTTTCTACCAGTTTCTGTGTCTTTAAGGTACACTTGACCATGAGACTTGGTAGATATGTGGAACAGTTATGATCATATTTCTTATTTAAATTTCACCTGAGAGCTATTATCAACTCCCAAACATGAGTGTGATCTTGGAAGGCTGATGCTGAGTGCCCCTAAAAGAATGGTACTAGCAAAAGACTTACCAAATTACAGGTTAATCTGTGGATGTCATTAAGGCCATTTAGTTCACTACAATTCTTAATCACCCAATGGTCAAATCTGGAATTTGCTCTAACCTGCACCATCCTTACAATCTCCAACATACAGTTATGGTACAGGAGTCAATATATCTCATTGTGGTTCATTCTGTCTTCTGATGACCAATATGATGTCTTCATGCAAGGACTGACCCCAACTCATAATTTATCCAAAGTATGTGTGTTGGAGTGTCATGATATTTTGACTCTAAGGAGCACCCTGATTGGAATTCCTCGTGGTACATTTGGTAGTCCATGCTATATCCAATATTCTGCACCAGCACAGTTCAGAGGCACTGATTTCCTTTCAGTCTGGCAATGCTCAGTTGTCAACTTCCACAAGCATAGGAAGCAACTGAAAATATTATTGCTTGGATCTGACACATCTTAGTCTTTAAACTGACATTCTTGCTCTCTAATACTTTGGAAAGGGCCTTCACAACAGATTTTTCCAAATGTAACATATTTTTTAGTGACTTCTACAATGTCTGCTAATTGTGGAACCAAGTAAAATTATACCTTGAAATTGTCAGTGACAACCCCAGCCCCGTTTATCACGCTGCTTATTTGTCTTACATTGAAGATTTTTATTTTTGTGATTTTGAAATCTAACCCATACTGAAGGCTGCAGTCTTTGCTCTTCTTCAGAAAACTTTCTTTATCACTTTCTGTAAGCAAATGTGTGTCATTGACATAATGCAGGTTGTTGCTGAATCTTCCTTCGATTCTGATGATATAACCTTCTCAACATAATTGACCTTCTTAAAGTATTTGATCAGCGCACACATTAAATAGGTATGGATAAAGAGTACAACCATAACACACAGCTTTCCTTATTTTAAACCAAACCGTGTCCTTTGTTCTGTTTGGACAACTCTTTATTGGTATATGTAGGTTGTTCATTGACATAATTGACATCAGTCAGAACTGACTCATAGCAGACCCGCTAGCAGGTTTTCAGAGGTTGTCAAACACATGGAAGGAGATTTCCCATATTTCTTACAAGCAGAAGTTGTTAGATTTGAACCACAGTTTTTAGAGTTGGCAGCATGACTCCTACCCACTGGGCTAATCAGAGCTCCCTAGTCATAATAGGATAATCCAAGATGGCAGCCCCCATTTACTCTATGTAGTCCTAGAACATACGGTCGCACTCTGCTTATTTAAATGCATATTAATCATAAAAAAATAGTAGACCTACTCCATAGATTTAGCTTGGTTTCACACTTTATAGAAACAGGTCTTTTCCCTTAGAATAACCAACCTTAGAGTTACAGCAGAGTGCTTAAGTTTTGAATTACTAGGGCTTCTTCATGGTGATACATTCTACTATATGTGAAACTATGATTGTAAAAATGATAGAAAAAAAATTCTAGCCTTTTATTAGAAAAATTCAAGCTTAGTCACTATTACTACCTTCAGGATTTTAAGTTTGAGCCAACAATACTAAAAGAAGTATTGTCAGCTATATTCTCTTTCCTATCTTTGGGGAAATTCAGTTGGCTGATGATTTCATTCTTGGATTATAATCATATCTTTCCAGACACCTAGAAAGTAGCTACAATACTGACATTTTATTGTTGCTTTCAAATTATATTAAAGGTAAACCATTTCCTTGAGGGTATTCGATGTGTAGAAATGTCACTCCCACTGATTTGAGTTGTGGATACAGATCTTGCTTTGTAAACCTAATTTCTACACAGTGTGCCTTTCCCAGCACTTCCTTTGTTCTTTGTCCTCCAAATTCCATTTTTTCTCACCACCTATGTCTTTCCCCATGTGGCTGCATCCAATCACACTCTTTTCTGACCACCCCACCAGCTTTCTTCTCTCTCTTATGAGTTCATGCCCTCTGGGCATACCTATGGCAAATTGTTATGCTTCCTTTAGCCAAGACAGTTAATTCACAAGGTTCCAGGGAAAGATGTATGACTTTAACATTCACAGCTGCTCTATGAATTTAAAATTAATTGAAAGTCTCAGAAATACTTTTTTTGCCATTTCTGCCTAATAAGATATTCGTTGTATAATCACCTCTGTATTGCAATACAGTATTTTCATTGGTTATTCACATAAAATCCTTGCAAAGGCTTTGCTATCTATAAATTCAATTGTACACATAAATCTCAAGTTTTTATATTTGATTAAATAAAAAATTGTAGAAAAGAGAAATAAAAAGTTCAGCGGCATACTATGTAATCAGAGAAGTTAGATTTCTATACATAATATTTCATTTTATTTAAAATGTTCTTAGTTTATCTAATAAATGATTTGAGAAACCAAACAATTCTTTAATATCACATGTTTAGTTTTTTGATAAGTGATTGAGTATAAGTTAGAATCAAGGTACATAATAATTATAAATTTTATCACTATTAAAATTGAAGACGAAATAAGCTTGGAAATGTTACTGAGCACTTTTCTGGGCAAAATATATATATATATATATATAAATATAAATATAAATTTCAGGAAAAAGTAAGTATTCTGATCCCATATAATAAATTTCTGGTTTATTTTTATTTTATATTTCATACACTGAGGTTAACTTAAAAGTGCAGCATCTTGAAGTGATCATGTCAACTAAATCAAGTAAAAGTAGAATTTTCCAGATATATTTATGTGCAAGTACCCTTTGAATGAAACAAGAAAGGACCATAGAGGTCACATACATATTAGTTTCTGTCTGATAAGAAATATCCTCTGAAATTTCTCAAGAAGTCCATAGGAATTTCTTGGTATTTAGGATTTGAAATATTAATGATTAAAAAATAAACTAAAATGGTCAGAGATAAGATAGTCTTGATATTAAAATGACCTACCTTAAAAAGGCAGATGACCAAATTTTTAGAATTTAATGTGAAGTTAATGAAAATGTCCTAGACACATGGAAGGTTTATTTATTTAACTTGGGCATCATTTTGCCCACACATTAACTTCTATAATAAAACAGTGCAATAACCACAACATGTTGTTTCAAGAAGCTGTGCTGAAATCCGAAGGCACTCAGTTTGAAGCTACCAGCCACTCCATGGGGGAAGGATGGGGAATTTCTTCCTGTACAATTTACTGTCTTTGAAACCCCCCCAAGAGGGTCTACTGTGGGTCCATTCTGACTCTATGGCCCACAGCAAAAACAACACCACAATATTTACATATTATGAGACAGAATATAATATGAAATTGTAAAATACTACCTCTTGTCTTATACAAATGAGATCATCATCTAATTATCCATGGGATAAAGAGTTGTGTTACTTCTCTCAAGTTAGCTAGATGTGGAAGCTAATCAGTCTATAAGAAAGATACCGTGGGAATATGCATTCAAGACTTGATGTAAAAAATTACTTAAGCCATTTTTGCAAATTTATTTTCTATATTTCCTTTTTTATAATCCAGTGACTACACAGTATTGGGATATAATTATTCCAGACTTCTAGTCAATGTTGTTGATTGTCTTCGAGTTGAGCATGATTCATAGCAACCCTATGAACAAATGACCTGAAGCCCCTCTACAACCATCGACATTTATCAAAGTTCACAGACTTTCTGGGGGCATGATATTTAGGAAGTGGATGCCACTCCTGAATTCCAAACCTGTCATAGTATGTTACTGTGCCATTGAATCACCTGTGATGCATAACAACCTTTTGTACAGTAGCTCTCAACCCTTGCCTGTCCTGGGTCAGTCTTACTAATTCTAATACACCAACCCCCATTGTTCCAGTCACCGTATAAATCCATCTCATTGGGGTCTTCCTTTTCTGCACTGTCCATCCACCCTTCAGATCATAATGTCCTTCTCCATGAACCAATCTGTCCTGCCCACGTGCCCAAAGTAAGTGTGGCAGAGCTTCAAAATCCTATCCTTTAAGGAAAGACATGGTTTCACCCTCCTCAACACAGATCTATTTGTTTTCTTCACAGTCCGTGGTATGTTCAAGACTCTTATCCAACACCGCAGATCAATAATCTATTCTTCTGTCATCCTTAGTCAATGTCCAGATCGATGGTTGAGGGTCTTCCTCTCCTTTGCGGACCATCCACTCTTCCCAGCATCATGTTTATCTCCAAGGAATAGCATCTCCTAGCAACATGTCCAAAATATGTGAGACAAAGCCGTATCATTCTTGCCTCCAAAGGGCACCCAGCTGCATCCTCTCAAAGACATATCTGTTTATTGTCTTGACTGTCCATGGGCTGTTCAGTGTTCTTCTCCAACATCACAGCTCAAAGATATCAGTTCTTTTTCTTTCATCCTTATTCATTGTCCAGTTCTCAGATGCATAGCTAGTAATCGGAAAGACTATGACCGAAATCAGATGTTCCTTAGTCTTCAAACTGACATCACTACTGCTCAATAATTTGGAAAGGTCCCCAAATGCAGACTTTGCCAGTGCAATGTGTCGTCTTATTTCCTGGATGCTGTACCAAAGGGGTTAATTGGGACCCAAGCAAGATGCAGCTGTTGACCATTTCAATCTCTTCTCCATCTAGCATGAAGCTGTCTTTCAGTCCAGTGATAATAATCTTTGTTCTTTTGACATTGAGACACAAACCGTACTGAATGCTGCCTTCCTTTATCGTTTGCAACAAGCGCTTCAAGTCCTCCTCACTTTCAGCAATCAAGGTTGTGTTATTTGCATAACGCAGCTTATTTATGTCTTCCTCCAATCCTGATGTCACATTACTTCTCAAAGAGTCCAGCTTTGCAGATAATTTTCTCAACATACAGATTGAATAGATATGGACAAATAATATAAATCTGGCACACTCCCTTCCCAATTCCAAACCATGCAGTGCTCCCCTGCTCTGTTTGCACAACAGCCTCCTATAAGTTCCACATGAACACAAGTGCTCTGGGATCCCCATTCTTCTCAATGTCAGTCACAACTTGTCATGATCCACACAGTTGATAAAGCACTAATAGAAATTCTTCTGGTATTCCTTAGTTTTAGCAAGGATCCATCTGACATCAGCGATGATATCCCTGGTGACATGGCCTCTTCCAAATCCTGCTTGAATTACTGGCTGTTCTTTGTCCTATTCCTGTAATTTTTAAATTATCTCCAGCAATATTTTTCTTGCAAGTGACATCGATGATATTGTTTGATAATTGCCACACTGTTGGATCATTAGTCGCATATTAATCCTTTGAGTCCTAGCATTTTAGTTGAAATAAAAATTAAAAAATAAATTATATGTGTTATTCTGTCCTTTTTTGTGTACTTTACATTCATATTACTCTAATAATGGCCAATTTTATTTCCTGGTATAGAAAATTCTATTTATTTTGGAATTATAGCTATGGTGGAAATTAAATGGTTCTGCCTGGATTTTTCTGTTTCTTTTATGGGTTAATTTCAACTGATGTTGGTGTTAAGCACTGTCGAATCATAAACAACTCATAGTGGCCTTAGGAATGAAAGGCCTGAGCAGTGTTCATAGAGTTTTGGAGGCAAGCCATTTCAGAGGTAGATGCCACTCCTGCTTCCAAGCTTGTTCTAATTGGGAAGCTCCACCAAACACTGTCCACCATGGGTAACCATTATCACATTTGACACATGAGTGTCACAGTGTTTAGCATCACAGCAACCATGAGTTACCTCTGTACAGCAATACATAGACCAGGCTATACTAATTAGAAGCATGACAAAAAACAATTAAAACCAGACCTGAGGGCCACAGATTAAAATCACCGACCTTGGGCTTGATAGCATAACTTTCTGTCCACTAGGCCAATGTAGCTCTTTCTATGTTTTCATTGTTATTGTTAAGTGCCATCGAGTTGTAGACGACTCACAGTGACCCTGTGAACAAAAGATTTGAACACTGTTCATAGAATTTATACAGACAAGTCATTTTGGAAGTGGATGCCACTCCTGTTTCCAAGCTTATTTTAAATTGTATCCCTTGTAACTATGAGCACTGTGACAAAAAAGGATATGGATTTTCTTAAGCCGGTGAATCTGGTGATAATTTTCATTTTAATTATAACATTTAAATTTTAGCCTGTCAGGAAGATGGAGATCTGTTGTGATTGTCATGTATCATTGACTCAAAACTGACTCATAGCTAATCCTCCAGTGTACTTTCAAAGGCGGTAAATCCCATAGCAGGGGATTGCCCATCTTTCAAGGAGCAGCTGGTAGATTTGAACTACGAGCTTAAAAACTTCTCAGTTCAAATCTTTAGCAGTAATCTACAAGAGCTTGTTCTTATAAATTCCTTTTTTCCTGTATTTTTCTGGAATGTCAGTGTTATTGTCTTCATAAGATTATTATGGTTTACTGGATGTTTATTGGTGCTTATTTCTAGTGTGTGTGTGTGTGAGAGAGAGAGAGAAAGAGAGGTATATATCTCATATATGTGTATATATCATAACTCTATTTCTATATCATCTATATCTATATCATCTATATCCATCTATCTGTCTATCTGTCTATCTTTCTATTATCTATCTATCTATCTATCTATCTATCTATCTATCTATCTATCTATATATGTGCATTTCATTCTATTTCCTGGACAGTAATTGGTTAACAATATGGCTTGTTGCTAATTCTGTTCTACTGTTGTTCTTGGATAAATCCAGAGAGATTTTAAAATAAAAGGCATTAGTCTTAAGACAGAGAGATAGTTAGCTGAATAAATCACTCTTTTCCCCTTCTATGCTTTCTATGACTATGCATTCATTTCAGAAAATGGAGTCATCTTGCTGCTAGATGAATTGATACTTTCACTAACTTCTCTAACATGTGATTTTCTTTTGATCTGGCTAGTTGATATAATCAGTCAACACCATCAAATTTAATCTGACTCATAGTGACCCTGCAGATCCCATAGGAATCTCTAGGTTGTAAATCTTCCTGGAAGCAGATTCCTACAGTTTTCTTCTCCACAGAACAGCTGGTATGTTAGGACCACCTTTTGATTAGCAGCCTAACATTTAATCCACTGTTCTGGCAAGGATCCTGTTTTCTCATATTATCACTATATTTGTTGTAAAGTTATGTATGTGCATATAATAATGCTTCACTAAGTATTTGGTTTGGTTTTTTTTAATAAACTAAGATTTTTTTAAAAATTATAAGTCTTTATCAGAAATCTGAACAATGATTAGGGATGATAGAAAGAGAATTGATGCCTTTGAACTATGCTGCTGGAGTATTAAAATATACTGCTAGGAGGAAAAAAAAACAAACACATTGATCTTGGAGAGGATGAAAGCAGGCTGCTCCTTGGAGGCAAGAATTCTGAAGCTCTTTCTGACATACTTTGGGCATGTTGCAAGGAGGGACCAGTCCGTGGAGAGGAACATCATCCTTGGGAGGGTGGAGGGATAGCTCAGGAGAAGAAGACTCTAGATGAGATAGATTGACTTAATACCTTAGGTAATGAGTGTAGGTGTGTCAGAGGCAATAAGTTTGGTTCAGGACAGAGCAGAGTTCACGGCTGTTGTACATAGTGTCACTATCTGTCACAAGTAAATGGCACATAGGGTCGCTATGAGTCACAGGTGACTTGATGACACAGAACAAATTTAGCATAGAATTACTGCGATTAAAAACTTTTTTCATTTTAACAAAATTTTATTATATTCTCAATATATATTCATATACATATATATATTCACAATATATTTTACTTTTTCATTTTCTCCCTTATATTTTTTCTTTTTCTTAAATCTTTTACTAGTTTATTTACAAAATTTAAATACATTGTCTTCAAGAAAAAATTCTTTCAATTTCCCTCACCTTGTCCGCCCATCAAATTGTACGCCCCCATGATTAACCCTTCATCCCCTTGCAAATCCTCATCCCACTCCCACCCTTCCTGGGTCCTTATACTCATTCTTCAAGAATGATTTTATACAGTATTTATCCTTGCGGGACTGAGTTAGTTGACTCAGCATAATGGTCTCCAATCCCTAGGTAGGTAATAATTTGCAAAATAATTGTTCCTGCATGCTGCATAGTATTCCACTGTGTGAATGTCCTATAATTTCTCAATCCATTCGTTTGAGGTTGGATATTTGGGCTGTATCTATGTTCTTGTTATGGTGAATAATGCTGCTATGAACATTGGCATACAAATGTATACAAATCTCAGTTTGTATCTCAGTTCTCATTCTCAGGGTATATTCCAAGTAGTGGAATAGCTGGGTCATATGGAATTTCTATGTTCAGCTTTTTGAGGAAGCACCACACTGCCTTCCAGAATGGTTGCACCATTTTACAATCCCACCAACAATGTGGTTTTTTTATTTGCATCGATCTTATTCTCAGTGATCTGGACCATTTTTCATGTGTCTGTTTGCCATTCAAGTATCTTCCTCTGTGAAAATTCCTTCAATATCTTTCGTTTGTTTTGTAATTGGGTTATCAGTCTTTTTCTTATGGAGGCCCAGGAGTATTCTGTAAATATTGTTAAAGACTCTCGTCTGAGATGGTACTACCAAATGTTTGTTCTCAGTCTGTAGGTTTTCATTTCAACATGTTGGAAAACATTTTTGGTGTGCACATGGATTTAATCTTTAGAAGGACCCGTGAATCAGTTTTATCCTCTTCAGATTGTGCTTTTCTGGTATTTGGCAGTCTCTTTATACCTTGGACTAGTGCTTCTTAGCTTAATCCCAGTTTGTCTCTTAAGATCGTTATGGTTTTGGGCTTTACTCCCAGGACTCTGATCCACCTTGAGTTGACTTTAATATATGGTGTGATATGTGGATTTTGTTTCAGCTTTCTGCAGGTGGAAGTCCAGTTTTATCAGCACCATTTGTTGAAGAGATTAACATTTCCCCATTTGATAGCTTTGATTTCCTTGTTGAATATTTGTTGACCATAAATATCTGGGTCTATTTCTGGGTTCTGTTCTATTGGTCTATGTGCCTGTGATTGTACCAGTACCGTGCTGTTTTGGTTACCACTGCTGTGTAGTAGGTTTTGAGGTCACGGAATACTATGCCTCCAAACTACTTTTTTGTTTCTTAGAAGTGTTTTGCTTATTCAGGGTCTCTTGCCTCTTCAAATAAATGTAATAATTTCCCTTTAAAACTCATTGAAAAATGAATAACCCTTCCTTATAGAGACACTCAGTAAAATTTGAACAGAAGGGAATTTCCTCAGCATAGTGAAAAGTATATATGCAAAACCAAGAACCAACATTACTCTCAATCGAGAAAGACTAAAAATATTTTCCTTGCAAACAGGAACCAGACAAGGATGTCCACTGTCACCACTTCTTTTCACTATTATATTGGGGTGCTTGCTAAGGCAATACAATAAGAGAAGGAAATAAAAGGTATCCAGATCAACCTTTAAACAGATGTGCAAACTGTCCTATATGCAGATGGTATGATAGTGTGCACAGAAAACCCCAAAGAGTAAAAACAACAACAACAGCAACAACCACAAAAAAACCTAAAAACCAAACCTTTTAGAGTTAATAGGCCAATTTAGTAGAGTAACAGGATATAAGATCAGTATCCAAAACTCAGACGGATTCCTCTACATCAACAAAGAGAACTCAGAGAAGGAAATTAAGAAAGCAATACCATTTACAATAGCCAACCACAAATTGAGCTAATTGAGAATGAACGTAACTAGAGATACAAGAGATCTTTATCAAGAAAACTACACAGCTTCTCTGCAAGACATAATAAAAAACAAAGAAAAAAGTGGGGGGAAAGGGATGTCACCTGTTCATGGATAGAAAGACTCAATAATGTAAAAATGACAATCCTACCAAAAACAATCTACACGTTCAATGCAATTCCCATCTAGATAGCAAATTCATTATTTCAGCATCTTCCATAAGGTCTGAAAAGTTTGAAACGTCTTTAATATGAATTGAAATGCAACATCAAGGAAACAAATATTCTTACCACAGGACCACATTGATAGCATCATGATAGACAATGAAGAGATAAGATTGTTAACAACTTCACCTTGCTTGGCTCCACAATTAACACTCTTAGTATTGACAGCTAATAATTCAAAAGACAAATTGCATTGGGAAAATCTGCTGTGAGAGACCTCTGCAGAGTACTGAAGAGCAAGGATGTCAGTTTAGAAACGAACCATGGTCTTTGTAATTACTTGCAATGCATCAGAGAGCTGGACAATGACTAAGGATGATAGAAGAAGAATTGACACCTATTAGTTGTGGTTCTGGAGAAGAGTTTTGAACATACCATGGCATGCTAGAAGAATAAACAAGTTCAAACTGGAGAGGGTGAAACCAGGCTGCTGCTTGGAGGCAAGGATTTTGAAGTTCTTTGTGACATATTTTGAGGATGTTTCCAGGAGGGACCAGTTCTTAGAGAACAATATCATGATTGGAAGTGTGGAGGAACAGTGCAGGAGAGGAAGACCCTGGATGAAAAAGATTGACTTAGTAACTGGGGACATGGGGATAGATGTGCCAGAGACAACGTGGTTGGCTCAGGATAGAGCAGGGTTCAGAGCTGTTGTACATAACGCTGATATGAGTCCCAAGTGACTGAATGGAACACAACAATAATAACGACTTCTGAGCATTAGAACTTTCTCTTGCATCCTGCAACATTCCTCAAATGAACATGATTTTGATAAATTTATGGTAATTAAATAAAACATATGCAATAAGTATCTAAATGTAATGTCATATTCTTAATTTTAAAAACAATGTACGATACTTATACTTTCTGGCTTGTAATGGATATAATTGTCTATTCTTGTTATTGGGAAAAGTCTTCTTTAATATTAATTGGATCAACAAATATATGTTTTATATTATCACTGGCAAAAGAATCCAAATTTTTCCCCCTTTCTCGTAATCTATCTTCTGTTCAGAATTTTCACATCATTAAAATATTTTAAAGTTTCCTAGTCTTTGCATTATGAATTTCCTTTTATGGATAAAAAAATAAAAAGTTCTTGTGGACTTTGTCTACACAGAGAATGGTTAGGATAGTAGTACTATGACACAGAAAATGTCTAATTGCACACTTAAATTTTTATAATGATCAAGCATTGAAAAGAGATTGATTGTTTGTCTAATATTCCAGCTGTTTCCTTCAGGAAAACTCACTGTGTTACACAAGACTGCACCAGGTAAAGCATTGAGAGTGATGAATGACATTGTTTTTGCCTACTGTTAAACATATGTAACCTAATTGGAACTCTCTTCCCAGTTTCAGCAGGAGTGTGCCTGGGTTGGGTCGCTTTGGAGCAGAAACTATTTTAAACACCACCTAGAGAAGTTGGTTTGAACTTGAAGCTTCTTCAGAACTTGGCATTCAGAATAGGGTCAGTCAAAAGGATATTGGCTTCATGCCTGAATCCTGTTATGCTTCGTTCAATTAGATTCAAATCTAAGAAACATGCCAGAGAAAAGATAAAGTCAGTCATTTAGAAATTAAATTAGATCCATCTTGTAGATAATTTTTCCTGTGTCGAGTGACACTAAAACAACTGGGACAAGAATAAACAACAATATAACGGGCTATTTGCCACCATATGAAAAGATATGTATATATTGTTATTGTGTTGTTAGTTAATGTCAATTTGTGTACAACTCAAAGATGAAAATGCAATAAAAATGTATATATAAATTTTAGGCTTTATAATGATATTGAGTGGTGTGTTAAAAAGGGCTTCATAATCTTATGTTTCTCTCGTCAGATTAAATTCTTGTCTAAATGATCAATATGACTTTTCAACATCATATATTTTTAATTTAATTTTATAAAAAAATAACAAAGTCTTGGGGCTGGTTAATTGAGATGTGAGATAAAAAATACTTTCTTCATATTAATAAATACCATATTTTTTATTTTTTCTTACATATTGCTCAAATTTATTTTTCATAAATGTTATCATTACTTTCTATATTGTTGCTAGGTCCCATAGAGTCAATTCCTCTTCACAGTAAAACTGTGTACAGCACACTATCCAACCTATAAAGTTCTCACAACATCAATTGTGTTTAAATACTTTATAACATTAAATCATCTCATTGAAAATCTTTCCCTGTTTAACTAACCCATAGATTAGTAATAAGAAGCTGCCTATAATCCTGAAGTCACACAGTTCAAATAAACCAGTTGCTCCATGGGAGAAAGTTGGGAAATCTGTTGTTGCTATTGTTGTTGATGGCTGTCAAGTCAAGCAAGACTCATAGAGACCCTATGAACAAAGGACATGAAGCCTTTTGATACTATCATTTCTCAAAGTTCATAGAGTTTCCAGAGTAATTATGTTTAGGAAGTGGATGCCTCTCCTGCTTCCAAACCTACAGCTGTGCAATTAACTGCCTCTGAAAACCTTGAAGGAGGGTCAGCCATGGACCAGGTCTGACTCAATGGTACATGATAACAACAACAACAATATACTTTAGAGGTATAGAAAATATCTATCCTCTCTTAATAAATAATCAATCTGTATATTTGGCAAATTATTCAAGAAGCTAAACTTTATGAAGAATAAAGCAGCATCAAGATTTGAGAAAAACTCATCAATAACCTATGTAATGCAGATAATACACCACCTTACTTGCTAAAAGTGAAAATAATTTGAAGTTCTTCAATATAGACTACCTCTCAAAGGCAAGAAAATAAAACTTCTCACCACTGGACCAATAAGTTACATCATGATATATGGAGAAAAGACTGTAACTGTTAATGAGTTCATCTTGTTTAGAACCACAATCAATACCCTTGGTAACAGCAATCATGAGATATATTACACTGGAAAGCCTGCAGTCAGGGACCTGCCAAAATTATTGAGGAGAAATGATAACAATTTGAAGATTAAGGTGTATCTGATTCAGGCTATGATCTTTTCAGTCACTTGCTATACATCTTACAACTGGGCAGTGAATATGGATGACACGAGAAGAATTGATACTTTTGATACTTTTGAACTGTGCTGTTGGAGAAGAGTACTGAATATCCTTGCACTTCCAAAAAAGAAAAAAAGAACAGCTAGTTCTTGGAGAAGGGGCATCCAGACTGCCCATTGAAGGCAAGATGATGAAGCTTCCTTTCACATACTTTGAGGCTATTCCTTGGAGAGAGACCTCAAGATTGGACAGGTGAAGGGACTACAAAAGAGAGGAAGATGCACAACCAGGTGGATTAACAAAGTGACTGGAGGAATAGAGAACCCAAAACAAAGAGGAAAAGATGCTCGAATAAAAGAATAGAAGATTTCACTGTGCAGCTTGTAAAGACAAAGCAAAATATTTTAACTGTTTATGAAGTGATCTAGGACTGGAGAATGAGAAAGGAAGAGTTCACTCAGCATTTTCCAAACTGCAGGGACCAAAAAACAAATTCAAGCCTCAAATTGCAATACTTATGGATGCTATAGGCAACATCATGAATGGTCCAGGACATAAAAAGAAGATGGAGGGAATATAGAGAGTCACTGTGCCAAAAAGAATTGACTGACCCTGAAACATTTCAGGAAGTATATATTATCAAGAGCCAGTGATAATGAAGGGAGAAACTGAAGCTTCAGGGAAGATATTAGCAAAAAATAAAGCCCCAGGAAATGTTCCAAATGACAGATGCAGCCCTGGACTTGCTCCTCAATCCATGCCAAGAACCTTGGAGGACAACAGCCAGGACCGCTGACTGGAAGACATGAATGTTTGCTCCAAAGAAAGGTGACCCAACAGAACATGGAAATTATTAACCAGTATCACTAATACCACATGCAAGCAAAATACTGCTGAGAACTATTAAAAAACTACTAGAATAGTACAAGAAAACTGACAGAAATTAAAGCTGAGTTTACAAGAGTATTATTTAAATCCTTTTGCTAATGGCAGATCCATATAATTTACAATGTAGATGGATCCTGGCTGAAATCAAAGACTGTTGTTGTGTTGTTGTTATGTGCCGTCAAGTCGCCTGCCACTCAAAGCGACCCTATGTACAACAGCCCTAAACTCCGCTCTGTCCTGTGCCAATCGCACTGTCTCTGACACTCCCATCCCAATTATCCCAGTCACTGAATCAATCCACCTCATAGAGGGCCTTCCTCTCCTGCGCCGTCCCTCCACCCTCCCAAGCATGATGTCCCTCTCCAAGGACCGGTCTCTCCTCACAACATGTCCAAAGTATGTTAGACGGAGCCTCAGAATCCTTGCCTCCAAGGAGCCACGCGGTTTAACCCTTTCCAGGACGAATCTGTTTGTTTTCCTAGCAGTCCATGGTATTCTCAATACTCTTCTCCAGCACCACAGCTCAAAGGCGTCAATTCTCTTTCTATCCACCTTGGTCATTGTCCAACTCTCCGATGCATCACAAGTGATTGGGAAGACCAAAGACTGTATCAAATGCACCTTAGTCTCCAGAGAGACACCATTGCTCTTCAGTACCTTGGAGAGGTCCCTAACAGCAGACTTTCCCATGGCAATGCGCCTTTTAATTTCCTGGCTGCTGGTGTCAAGATTGTTGACTATGGAGACAAGCAAACTAAAGCTGTGTACAATCTCAATCTCTTCACCATCCATCCTGATGCTGCCAATTGGTCCAGTGGGGAGAATCTTTGTCTTCTTGACATTG
The DNA here is from genome assembly GCF_000299155.1 of Elephantulus edwardii. Lineage (NCBI taxonomy): Eukaryota > Metazoa > Chordata > Mammalia > Macroscelidea > Macroscelididae > Elephantulus > Elephantulus edwardii. Next base: position 3,310,539 of record NW_006399909.1, read on the forward strand.
AACCTCAATCCATATTGTAGGCTGCAGTCCTTGACACTCTGCAGCAGGTCCTCTTCAGTTTCAGCAAGCTGGGTTGTGTCATCCGCATAACGCAGATTGTTGATAAATCGTCCACCAATCTTGACCCCACATTTCTCCTCATAGAGCCCAGCCTCCCGGATAATCTGTTCTGCATATAGGTTGAAAAGGTATGGAGATAGAATGCATCCCTGGCGTACACCCTTCCCAATTTTGAACCATGCAGTGTTCCCTTGCTCTGTTCTGACAACTGTCTCCTGGTCCAAGTATAAGTTTCGCATTAGAACGATCAAGTGTTCTGGGATTCCCATTCTTCTCAGAGTTAGCCATAGTTTGTTATGATCTACACAGTCAAATGCCTTTGCATAGTCAATGAAACACAGATAGACATTCCTCTGGTATTCCCTGCTTTCAGCCAAGATCCATCTAACATCAGCTACAGTATCTCTAGTACCACGACCCCTTCTAAACCCAGCCTGGACTTCTGGTAGTTCTCTGTTGATGTGCTGTCCGAGTCGTTTTTGGATAATCTTCAGTAAAATCTTGCTTGCATGTGAAATCAGTGAGATTGTTCTGTAGTTTCCACATTCTGTTGGGTCACCTTTCTTTGGGATAGGAACAAATATCGATCTCTTCCAGTCAATTGGCCAAGTGGTCGTTCTCCAGATTTCTTGGCACAACTTGGTGAGCATGTCCAAGGTAGCACATAGGGTCACTGAAAGTCGCAGGTGACCTGATGGCACATAACAACAACAAAATATTGAGAAGAATGGAATCCTAAGACTCCTGATTGTGCTCCTGTAAAGCTTGTCTTTAACCCAGGAAGCTGTTGTGCAGGCATAACAAGGGAACATTGTCTGATTTAAAATTAGGAAACGTGTGTCGGGGTGTCAAGGATGCATCTGTTCTCCGTGCCTATTTATATGCTGAACATATTATTTCAGAAGTTGGACTCTACAAAGAAAACTGTGGCATCAGGTTTGGAGAAATGATCACTAATAAGCTTTATTATACAGATGACATGAACTTGCTGGCTGAAAGTGAGGAGGACATGAAGTACTTGTTGCAGAAAATTCAACACTGCAGGCTTCAATATGAATTGTGTCTAATCAACAAGGAAACAAAATCCTCACCACTGAACCAACAGGCAACATTATTATAGATAAAGTGTTGAAACTATAAACATCTTACTTGGATCCACAATAAGTACACTTGGAAGCAGCAGTTAGGATATCAGGAGGGACATCATGCTTGGGAAGGAGGAGAGAGGGCAAAATAGAGGAAGACCTTTGATCAAGTGAATTTGCATGGTGACTAAGGCAAGGAGATTGAGTGTGTCAGAGGTTGTGGGGATGGCATAAGATAGGACAGTGTTCAGATTGGTAGTTTATACTGTGGCTACGAGTCCTTCTCAACACCATCTTGAAACAACAGAAAAAGTCAGGCTGGCACAAGTTAGCAGAATCCCGAGCTGTTTTTCATAGGGTCAGAATGGGTCTTACTCAACTCAGCATCACCTAACAACACAAACAGACTTTAGAAAAGAAGCTCTGGAATTTGTGCTCTTAGCTTAAAGGCCATATTTCTCCTATAATTTAAGTCCACAGTGGAGGAAAGATGGACAAACAATTTCTACATAATCTATAGCCTCTGAAATCTCTCTTGGAGCATAAGGTAGGAATTGATTTTGACTCAATGACACCTAACAACAGCAGTCACAAAGTTCTTGAGTCTTATGAAATCATTGTCCAACTTTCACATACATATGAAGCAATTAGAAATAACATGAATTGGATTGTTGTTGTTGTTAAGTGCCCTCAAGTCGTGGGCGACTCATAGTGACCCTATGAATGAAAGTCCTCGACAGTGAATTGGATTAGGAAGACTTTATGTTATTACAATGGGGCATTCTGGAGCTCAAGAATTATAAAGTGATTCTTTGCACTACATGTTCCCGTTGCGATTAAGTTTAATTTTTTTTTTCACCACTGCTTCTATGGAGACTAATTTTGCATCCAAATAAAGTTAAATTCTGAACAACATCAAACTTACTCCATTTATTTATTGGTCTAGTTGGAAATATTGTTATTTTCTTCTATTGATGTGTAATAGAAAATTAGTGAAAATTTATGAAATCTTATGAGTAGGCTCCAACTCTTCTTTGCTTTCACCAAACAAGGTTATGTAATCTGCATTTTACAGGTTGTTAGTGAGTCTTTTTCCAACCCTGGTGCTGCATTCTTCTCTATATAGCATAGTTTCTTAGACAACTTTGTGCAATATACAGACTGAAAAAAAATTATTTGAAGAGATATAACCTTGACAAGCAATTTGTATGATTTTAAATATCTGAGTTTAGAAGAAGTCGTAGCACTAGTGAGATCTTTGTTGATGCCAGATGGATCATGGCTGAAAATAGAGTACCAGAAGGGAGTCAGTTTGTTTTTTATCGATTATGCAAAGACATTGGACTGTGTGAATAATAATAAATTGTGGCTAAAGTTGAGAAGAATGGGAATCTCAGAACACCTGATTGTGTTCATGGAAAACCTATAATCAGACCAAGAAGCTATTGTCAGAACAGAGCAAGGGAACAGTAAAGGACTTAAAATCAAGAAAGGAGCACATCATGGATGGATCCTTTCTCCATGTCTTTCCCGTCTATATTTAGAGCATTGAGGAGCCTGGACTTTTGAAGAAGAATTGTGGAAGGATTTGGATTGCAGGAAGACTCATCAACAACGTGCGTTATGCAGATGATGTAATTTTTCTCGCTGTAACTGAGAAGAACTTGAAGTATTTGCTGCAGGTCAAAATTGCAGTCTTTATTATAGATTACATCTTAACATCAAGAAAACAAAGGCCCTCACTACTAGACCAATAGATCACGACAAATAGAGAAAGAGTTGAGGTTGTTAATGAATTCAACTTGCTTGGAACCACAGTCAATATCCTTGGCACCAGCAGTCAGGAAAACAAAATATGAACTATATTAGGAAAATCTGTCAAAGATTTCTTCAGAGTCCTAAGAGCAATGATGTCATTTTAGAGACTCAGGTGCACCTGATCCAGGCCATAGTTTTCTCAATTGCTGTCTGTGCATCTAAAAACTAGAAAATTAATAATGAAAGGAAATAAAAAAAAATCAATGTCTTTGAGCTTTGGTGCTGGAGAAGAGAATTGAATATACCATGAACTGTCAAAACAATAAATAGATCTGTCCTCGAGAGGGTAAAACCAGTATGCTCCTTTGAGGCAAGGATTTTGAAACTCTGCCTCACATACTTTGGGAATGTCATCAGAAAGGATGAGTCTTGGAGAAGTACATCAAGCTTGGAAGGGCAGAGTGTCAGCACAGAAGTGGAAGATACTAGATGAGAGAGATTGACACAGTGACTGTGATGAGAGTAGATGTGTCAGATAATGACTCAAAATACAGCAAGGTTTAGAGCCATTGTTCACAGAGTCACTATGAGTCATAGTAGACATGACACGATGACATTTAACAACAACAACAGTGGGATAGATCTTAAGAAATATAGTGCAGAAGAGATTTTCTTTTGACTATTAAAATATCAGTTTACTTTTTAATCCCAAAACCCAAAATTTTATATAACTTGAAGGATTCTTCCTGTGTTTAATGATCAATTTACTTTAATTAACTAGCTATACAGATTATCACATGGCATGTAATACAAATTTGAGGTTTTGGCAGCCAAACTGGATTCTGTAACAAACAACGTATAGAAATATAGACAATTTTACAATATATATAATTATATTAACAAGACAATTATCTAAAAATCAGAGATCATACAAGAAATAACATGAAATTATTTTTTTAGTATAGATGGACTTTATTTCATATAACTTTAATGCACATTTTAATGTGTCTCTTCCAAAATGCATTTCTATTATTTTGTATGGTTGTTTACTTATAGAAAATTTTGTTAGTGAGCATTTTAGTGGAAGAGAAGAAATATTCCTCTTTAATGTGGTAAAATATCCTTTTATTTCTATTCTATTATTTTAATTCCAGAATAGCTTGCTTCTGGAAACCCTATGAACTTGGAGAAAAGATGGAAGTTATGCAAGTGTTCAGGTCTTTTGTTCATAGGGTCACTATGAGTTGCCTATGACTCGACGGCACTTAACAACAACAATATATAACTACATATAGTATGCATATTATCTAAAAACAGGTGTCTACTTCCTAAACATCGCATCTCCAGAAACTCTTATGAACTTTGATAAATGTCAATAGTTATAGAAAAGCTGCAGGTCTTTTGTTCATAGTGTTGCTGTGAGTCATACTGGCCTCAAAGGCAATCAAGAGCAACAACAACATGCATAATATAATTATGTATGTGCACATATATGCTCTGTTTAGGACATTTATGACTTTTGTCAGTTTAAATGAAAGAGGGAAAAAAAATTTGACCTGATAAATTCAGGAGAGGAAAAAAAAAAAGAGTAACACCTTCACAGAAATTCTGTGACACAGACTTTTGAAGAAATGTGTTGATACAGTGACTACAGTTACTTCAGAACCAACAATGGTTATAAAAATAGCACTGGACAGAAGAGTATTTTGTTCTGTTGGAGAGAGAGCTGATATGTGTCAAAAGTGACTCAGCATCTAAGTTATTTTTTTTCTTCTTTCTTGGAAAAGTAAGACTTTTTTTTCTTTCTTGGAAAAATTATATACACACATACACAAAACTATTGGAAGGAGGAGTGGAATCCACTTCCCATAATAGCTTGCCTCCTGAAACCCTATGAACCTAGAGAGAGGATGAAAGGCACCCAAGCATCGAGGACTCTCCTTCATAGGGTCCCTGTGAGTCGCCTATGACCCAATGGCACTTAACAACAACAACACAAAACTCACATATGTCTGTTCCTATGGCCTTCAAAGTGTTTATGTACACACACACACACACACACACACACACACACACACGTTCAGTTCTGATGGCCTAGAGACAAGAAGCTGAGCTACAATTCCGAAGGCAGACAGTTCAAGGCCACAAGCTGCTCTGTGGGAGAATGATGGACAATCTCCTCCCCTTGGATTAACTGCCTGTAAAAACCCACTGGAGGGTTAGCTATGGGTCAGTTCTGACTTATACACAACAACAACATACATACGTTTATGACAATATCAGTAATAGCTCTGTCTACGTACACAATACTGTTGTTATTTCTATGTGTAATTAAGCTGCCTGAGATTCACTGTGACGCTATGTACAATAGCTCTGAACCTGCCAGATCCTGAGATAGTATCACTGACCCTGGCATACCTATCACCATTACCCCAGTTACTATGTCATCTGGGGGTCTTGCTCTCTTGCACTGCCCCTCTACCCTTCCAAGTATGATATCCTTCTCCAGGGACCGGTCCTTCCTGGCCACATGCCCAAAGTATGTGAGATGAAGCTTCAAAATTTTACTCAACTGGAATTTCTTTTAATATTTTACCTAGCAGTTTTTACTTATTTTAATTAGAGGCATGGATGCTGAAACTCACCTTTCACAATAGGGCCATATTTTCATGAGGGGTCGGTAATTTCTTAGAAAAAGTTATCCTGCTGGGAAGTGTGGAGGGTCAGTGAAACAGAGAATGCCCTCAATAAGACAGCTTGATACTGGGACTGTAGCCTTGGGTGTCAACATGGTAAATACTCTGAGAATGGCACAGGATAGGGCAAGGTTGTTCCTAGGTCACTGTGCGTTCCAGTCAACTTGATGGTATCTGACAGCAACAAAAGTTAATATTTATGTTTGGTTTTCACGAAACGAATTAGTTTAAAACCATGAAAGTTATTTTTCATGAGAAAAATTAGTAATTAATTATTTTATTCGTTTATTTTTACTTCATCTTTAAATTTTCATGTCAGGTATAATAATGTCAAATAATAATTCTATAACTTACTCAATTTGATTTTATAATTTAAATAATGAATGATGCTTTGGAATCTTAGATTGACTATTATTTTGACCTGGTCTATTTCCCCCCTTGGGGTTTTATGTCGAAGGTGCTTACTGTGATTACAGAGGAGAATAGTATCTGCTAGTTTAATTTCAGCTAAACTTGTATGAAATATGAGTTACATTTCTTCGTGTTGTCTTGAAATTTATGAAGTCTTATCTGATTTCCCTTGTCCTAGTTTATATCATTCACTATCAAAAATATAGCCATGACACTGATAAAATGCTGTGGTTCAAATTGTTCAGAAAATCCTTTAGCTTATGAGACTTGCTCTATAAACAACATTCTGACTCTGAGGAAGAAATGACATTTAATGTTTGATGACTCGCATTAATGTTGTTTTATTTTTATACTAAACAATAAAAAAATGCTAACATTGATTTACTGGTGACACATTTATTAGTTAAACAGTGATTTTGAGATGATGCTTCCAGGTTATTGGACATAATGTTGTTGTTATGTGCCATCAAGTCATCTGCAACTCATAGCAATCTTGTATAGCTCTGAAACCTGCCCTATCCTGAGCCAGTCTCACTGATTCCATCACACCTACCCACATTACCCCAGTTACCATATCAATCCATATCAATCCATATCATTCTGAGTCTTCCTCTCCTGCACTATCCCTCCAATCTTCCAATCATAACATCCTTCTCCAAAGATTGGTCTCTCTTGGATACATGACAAACTATGTGAGACTGAGCTTCAAAATCTTAGCCTCCAAGGAGAAACTTGGTTTCATCCTCTCTAAGACAGACCAATGTGTTTTCTTGGAGGTCCTTTGCATAGTCAAGACTCTTCTTTAAGACCACATCTTAAAGGTTTGGATGATTCTTCTGTCATCCTTAGTCATTGTGTGGTTCTCTAATGCATAGCAAGTAATTGCAAAGACCGTAGACTGGATCAGGAGCACCTTAGTCTCTTGGCTGACATCATAATGCAATTTGTCTTTTGATCTCACTGTTGGTGCCCAGGGTATAATTAATATTGCCTCTCTATATATAGTCTAACTTCATTATGTTATTACAGCAATAACTTATTCTCTAGGTCTCTTGATTGGTGTCTATAGGTTAATAAAATGCCTTTAATTCACACATAAGCTGCTTTATTCTTTTTACATTCTCTATTTAGTGCAGTGATTGTCTGCATTCAGAAGTATAATCTTGAATGTGCTGTGATATTGAAGGGAAATGTTGGCTAACTTGGGGAGAGAGATGTGTTTCTAGATTGATTCTTCAGATGAAATTACTGATTTTCAAGTGGGCTCGGCCTCCTCAGTTTCCCTAAGATTACTGAACTACATGCGTCAAATCATAGGATGGCAAACTGACACTTTTGTTTCCCTAGATAATTTCTAAAAGTACAAATAAGAGAAGAAATAAAAGGTTATCCATTTATCTACAAAAATGCCAATAAGATTTTCTCTGGAAAAACAAGACAAAAATATTAAAGTATTATGTCAGATCTATAATCCTTTTCAGTTGCTTTTAAATGCCATTTCAGTTATAATTGTTTTCAATATCTTCAGTTAATCATTTATTCACAGACAATATAAACACGTGGGAGACCAGACAAGCAAAACTATAGATTTTAACTGTTATAAGACAGGACACATGGGCACTGATATCCATAATTAATAAAAATTCCCAAGTGTAAAGTTTACATATTTTTTCCAAGATCAAGTTCTTTTTGAAAGAAGTAATTGTTAAAAGGCTATGCCTTTTATGTGGGGTTTGGGGGGAGTTTTATTTTTTGGTCTGCCAATTTCTGTCGACATCGTACAAGGAGCTCTCACAACACGCACTGTCACAATGGCATTAGGTTCTGGGAACATCATAGCACACAGGCAACCATACTTTTAAGGAGAGAGTTTCAGACAGTTGAATATCTTTGGTTTATTTTTGAAGTATTATAAAATATGTCACAGTTTAAATCTACATATTTTACCTATGCAGAAAATGTGTGTGAAAGCGTATATGTTCCTTTTTTTAATAAATCATGTTGTGTACTCTAAGCCTTGCTAATATATTTGAGTGTTTGAAAGTGAACAGATTGGAACAGTTTTTAACTGGAATATAAATATATATTAGTTATATTATAAATATAAATAATATTAAAATAATTCGAGAATTTATATTGTTTTATGTTTGTAGATTGTTACTACGCTATTTTATGATGGATGATGTTGTTGTTGTTATGTGCTGTCTAGTTGCTTGAGACACATAGCAACCCTGTGTACAAGAGCCCTAAACACCGCTCTATCCTGTGCCAACCTCGCCATCTCTGACACACGCACTCCCACCACCCAATCACAGAATCGATCCATCTCATCGAAGGTCTTCCTCTCCTTCTCTGCCCCTCCACTCCCCCAAACATGATGCCCCTCTCCAAGGACCAGTCCCTCCTTTCAACATGCCCAAATTATGTCAGACGAAGCTTCAGAATGCTTGACTCCAAGGAGCATTCTGGCTTCACCCTCTCTAGGACAGACTTGTTTGTTCTCCTAGCAGTCCATGGTATAGCCAACACTCTTCTCCAGCACCACAGTTCAAAGGCATCCATTCTCTTTCTATCATTCCTAGTCACTGTCCAGATCTCTAATACATAACACATAATTGCAAAGACTATAGCCCAGATCAGGCACACTTTAGTCTCCAGCCTGACGTCATTGCTCTTCAGTACTCTTGAGAAGTCCCTCACAGCTGACTTTCCCAATGCAATTCATTGTTTGATTTCCTGGCTGCTGTTAACAGGAGTGTTGACTCTGGAGCCAAATAAACTAAAACTGTTAACCATCTCAATCTCTTCACCATCCATACTGATGCTGCCACTTGGCTCAGTGGTGAGAATCATTGTTTTCTTGATGTAGAGCTTCAACCTGTATTGAAGGCTGCAGTCCTTGACTTTCTGCAGCAAGCACTAGGAAGAAGGATTGGCCATCCACTTCCGAAAGGACAGGCCTTTGAAAACCCTATGCACAATAGGGAACACTTGGACTAGCAGACTTGGCAATTGAGACTGAGGTCTTAGTAATGGAAACACAGAAAAGGAGGAACAGCTGTAAGCAGACACTAGTTATTGAAATGTGCAATGTGAGAAGCATGAATGTAGGAAAATTGGACATTGTTAAGAAAGAAATTGAATGCATAACTATTGACATACTAGATATTGGCGAAATGGGATGGCTTGGCAAGGGACATTTTGAATCAGATGATCATATGATTTATTATGCTGGGGATGAAAAGGTAAGAAAAAATTGGGTTGCTTTCATATTTGAAAAAGTCATTTCTAGATCCATCCTGAAATACAATGTGGTGAGCAAAAGGGTAATATCCATCCACATACAAGGAAGTCCAGTGAATACCACTATCATTCAAATATATGCACCAAAAAATATTATATTTAAAAAGTTCAAGTATGCTTCTTCTGTACATTGTTTTACGCTATTGAATTTATTCCAACTCACAGTGATCCCCCAAGACAAAATAAATGACTTTATATTTTTCCCTAATTATGACCTTTTTTATAAATTAGTTTTCACACAATAATTCATATAGCTTGTGTTCCATTCAAGTACATTATGTTTTATACAATTATTTTTATACATTTGGTTCTACATAATTATTTACTAGTTATCAATGTATTTTATCATCCTATCTCCTCAATTTCACATTTCACTTTACCTATTCCTATACTGTCTCCAATATTTCCATAATTTGTTGCTTTAATGGTTTCCCCCATACTCCTTTTGTCTTCATTCTTCTTCTTTTTAACAGTTATATAGGTTTTATTTTTTTTCAATCAATTGTTTTTATTTATTTGTTTTATTAATTTCAATGAACATTTACAGAGATTTTGGATTTCCATTCATGCATTGTTGCACTTTTCTCCATGCCCACCCCACCCCTACCCCCAGTTCGCTCTTCTCCTTGAAAAGCAAAAGAAAAACTCCTTCATTGGTATACAATCCCCCCCTCACCCCCACCCAGAGCATACTCCACTCTGAAACCCTCATTCCAAACTCTTATGATAATCATAATGCCCTAAAATATATTGCTTTTAAACTGTTCTCTCCCTTATCGGCTTTAATGCAGTATACATAATTTATCCAGTTTTGCTCAGTCTTATCCCCACCCTGATGTCAGCCTCATTCTACAACAGTGGCAACATACAGTATTTGTCCTTTTGTGACTGAGATTTTTCACTCAATATAATGTCGTTCAGGGTCACCCATTTTGAATAATATTGCATGAGTTCCTTGTTTTTCAATGCATCACAGTATTCCATTGTGTGAATATACCAGAGCTTCTCTATCCATTTATTTGTTGATGGACACTTGGGTTGTTTCCAACTCCTTGCTATTGTGAACAAAGCCGCAATAAACATGGATGTGCATATATCTGCTTGAATTTCATTTATGGTCTCTTTGGGGTATATTCCCAGTAGTGGAATTGCTGGGTCAAATGGTATCTCTATTTGCAACTTTTTGAGAAAGCGCCATACCGCCTTCCACAGTGGTTGCACCATTTTACACTCCCACCAACTGTGAATAAGGGTCCCAATCTCTCCACAACCTCGCCAGCTTTTGTTGCTTGCTGTTGTGCTAAATTTTGCTAGTCTTACTGGGGTGAGATGATATCTCATGGTTATCTTGACTTGCATCTCTCTTAGAGCCAGAGATTTTGAATATTTCCTCGTGTGCTTGTTGGCCATCTGAATGTCTTCTTTGGTGAAATGTCTGTTCATATCCTATGCCCATTTTTTGATTAGATTATAGGTTTTATTTTTATTTGTGAGCTGCAGTAGCCAAACTGTTCTTTTCATCAATTATTCTCACGTTGATCATTTTTTGTCCTGATCTTCTACAGTGTTCGTTGTCTCTAAATTCTATTTCTACTCTCCACATGATCCCATCCCATAGCTATCTTCCTATTTCCATGGTGCCCATTTTATGTAGTACTTGTCCTTTTCTGACTTAGTCATTTCATTCAGCATTGCGTCTTCTAGACTCATCCCTGTTTGTAGTATTTAATTATTCTCCATGATTCTTTAGTGATGCATAGCATTCCATTGTGTATTGCATGTTGTCCTCTTCATAGGTGTCTATCACTAGATTTTTCTTTCCTGTGGAGCCACTTGTTAGTTCAAGTTCAAAGTGGTAACAATTTGGCTTACAGTCTAGGCACTTAGTCTTTTGTGCCACCAAGCCTCCTCTTCTGCCACATAAAGCTCAATTGAAATAAATAAAAGAGATTGACAGCAAAGCAGTACTATTCATCACTAGATTAACGATATTAAATAATCATAATCAGAATTGTATAGTCCAAGTGAAGGTGTTAATTGTAGTGTCTGTATAAAATGTGACTTTCTATCAACTTTATATGGCTTGTACTGTAGTTATGTGTCATCAAGTTGACTCTAATTCACAGCATGATAGAAACTCTTGTACTGCAATCCTGAAGGCATGTAGTTCAAATCCATTAGCTGCTCCATTGCATAAGGATAATATTATTTCTAAGTTAATAGAATTTACTCTGTATATCAGATTACTGTTTCTTAATTCTTAGTAATGAACTAGAATTGACCATCACATCTGAAATAATTGCCATTGAAAATCCTATGAAAAATAAAGGAGTATTGGTAGATACAGGGTTAGAGGTGAAGACCAGATCAAAATGAGGATAAACAACTACAAGCATCTATTAGTAATTGAAATTTAGAGTGTATGAAGTATGAATCTAGAAATACTGGATTTGGAAAAGAGATGAAATGGGATGCATAAATATCAACTTTCTAAGAGTAGTGAGCTGAGATGGACTGGCATAGGACACTGTGAATCAAAAAGTCATAAGATCTACTATGCCAGTATGGTGTTGCATTTATAGTAAAAGTACATTATTTAAAGGTCTATCTTGAAATACAGTGTGTAAAAACACATATATAAACTCTTAATAAAATTGTTGCTCAAATATATTCATGAATTACTACAGCCAAAGATGAGGACATAGATGTTTTCAACCAAATTCTACAGTTCAAAATTGACTGAGTAGGGTAGAGGGACGGCGCAGGAGGGGAAGATTCTCTATGAGGTGGATTGATTCAGTGACTGGGGTAATTGGGATGGGTGTGTCAGAGGCAATGCGATTGGCACAGGGTAGAGCAGGATTTAGGGCTGTTGTACATAGGGTGGCTATGAGTCGCAAATGACTCGACGGCACGTAACAACAACAACAACATACAATCAAGATGCATTAATAAAAATTTGTGACTGGAATGTAGAATTTGAGAACAAAGAAGATAGATAAAACGTTATCATACAAAGATATTATTCATGAAGAGAACAAATGGTCATTCAAAAGACAGAATAAAGAAAAGACCAAAATGGATGTCAGAAGAGACTCTGAAAATTGCACTATGGCACCGAGAAGAAAAAATAAACGGAAGAGATGATGAAGTAGAAGAGAAGAATAGAATATTTCTTTTTTTTAAATGCAACTGAATTTTATTAATTTTAGTGAACATTTACAGAGATTTTGGATTTCCAGTCATTCATTGTTGCACTATTTTGTCTACCCCCCCATATTGTTCCTCTTTCCCCCCACCTTGAAAGTCTGTTTAATTGTCCCATTGCTACAGTGCTTGTCAACGCCAGTTCTGGTTAATCTCCTTTGTCAGTGTGTCCTTTGCCATTCCCTATCACTCCTCCCTGAGAGAAACGTCACCCTGATTCATAAGGAAAAGGGGATGGCGTATTCTCTTAGCTACTTCCTGCTGAAAAGGGATGCTGTAGGTTTCAGGGTGAAGATGTTCTCTCACTACTCTAAAGGGCCCCTTTGGCAATAGGAAACACGTAGACTATTGTGGAGATTGATTTTGGAATTTAGATGCACTCTTAACAATTTTGCTTAGCCATACATGTTCATATCCTTGAAGATGTATCATGGAACTGTTTCAGCCTTGTTGTTGTTTGTTGTTACGTGCCGTCAAGTCGTTTGCAACTCACAGCTACCCTTTGTACAACAGTCCTAATCCCTGCTCTATCCTGTGCCAATCGCAGTGCCTCTGACACACCCATCCCGATTGCCCCAGTCACTGAATCAATCCATCTCATAGAGGGTCTTCCCCTCTTGTGCCGTCCTTCCACCCTCCCAAGCATGATGTCCCTCTCCAAAGACCTGTCCCTCCTTGCAACATGCCCAAAGTATGTCAGATGAAGCCCCAGAATCCTTGCCTCCAAGGAATAGCCTGGTTTAACCCTCTCCAGGATGAATCTGTTTGTTATCTTGGCAGTTCGGGGTACATTCAATACTCTTCTTCTCCAGCACCACAGTTCAAAGGCATCAATTCTCCTTCTGTACTCCTTAGTCATTATCCAACTCTCTGATGCATAACAAGTGATTGCAAAGACCATGGCCTGTATCAGGTGCACCTTAGTCTCCAGAGGGACACCGTTGCTCTTGAGTACTTTAGAGTGGTCCCTAACAGCAGACTTTCCCATAGCAACATGTTTTTTGATTTCCTGGCTGCTGGTGCCAAGAGTGTTGACCATGGAGCCAAGCAAACTGAAGCTGTGAACAATCTCAATGTCTTCACCATCCAGAAGACACAAATTTAACTAACAAGTTAAAAGTACATGAATCAAAAATTAAAAGCAATAATATTCCAAGTAGAGGTTCTAACAGTGGCACAAATCAAGTTATAGAGGGAAGGTAGTAGTTCTCAAAATAAAAGGCTTATTGACTAGCACTTTGCTATTATAGAATGAAGGTTAGGAACCACAAGATGTAGAGCCTCAAGTTTGTCATTTATTGTTCTTAAGTCCTTGACCAAATTTCATCTACGACTGGGTTGTTTTACAGCTAAGAAGTCCACATGCAAGGCAGAGGTGAAGTAAGGAACTGCTAATGAGGTTTTCTCTATTCCAACAACTTAAGAAATAGTGAGAAGAGTTGAGACCTCAGAAGGTTTTTAGGACCAAATAGTAGGCTCTTGTGTCGAGGAGAAAATGAATATACTTACCAGTAAGGTTAATACTCACCCACAGCTCTTCTGGGAGGATCTAAATCGTTGAAGTGTCTTCCTTTGTTTCCAGCTGCAAGCTGGGGCCTGTCAGTCATGTCAGCCATGAGGACCTGATGTGGGCTGCCCTTGGCCATGTTTCCTTCAAATCCACACTTACAGCAGGTGAGTGAGAGCTTCCTCTCTACTTCCTTGCCTATCTGTGGCTCTCGTCTGTGACACTGTCGACTGAAGTGGCTCAGCTTTCCACAGTGGAAGCAATTCTGACCTCCTTTATTACCTTTGGGTGGCACTGTTTATGAATAAGACTTCCTTTTCCTGAATAGAACATTTCAAAGGACAGTTAAAGAAGACAAAGCAAAGTTTTGTAACAAAATGTGTAAAGAGCTAGGCTTGAAGATAAAAAATGGAAGAACTCACTTAACACTTCTAAAGCTGAAAGACAGAAAACAAATTCAAATTTTGAGTTACAACACTGGATAAATCTTGAATGATCAAGGAAGCAGAGGAGTGAGGATAGATGGAGGTAATATCATGGAATATCATTACGGTGGAGGGAGGGAGTAAAGGAAATGGGATAGATACAGTGGGCGCCTGGAAAGTTTGGGAAATGGTGGGCATAGTTCAATGGTGATTGATTTAATAAAACAAAATATATGAAAATGATAAACACGATATGAAGGAAAGTAAAAATCACAATGTATACAAATCTTGTTTGCAAAGCAAAATGGTTTTTTTAAAGTAGGTTATGGAAATATACCCAGTCAGTGTACCAAAATAAAAAGAAAATAATTCACTGACATGGAACCTTTTCAGAAAGAAGCATATGATCAAGAGTGCACATTAATGAATCAAGAAGTTCAAACTGCATGGAAAGCATTGTCAAAATTAAGTCCACAAGAATCAATGGGATATCAATTGATATGTTTCAACTAACAGATGTTGACTTGGATGTGTTCACCAGTCAGTGCTAGGAAATCTGGAAGAGAGATAGATGTCCAGCTGCCTGGAAGAGATCTCTGTTTGTTCCCATTTCCAAGTACAATGCATGCCATTAATATCTTATGCAAATGAATGTTGCTGAAGATTATCTAAACTTAGCTAGAACAGTATGTTGACAGAGAATAGTTAGAAGTTCAAGCTTGGTTTAAAAGAGGCCATGGTACTAGCAATATTATTGTTGATGTCAGACAGATCTTACTTCAAACCAGAGAATATCAGAATGTTTACCTGTGCTTTACTGACTATGCAAAGGCATTTGAAGAAACTGTTGTCAGAACAGCAAGATTGAAAATCAAGAGAGGTGTGCACCAGGATTACATACTTTCTCCACAATTTTTCAAACTGTATGCTGAGTTTATAATTTGAAGAGCAGAATTTTATGAAGAAAAATGTGACATCAGAATCAGAGGAAGATTCATCAAGATCTGGTGTGAAACAACAATGTATGGAAACTTTATAAGTAAACTACTATAATTTTTTTTGAAGACTGTTACTGGAGTGAGATGGTAGCTCATTGTGGTTTTGATTTGCATCTCTCTCATTGTCAGGGATTTGGAGCAAATCTTCACGTGTCCGTTTGCCATTCAAATATCTTCCTCTGTGAAATTCTTTCCATGTCTTTTGCCCATTTTATAATTGGGTTATCAGTCTTTTTTTTGTGGAGTCCCAGGAATATTGCATAAACTTTTGTTATAAGTCTCTTATCTAACTGAATTGTTTGTTCTCAGTATGTAGATTTTTTTTCATCCTGTTGGAAAAAGGCTTTGATACACATATAGATTTAACCTTTAGAAGGTCCTATGCATCAATTTTATATTCTTCAGATTCTGTATTTCTGGACTAGCACTTCTACACTTGATCCCAGTTTGTCTCTTATGAATGTTATGGTTTGGAGTCTCACTCCAGGTCTCTGATACACCTTGAGTTGATTGTGTGTATGGTGTTTCTGCAGGTGGAAGTCCAGTTTTGTCAGCACCATTTATTGAAGAGGTTATAATTTTCCCATTTGATAGTTTTGATTTCCTTATCAAAATTCAGCTGACCATAGATAGCTGAGTAATAAATGTTGGAGAGGATATGGTGAGAAAGGAACTCTTATACATTGTTGGTGGGATTGTAAAATGGTGCAACCATTCTGAAAGGCAGTTTGGTGCTTCCCCAAAAAGCTAAACATAGACATTCCATGTGACCCAGCTATTACAATAATTGGAATATACTCTGAGACTATGAGAAACTGAGGTGCAAATGGAGATTTGAACTCCAGTGTTCAAAGCAGCGTTATTCACCATCTCAAGAACATGGAAACAGCCAAAATGCCAACCACAAATGAATGAATGGAGAAATTATGATACATTCGCACATTGGAATACTATGCAGCATGCAAGAGCCATGATTTTGTAAATTATTATATAACTTGTGAGGGACTGGAAAACATTATGCTGAGTGAAATAACTCAGTCTCACAAGGATAAATATAGTAGAAACCCATTCTTGTATAGTGAGTATAAGGATCCAAGAGATGTGTGAGAGGTTGGAAGTAGAGGGACGAGGTTGTGCAGGGAGGAAGAGGAGATTAATCATGGGGATGTACAATTAGTTGCATGAAGGGATGAGGGAAATTGAAAACATCTGTTCTGGAAACAATGTATTCAAATTTTGTAAATAAACTAGTAGAAAATTTTAAAAATGAAATAAATATGAAATAAATTTAAAAACTCCTCATCAACAACTTGTATTATGCACATGGCATAACCTTACTTACAGAGAATGAGGAGAACTTGAAGTACTTTCTGCAGAAGATTAAAGACTACAGGTGTCTACATGAAGTAAATCTCAACATCAAGAAGAACAATAATGTCAATTTGAAGTCTACAGTGCACTTTATTCTGGGCATAGTCTTCTCTATCACCTGCTATGCATCAGATAGCTGGACAATGAATAAAGATGACAGAAAAAGAAGAATAGATACCTTTGAGTTGTAGTGCTGAGAAAAATACTGTATATCCCATAGACTGCCAAAGGACAAAGAGATATGTCTTAGAAAAAGTGTAGACATTGTGCTTCTTGGAGGCAAGGATAGCAAAGTTTCATCGTTCAGGCTTTGGACAAGTAGCTAGCTGAGGCTATTCCTTGGAAAAGAACATCATGTTAGAAAGATGGAAGGTCAGAAAAGGAGAGGAAGACCCTCAACTAAATGAATTGTCACTTTGACTTCAACAGTGGGCTCTAGTGTATCAGATATGATCAGGATGGCACAGGACAGAGCAAGGTTCAAATTGTTCATTGGGTTTCTGTGAATAGTACTTAATTTGACAGCACCTAACAACAGCAACAACAACAACAACAACAGGCTAGAGGCAAAATCATGACAGATGGAGAGAAGACTGAAATTATGAATTATTTCAATTTACTTGGATTCACAGTCAACACACTTGTTACTAGCAGTTAGGGAGATCAAGAGAAGTGTAGCATGGAGAAAATCTGCTGTTGGTGCCTCCTCCAAATTCCTAAACAAAAATTATGTCAAGTGAGACTAAAGTATGTCTGTTCAAGTTATGGTCCTTCTGGTCACCTATATACATGAGAGTTGGAAAAGAAATAAAGATTGTTGTTGTTGTTGTTATGTGCCATTGATTTGCAGAAGAACTGATGCCTTTGTGTTGGAGAAGAACATTGAATATATCCCATGAACTGCCTAAAAATAAACAGTTACCTCTTGCAACCAGAATGTTCCCTGGAGGCATAGAAGATAAAGGTTTGGTCTCACATACTTGGAGCATGTTACAAAGAGAATTTATTTCCTTGGTGAGGAACATTATGCTTGGATAGGTGGAAAGGTCAGCAAAGGAGAGCAAGATCCTCAAAGAGGTTGATTGATGCAATAACTTCATCAATAGGCTGGACTAAGTTAGAGATGACGAGTGTGGCACAAGAGAGGACAGGATTCAGAATCCTTTGTTCATTGAGTCCCTATGAGTTGTACTCACTTCAATAGAGTCTAAAAACATACCTAGAAGTAATGATGGCAGAAGAATAAAGTACTTTGATTCAAACCAGTAGGTTGAGGATTTGGGTACATCTATCAGATCTTTCAGAAAAAAACATTCAGAGTCTGCTCTCTTAGAGATTACAGCCGAGGAAACTTAATGAGGAGCTTATTTTACCTTTTGGACTTAGAGTCAAAAGATGATGGTTCAAGTCTATCAATTTATCTGCAAGTAAAAGATAAGAAATCTTCTGTAAAGATTTACGGACTTGGAATTCTTACAGAAGACTTCCATGAATCAAAACTGATTCAACTGCAGTAAATTCTGCAAGTCAAAATCCGCTGACTGAATGAATGAGTGGAAGCCCAAAATCTCTGTAAATGTTTATGAAAATTAATAAAATATAATTATAGGAAAAAAAAAATCCGCTGACTGAACAATACACAGTAACAACAATTTTGTTCAAGGGTTGTGTGCATAACAAGAAGTAACTGTTGTCAGGACATTTATGTTTCTCTTTATTTATTCCTACTTCTATGAAGTTACTTAAATTATTGACAAACAAAAACATATTTCATTATGATGACTTGAGCCTTAGGTGGTGGTCGTTGTTGTTATGTGCCGTCAAGTCACTTGCGACTCTTAGCAACCCTATGCACAACAGCTCTAAACCCTGCTCTATCCTGTGCCAATCCCACTGCCTCTGACACACCCATCCCAACTACAAGAAAGAAACTTAGGTAGAATATTTATTTTACATAGCTTTTGATGGATATGTAAAAATTTCTGTTATGTTACAATTTTTCTTCCACATTATTTACTCTTATAGTAATCAAAATCTATTAGGAAAAAATGTAAAATGTTTTCCTACTAAATGTAAGTATTGGCAAGAAAACAGTGTGCACTGAAATAATTCTGTAATATTATTTCCAATTATTTATAAAGGAGGTGCTCTCATTATTCTTATTAGATTTTTACACATTTTAATTATTTCTAAATCATCTTCCTTTAGAGTGGGTCATAATTATGTGGATTTATTCTTAATTAAGGTTAGTAAAACCAGAGTATAGCTTTTATACTAAGTATAGCAACTTAGATTTACCACAATCCATCATCTTGCAACCAACTGCGAGCACGTTTGCCCTCTGTCATTATTATAACAAATTGCATGCTTAATTATAAATGAAGATACAAATTGTGAAATATTAATTCAATCAGGACATGTTTATTAATAATATATAATTCTAACATTTTCATGTTCAAAAAATGAATTTAAAATTTACTGAAAAAATAAAAACAAATAATATTACATTTATGAAACAAGAAATCATCCATTTTTTTTAATAGCAAAAAGTACATTCTCAGAGAAATTCAAAGCAGAGTAAAACATTCTGTTAGTTTGTAAAGGAAAGCTGCTTAATAAGAATACAGCTGTTATAAAATGGCACCTCAACAAGGGTAGCCTTTTATCTATTAGAAATCAAGAGACTAATTCTTAGCCTTTAGATAAGAAAATAACTCTATGTGATAAAGATAAATGGGCCTTGCTTTGCAGCCCCTTTGAGAGAAGGGTTCTAAATGAAACAGTTCTGGTGTGGTGAATTGTGATAGCTTTTCATATTCCCAAGCAGGCTAGAGCATCTGGAAATCTAATTCCCTAAACATTTTCCTTTGCAGTCTTTAAACAGAATAGAAAAATGATGAAGCAGATAAACATCTGCCAGTTACTGAAAACCAATACTTTCTTCAATAGGTCATTATAATTATGCTTAGAAAATATTTACTGTGTGTTCTGTAAAGACTCCTGGTGGTACCTGAGTTAAGTGCTCAGATGCTATGGGATGAACTGCACTTAAAAGCTACTAGTTGCTCTAGAAAGATAATATAGTCCTCTACTGCTGCAAAGATTAAACAAACAAACCAACCCCACCAAAAAACCAACCCAAAGAAAACACCAAAACAAAAACAAAGAAACAAACAAAAAAAAAAATCAAATCAAATCCAACAAACCAAAACAAATCCTGTCATTATGACTCATGCTAACCCTTGAGACCAAATCTTTATAAAAAGAGACTTGTCTATTTTTCATTTGTGTTGTGATTGGTTGATTTGAACTGCTGACCTTACAGTTAGCAGCTTGAACTTACACTACTACAACACCAAGAATCCTTTACATAAAGATTGTTTTTGTTTTTATATGGTGTCATCTGGTTGACTGCTAGTCAGAAGAACCCATGAAGAGCAGATGGAAATCTTGGCCTTTCTTGTGTCATCTTCACAATCCACCCCTTGTAGTCACAATCAATTGCTCTCATTGAAGGTGATCATCTCTCCATTGACCTTCCACTTTTTTCAAGTATGTTGTTTTTTTTCCAAGAACTGGTACCTCCTGCCTCCTGACGGCTCAAAATATGTAAAGTGAAGTTTCATTTTCTATGGCTTTAAGGAGCTGCCATGTTACCCTTCCCTTCAAGAAGGATTTGTTTGTTCCTTTAGCAGTTATCTATTCAGTACTTTTGAACAACACCACAGCTCAAAAGCATTGATTCTCTGTTCTTCCTTATTCATTGTCTATCTTTCACAGCATAAGAAACAGGTGAAAATACAATGTTTTGCATCTGGAGTACCTTAAATCTTTAAACGGAAATTCTGTCTCATTAGTACTTTTTGTTTGGTTTTTGCATTATCTTTTATTGGTGGCCTAGTGGTAAGAAGTTGCTTTGTAATCTCGAAGGCATATAGTTCACATCCACCCACTGCTCTGAGGGAGAAAGAAGAAAAATTTCTTCCCATGCTATTAACTGCCCCTGAAAACCCACTGGAGGGTCAGCTATGGGTTAGTTCTGACTCAATGTTGTTGTTGTTACTGTTGTTGTTATGTGCCATCGAGTCATTTGTGACTCATAGCGATCCTATGTACAAGAGCTCTAAACGCTGTTCTATCCTGACTCAATGATACACAACAACAATAATTATTACACACTGTATTTCATTCTTGTGCAATGTGTCATACCCAATATTTTATTTAAGTTGTGTTTCATATAATCATTCATATGCATTTTATCTTACATAATTATTTACTATTAACTATTACTATTATTATGCAATCTTTTTGAATCCTAATCGAATTTCTCCCTTAATCCATCTTCTAAATTATTCTTTAGTGATTTCCTCCTTTTCCCTTTTTCCACCTCCTTTTTTCTGAAACTCTTTCCCTTCTTATATTTATTTATGTAGATAAATATTTATTCTTAGCATTTTAAAGAGGCTTTTGAGAGCAGATTTGCCCAATGCAAAATATCTTTCGGCTTCTTGATGTCTATTTCTGTGGGTATTGCTTATAGATATAAGTGAAGTGGAATTATTAACAATCTCAATCATTTCTCCATGTATCATGCTTTTGGGTGGTAGTCCAAATGTGAGGATTTTAGTTTTCTTTATTTTGGGATATCATGCCAGTATGCATGGTAAGTATAAGTCTGTAGTCTGTGGTCTTCTTCAATAGGTGCTTCAAATCTTTATTTTCAGCTAACAAATTTGTATCATCTGCATAATTCAGGTTCTTGATGAGACTTGTTCTAATAGATGCTACATTCTTCTTACTATAGTCTGACTTCTCAGATGATTTGCTAAATATAGATTTTACTTATTGGGGAAAAGATACAACAATGAAACACACATTCCTGCTTTTAAACCGTGCAATATTTCCTTGTTCTTTATGAAATATAGTTTCTTTTTCTATGAACAGGATTCACATGAGTACATTCTGGAATTTTCATTCTCTTCAATATTATCTGTAGTTTCTTTTGACCCAAATAATCAAACCCCTCTTTATATTCAATAAAACAGCTTTGGGATTATTATGACCATTCTTCTCTGTTTGATAGAGTCACAACATGTCAAAACAAAAATTAGATTTTTGTTTTGTATAATTAATGCTTACACAAAACCCTGAGAGCTATTAAATGAAGTTTTTCTCTTTACACATGTGTGGTTCAATTTGGAGGAAATTAATTTAAGCCACACAATACCCTTTAAAGTTTGGAAAATTATACTTTGGAAATAGTTATGGAAAAGATCGTAGTATTTGTGTTAGAAATGCAAGAGTTAATTGTATTACTTGAATAAGGTTAAACTTTGAGTTTTGAAAGCAGGAGTGGCATCTACTTCCTAAACAACATATTTCTGGAAACTCTACGAACTTTGAGAAACAATAGTTATAAAAAGGCTTCAGGTCTTTCATTCATAGGGTCACTATGAGTCATGTTTGACTCAATAGCAATCAACAACAACAAACCTTGAATTATAGCAAATAAACTTATATTTTATTATGAAATAATGAGAAATTGATTTTTTTTCATGAACAAAAGTTTCTTTGAAGTTTTAAACCTTATTATAATACTAAATCTCCAGATGTTATACTTAACCACATTTTATTGAGTTTAAAGATGATGAAAGTTTGAATTTGTGCGAGGATATTGTTCCTTTTGTTTTGTGCCCTTGATTCACCTGCAACTATAGAGATCCTATGAACAATCACTCTAAGCCCTGTCTGTCTTGAGAGAATTGCACAACTTCCAACACATCTAGCCCCATTACCAAAGTGACTCTGTCACCTCAGCACTGCCAGGTTCTTCTCTCCTCCACCCTTCCACGCATGATGTCCTTCTCCAAAGACTGGTCTTTTCTGTACATGCATCAAAAGTATGTGAGACAAAGCTTCAAATCCTTGAATAGCATATGAATGGATAGATAATGACAATTGTATTGGAACAGATGAAAGAAAGAACTGTTTAAAAGGAATAGATTGTTACATGATTAGGCAACATACAAATGACAACAGCCAAGAGTAAGAGGTACATTATTGCAAAGAGGATTGAGGGTGGGGGTGGGAGGAGGTAGGAAATTATGCAACAATGAATAATTTTTTTTTCAAGTGAACTGGCAGAGGGGAAAGGGAGAGAGAGGGAGTAAAATGTACAACAATGAATGAAAGAAAATCTAATTTCTCTGTAAATTATTGTTAAAATCATGATTAAAATAAAATTTAATTAAAAAGAAAGAATCCTTGTCATCAAGGAACAACTTGGATTCACTCTCTCCAGGACAGACAGACCTGTTTGTTCTTTTGGCATTCCGTGGTACATTAAGTACTCTTCTCCAGCACCACAACTCAAAAGTTATCCATTCTTCTTTTATCATCTTTATTGATAGTCCAGCTCTCTGAAGCATAGCAAGTAATTGCAAAGACAATGGCCGAGATCAGGGACACTTTAGTCTCTTGACTGACGTTGCTTTTCAGCATTTGGAAGAGATCTCTGGCAGCAGATATTCTTAATGTAATTCCTCTTTTGATTTCCTGACTGCTGATGCCAAGAGTGTTGACTGCGGAAACAAGCAAAGTGAAACTGATAACAATCTCAATTTCTTCTCCATCTATCATGTTACTGCCAATTGGTCAGGTGTCGAGAATATTTGTGTTCTTAGTTCTGAGATGCAATCCCTTTGGAAGATTGCAGTCCTTCATCTTCTGTAGTAAATGTTTCAAATCTCCTCAGTTTCAGAAAGCTACGTTCTGTTATATGTATAACATAAGTTGTTGATGGGTCTTCCTGTAATTATGATGCCAGATTCCTTCTTATAATGTCCAGTTTCCTGAAGGATGTGTTCTCCACATAGTTTGCAAAGGAATGGGAAAAGTATGAATCTCTGATGATCTCCTTTCTTGATTTTGAAAAATATGGTGTTTCCTTACTTTGTTTATATGACGGCTTCCTGTTGTAAGTATAGGTTTTGTATGAGCACAATCAAGTGTTTTGGGATTCCCATTCTTCTCACCATTAGCCACCATTTGTTGTGATCCACACAGTCAAATGCCCTTGCATAGAAAATGAAACACAAATATATATGCTTCTAGTACTCTCTTCTTTCTCCCAAGATCCATCTGAAATTGCCGTTTTTGTTTTCCCCTAGAGACGCGACCACTTCTAAATCCAGCTTGTATTTCTGGTAATTCTCTGTTGACATACCGTTCGAGTTATTTTTGGATAACCTTGATTGTTTTGGATAATTCAGCCAGATTTAACTTACGTGTGATATTATTGTTTAATAATTTGTACACTCTGCTGGATAACCTTTTTTTTTTTTAATAGGAGTAAACATGTATCTTAGTCCATCCGTTGACCAGGTAGTTGTCCTCCAGAATTCTTTGCACAACCTGGTGAGCACATGTAGGGCTGCATTTATTTGTTGAAATATGTCAATTGGTATGTCACCAATTCCTGAGATTGAAAAAGTATGGAGATAGGACACATTCCTGGTGCACACACTTTCTGATTTTAATTCCTGCAGTGTTTCCTTGCTCTGTTCTGATGACTGCCTCCAGTCCAAGTATCGGTTTTGCATAAGTACAATCAAGTGTTCTCGGATTCCCATTTCTCTCAGAGTTATCCACAGTTTGATGTGATCTACCCAGTCAAATGACTTTGCATAGTCAATGAAACACAGGTAGACATTCCTCTGGTACTTTCTGCTTTCAGCCAAGATACATCTAACATTAGCTGTAATATCCCTAGTACCACAAACTCTTCTTAACCCAGCTTGCACTTCGTACATATAAGATCTAAAATTCCATTCCTTTCAGATAGTCTTTCCCTTAATCTATTTCAAGTAGTGTTCATTATTTACCTATTTTCTTATTCTGCCCCACCCTAGCAAGCAGCAGCACATAACAACAACAACTCCACCCTAGTTCATGTTAGTTTTGTAACAGTAATGTGTCCTTCTGTAACAGAGATATATAACTTAGCATGTATTCAAAGCTCATGCATGTTTTGTAGTGTTTTAATAGTTTATTTAGTTTATTGCTTTTCAATGCTTTGTGACATTCTATTTTGGGAATGTGTAACAGTTTTTCTATCTCTGAAAACAATATCAAAGTTTTAAGAAATATTAAAGGTAGTTAAAAAGAGTCAAACTAAATGAGAGCGATTAAATATTGCTTCTCAATAATTATACTGAGTAGGAGTGGTTTAAATGCATTGTTGAAGAGAAAAAGAGTAGTAGATTGATTTTTAAAAAGAGCCTTCCTGTATGGTGTTACAAGAGACACACTTGAGAAACTAAGATAATGAAAGACTGAAAAGCAAAGGGTGGGGATAATATACCAAGCAAATGGCAACCAAAAAAGAGCTCGAGTAGGGATATTAATCTGTAATAAAATAGACTTCTGGGTACAAACTGCCATCAATTGCAAGGAAGGACACCATATAATGCTTAAAGGGTTAATGGAACAAGAGAACAAAATCTTAACTATCTGTGCACCAAGTGAGAGAGCTGCAACACACACAAAACAAACATTACATAGAATTAAAGAAATAGACAATACCGTAAGAATACATGAGACTTCATACCTCTCAAGGAGAGATAAGGTGACTAGACAGAATCTCAACAAAAATTTAAAAGATCAAAACTCTAAAATTAAGCAATTGAATCTCAGGGAAATATACAGATTGGTGCACCTTCAATTTCAACATACATCTTCTCCAGCATGTACAGAACCTTCTTAGAATAAATGATATTTTAGGTAAAAAAATAAGCCTCAATAAATTTAAAAAAAAAGAAATTCCATGAAGCCTTTTCTTAGACTGCAATGGTATTAATGCAGTATTTTAACACTTGTACTTTATTAAAATCAATATTCAGTTTACAATAATGTTCCTGGTTTTTGCAATTATATACAACATTGCTATGTACTTTAAAAAATAGTATATAAAGAATTAAACAGCCATGTGCGTATGTGAGCATGAGACATGTAGGGGGAGGAGAGGAAAGATTGGTTAAAATTTTAAATGTGCTGTCCTGAGAGGTAATAGAATTTTATACACCAGTAGGAGTGGCATCCACTTCCTAAGCCACATGCCTCTGGAAACTCTATGAACTTTGAGAAATGACAATAGTCATAGAAAGCCTTTAGGTATTTTATTCATAGAGCCTCTATGAGTCGTGCTTGACTCGATGGCAATCAACAACAATAACGGTAGTTAACAAGCACATTTTCTTTCTTTTTTTTTTGCAAAAATAGAAGGTGTAATATTTTAGTAATCTGCATTATGCATATGCCATTCTCTTGCTTGCTGAAAGTGAGGAGGACTTGAAGCATTTGTTACAGAAGATCAAGAAATGCAGCCTTCAATATGGCTTGCATTTCACTGTCAAGAAAACAAAGGGTCTTACCACTGGACAGATAGGCAACATCGTGCCGGATGGAGAAGAGATTGAAACTGTCAACAACTTCATCTTATTTGGATCTACAATTAATATCCTTGGTATCAGCAGTCATGAAATCAGGAGATGTATTACATTGGAAAAGCCTGCAGTTACAGACCTCTCCAAGCTATTGAAGAATAATGATATCAGTCTGAGAAGTCTTATTCTACCATTGTTTTTCTGGTCACTATGTGACTGAGAACTAGATAGTAAATAAAGTAGACAGAAGAAAAAAATGATATCTTTTAGCTGCAGGGTTGGAGAGGAACATTGAACATTGCATGAACTAATAAAAGAAAAGAACTTTGTCTTGGGGAGGGTGCAGGCAGAGTGCTCTTTGGAGGAAATGATGAGACTTCACCTCACATCCTTTGGGCATGTTACTAGAATGGGGCCATTGTTTGGGGAGGGACATGATGCGTATAAAGGTGAAGGACCATGAAGGAAAACAAGATCCTCAACTGGATAGATGGGGACACGGTGACCACTGCAATGAGTTCATATGTGTCAGGAAGTGTGAAGGTGCCAGAGGGTATGACAGGGTTCAGATCCGTTAGTCATAGAGTCACTATGAGTCATACTCAACTTGACGGTACCTAACAACAACAGCAATGTGTTAGTAATCTCAAATGAATCAGAACATTTTTGGTCTTTGTTGTAAGCGTGACAGAGATGATGAGAATGACACAGGACAGAGCCACCAGAGCTCCCTAATCAACATGAGCAAGGATAGCAACTTCAAAACTAAAATAGTCTTATCCAGAGCTCAGTATTTACAATAGCTTCCAATGCATCTGAAAGTTGGACAATGAGTAAGGAAAACTGAAGAAAAATCAATACATTTAGGAGTATTGACTATATCATAGAATGCCAAGAAGAACAAAATAACCTGTCTCAAAAGAAATGCAATTACTGTGTTCTTTAGAAGAAAGGATGGTTGTGAACAGTTCTTGTTGTTGTTAAATACAGCTGAGTTGAGTATGACTCATAGCGACCTTCTGAAAAAAAGATCTGAACCTTGTTCTGTCTAGTGCCATCCTAAAACATAAGAATGCATGGCAGAAGTTACCATGTCAATCGACATGGTTGAGAGTCTTCCTTTCCTAAACCAAACCTTTACCATTTCCACCATCATGACCTTTTCCAAGGAATATCATCTCCTAGCAACATGCCCAAAATATGTGAGATGAAGCCTCATCATTCTTGACTCCAAAGAACAGTCAGGCTGCACCTTCTCTAAGACATCTCTTTTTGTTCTTTTGGCAGTTTATGAGATGTTCGTTGTTATTCACCAGCACCACAGCTCAAAGATGTCAATTCTTTTTCTGCCATCCTTATTTCTTGTCCACCTCTCAGATGCATAGCAAATAATCTATTATTGTTGTTAATTGCCTTCAAGTAGAGCACGACTCATAGCGACCTTATGAACAAAAGGCCTAAAGCCCCTCTAAAGCTATCAACATTTATCAAAGTTCATAGAGTTTCCAGAGGCATGTTGCTTAGAAAGTAGTTGCCACACTTGCTTCCAAACATGGCATAGTATGTTGTTTTTATGTGCCACTGAGTCACCTGTGATACATAGCAATCCTATGTACAGCAGCTCTGAACCCTTCCTTGTCCTGATCCAGTCTCACTAATTCTGAAACACCAACCCTGGCCACAGAGCTTCTCCTAGATAGATAGATAGATAGATAATTATATATACACATGTATATATATGTGTGTGTATGTATGTCTGTATATGTATTTATATATATGTGTATATATATATGTATATCTAATATATTTATCCTTTCTATTCTAGTGGTAATTATTATCATGAATAAAAACAAAGGTTTGTTTTGGAACAAACATCGAACACATATTACCTTTAAAAAAAACCTAACAAAGTCGCTAATCAATGTTGTTTCCTTAAACTTTTACAAGGTGTCTGGGAAGCTTCAGCATTTTCACTATTCTACACAGTAGCAGCTTAGATCCACTCAACTGTGTTATAAGTGAAAAGCCTGGCAGTAAGTTTCAAACAATTATAGCAAGAGAACCTTGAGAAACAGTTTCACACTGTCGTGCATGAGGTCACTATAATTTACTCCGTGGAAACTTTTTTTTTAAGTTATGACAGACACTTTCTCAAAACTGTATAATTACAAGAGCTCCTAGTGACTTGATTGGTGAGGAGTTGCACTGTCAACCCAAAGGGAAATTTGAATCCGTCAGTTACTTTGAGGCAGAGAGATGGACAATGTCCTTCTGTGTGATTTGAATTCTCTGAAATCCATCTGTAGGGTCAGCTATGGGTTGGTTGCAACTTAAAGGGAATGAGCTGAGCTGAATGATAGATTAACTCATTAGTATCATAATATTATCGTTCTAATACTGTATATGCATTAGGCACTTACAGTACTCACGATTTTATTCTCATTTTTAATGTGAGGAAAAAAGATAATCAAGGTTTAAGTGCACTCACTCTTCACTTAGAAAAATGTTTAAATTTTAAAAATATGAGTCATTATGCAGAGATCAGCATTGTGTGAAATTGAAGGGTGATTAAATAATATCACCAAATAGAAGGTGACCTTACCTTTGTGTAACTGCCAAATTATTCTATTACATAGCCACCAAATGACTGTGTATCATAGGTCAGCTAATTAGACACACGTCTTTAACCTTGATTGTCTTGCACCTCACTATTTACTAGTGTCAGAACTGTGTCACTAAGATGAAAAATTATTGGAGAGAAGGTTTTTCACTATTGCAAACGTGAAATGGCAAGTGACAAAGTAGTCCGTATGTAAGGATTTGCTCAAGGGTACACAAACGTCCTTGTCATGATACTGTTTCTTTTATCCCAGGCAGTGAGCTTTTATAGTTCACACTACATTTCCATTGTTTTACCATGATGAAAGAAAATGTCAGTCCCTAGTCTTGATGTTCAATGGATGGTAAAAGTGTTATTTAAGAGTACCTATCAACAGAATGTGCTATGTTTAAAACTATGGAGACTTTAAATTCTTTAAACAAGAAAGATTTTGGACTGCCAAGAGAACAAAGAGGTCTGTCTTGGAGAGGGTGAAACCAAGTTTTTCCTTGGAGCCAAAGATTTGGAAGCTTCATCTCACATAATATAGCCACATGGCCAGGAGAAACCAGTCCTTGGAGAAGGACTTGGAAGAGTGGAGGGACAGTGCAAAAGAGACCCTTGATGAGATGGATTGAGGCAGTAACTAGTGTTACAGATGTAGGTGTGTTGGAGTCAGTGAGACTGGCTCAGGCTAGGAGGGATTCAGACCTATAGTATATATGCAGCTATGAATTGTGGGTGACTCAATGGCACATAACAACAAACAACAACACAGTAGTCATCTGGGCCGATGGCAGGCACTTATTCTTTATGTAGTAGCAACAAATTATTGACTAGTGTGACACCATCTGTATGCTGAACAAATTATCTGAGAAGCTGGGCTCTTTGAAGAGGAGTGTTAAATAAGGATTGGTGGGAGACTCATCAATATTCTACATTATGTTGATAACACAACTTCACTTTCTGAAAGTGAGGAGGACTTGAGGCTCTCAAGGAATGCATCCTTCAGTATGGATTGCATCTCAATGACAGGAAAACAAAGACCATTACCACTGAATGGGCAGTGTCATGATAGATGGAGAGGAGATTGGAACTTTCAACAGCTTCATCTTGATTGGATCCACAATTAACACCCTTGGTACCAGCAGTCAGGAAGTAAGGAGATGAATTGCACTGGGACAATCTGCAGTTAGGGACCTTTCCAAATTATTTAATAATAATGTCAGTTTGAGGACTAAGTTGCATCTGATTCAGGCCATGGTCTTTCTGATTACTAGCTATGCATATGAGACCTGGACAATGAATAAAGATGACATAGAAAGAATTGATGCCTTTGAGCAGTGGTGTTGGAGAGGAGCACTGAACATCTCATGGATGGCCAAGAGAATAAACAACTATGTCTTGGAGAGGGTGCAGCTAGAATGCTCTTTGGAGGGAGGAATAAAGAGACTTTGTCTCATGTCCTTCAGGTATGTTGCTCAGAGGTGCTATTCTTTGGAGAAGGACATGATGCTGGAAAAGGTGGAGGGCCAGGAAAAGAGAGGAAGACCCTCAAACAGGTGAATTGACCTGGTGACGGTTTGCGATGAGCTCTTGTGTGTCAGAAAGTGTGAGGATAGGACAGGATAGAATAGTGCTCAGTTCTTTTGTTCATAGGTTCACTCTGAGTCATGGTAAATTCCGCGGCACTTAATGACCTAACAACAGAGAGTGAAAAAGGGAGAACTGAAACCTGATATAACAATCAGTATTACTGAAATAAGAATGAAACATGGTATTCAAAAGACATGGGAGTTGCATGAAAGACAGAATTCAGCTTATTAAATAAGCAAATAAAAGTAATGGGAGAACCTTTTAAAGTTGCTCTAGTAAAATATATACTTTAGGATGCTACGTTTAGCATTTTCATCTTAAGACCTGTCAAATGTAGTTAGAGCATGAGGAAGCCCAATTCTTTTTTTCTGTAATATAGGAATGTCACCTGTTGTGGTAAAGATGCTGAGAACATGCTATAGTAAAATTTCAGTACACATTAAGGATAAATTAGGAACAAATGGACAATGATATATATACATCAAAAGTAATTAAGCATTACACAGCAGTGATTGTTTGAAATGGAATGGCATTTTATTTCCTTATATAAAATTTTACTGAACTATTATCCAAATAGGTACAAGGGCATTAAGTTTAAAATTGTCTTAAACTGTGATTGAATAGGAAATGCTCTACACAATTTTGCAACCCATTAAAAATATGAATAGGCAGTTTTATTTCACCTTCAACATGATTTCCTTAGAAAATAGGAAATACATTAAAAATCATGTAGGTTGTTATCTTATGACCATAAAATAATATTAGCAGCTAAACTGTGGTAATATCATGATGAAAGGAAATAAAAATAATATATGTTCTTTTCTCTTTCACCTCTTTTTACATATTTTAATTTTTAACATAATATAGGGGAAATTCATGCACATTTATTGTATTGTTTTAAAATACCCACTGAGCCATGCATTTGTGGGGTTTTTTAATAACCTTACTGTAATCCGACTTATCTTCAATAAGGTGTACATATTTAAAGTACAAGTGAGCATTGACAGATATATAAACTTAGGAAAATCACCACCTTCATGAATATATTGAGCATCTTAATCATATTTAAAAATGGTTTGTACTCATTTGATGTACCTCACTTATTCTATTATTAATTTATACTAAAATAGTTGACTTATGTAATTATTTTGGAGTTATATATTTTCTGTCTTTCTTCTTCCATGCACCATTAATATTTTATGTAGTTTGGCCCTGTTTCTGCGTTAATAGTGTTCCACTACATGAACTCATTCATTTGCTGATGGATATTCACATTGCCTCCAGTTCGGAAGTATTATGAATAAAAATAAACACATATTTGAGTGCACACACACTTTCTTTTTTGAGGTAAATACTTCTCTGAGTGAAATGACTACATTCTATAATAGTTATATATTTGACATTTTAAGAACTTTAAAAGTATTTTCCTTCTCAAGAGTAGATGTCAGTTCTAGATTTTCCACAGGACACCACACCGGACACCTATTTTCATTCCTATTTAGTTTTCTTTTTAAATTATTATTTAATTTTAAATATGTGATAGTTATGAATAGTGGAACACATGCTTTTTGATTCACTAATATTGCATTTATTCTTAATATCATGCACTCCTACATAATTTCAAATTCATAAACTAACTTGTTTGTAGAGTGCATTTCAACTTATAATGATCATATGTGTAAGAATTGAACTGTGCTTCATAGACATTTAAACTAATGTTTTCCGGAATTTCTTACAATTGTGTTGTTTTTGGTTTTGGTTTTGGTTTTCTCTCCATCAAGTCTTCTTATGCAATCATTTTCGGTGGTTTTTAACTTCCAGCTCTAATCGTTTACCACCAAAGAATTTTCATCAAGTTAATATCCATTACCTTCGAGTTGCTGAAGAGTCATAGATAACCTATAGGACAGCATAGAAATGCTCTTAAGGTTTAAACATGTGTGATCTTTATAGAAACTGTCGTCCACATCTTTCTCTTACACAGCAGCTGGTACATTCAATTGACTCTTGTCCAACCAGTGTTACACTTTAACTACTGTAACAACTGAGATTTGTTGTGTGTGGGGTTTTTTTGTTTTTAATCTTTTTTTTAATATTTTATACTGGTTTACAATGTTCATAAAGTTCATGTTCGCCATAAATGGCTTAGATGTGCTACAGCTTCGGGAGCAGCGGCAGGTCATGCCAGGCTTGAGTCGCTCTAAGCCCTCCCCAGAAAGCCATCACCGTCTCTGAGTCCCTGCTCTGTGGTAACCACGTGGATGGAAAGGCAGTGATCAAAAATGTGGACATGTCGGAGCAGATGCAACAGGACTCCGTGGAGTGCGCGACCCAGGCGCTGGAGAAATACAATATAGAGAGGACATTGAGGCCCACATCAAGAAGGGGTTTGACAAGAAGTACAACCCCACCTGGCACTGCATCTTGGGGAGAAACTTCGGTAGTTATGTGACACATGAACCTAAGCACTTCATCTACTTCTACCTGGACCAAGTCGCCATTCTTCTGTTCAAATCTGCTTGGACTGTGCCCACACACCCAATGATCCATCGAGAAAAAAAGGACTGCAGCCTAAATTCCAAATACCAGAGACTGAAATCTTCAGCCTTGCATCTTTGAGCCTTTGTTGTGTTTAGTGCAGGTTTGTTGTGGTTATAAAGCAATTAGCAAATTTAAAAAAAAAGTTCATATACATTGTTTCTCACACCATACTTGCTCCCTTTCCTTTACCAATAAGACAAATTGTTATTGTTGTTAAGTATTATGGCGTCTCCTTCTATTTGTAAACCTACCTAGTAAATAAAGAAACCTCGCTCAATCTTATGCCATCCTCACAGTCACTTCTATACTGAGTCCATCGTTGCAAGCACTATCAATCCATCTCCATGAAGGGCTTTCTCTCCTTAGCAGACACATTACTTGTCTAAGAATGAAGCATTGCCAAGAACTGGACCCTCCCATTAACATGTTCAGTACAAGAGAGTATAAATCTCCCCATTCTTGCGTCTAAAGAATACTCTGACCATACTTTTTCTAAGGCAAATCTGATTGTTATTCTGGCACTTTGAGGTATATTCAACACTCTTTACAGCTAACAAATTCTTTTCTACCATTTCCATTTCAATACTTTCAAATCTTACACTTCTACTAAAAGCATAGAATAAGCACACCTCTGTTTTTCTTTAAACAATATTTTTCTTTTTAAAAAATATGAAATGCTTCAGGAATCCATTCTTGCCTAGGGGTCATGCTAATCTTTTCTGTATCATTTCAATTTTAGTATATGTGCTTCCAAAGCGAGCACTAAACGTTATTTTTCAACTGAGCCTTTGAATTATAGTATTGAAGATGAGTATTGGATAAACTATGAACTGCCATAGAATGATTAAATCTCTCTTGGAAGAAGTATGATGAGGGTACCCCTTAGAGGGAAGGATGGTGACACTTGCACCTCATGTACTTTGGGCATGTAGTCGGGAAAGACCTATTGTAGAAAGAAGACACCATGCAGCAAAGGATAGAAGGTCAGTGAGAGGAAGACCCTTGAGATGCAGTGACACTGTGACTTCTACAATGTCCTTGGGCATGGTGGAGATTGTGATGATGGTGTAGGACAGGGCTTTGTGTCATAGTGTACCTGATGGCACCTAAAACCAACAGTAACTTTTAAAAATTATTCCCCCCAAATTGTGGCTTTAAATTAAATAGAATAAAAGAGGCTTAGCATCAAGAAGACAAAGATTCTCACCACTGGACCAATTGGAAGCTTCATGATGGATGGAGAAGAGATTTAGGTTGCTAACAATTTCAGCTCGCTTTCCTCCACAATCAACACTCTGGCACCAGCAGTAAGAAAATGAAAGATGAATTGCACCGGAAGTCTGCTGTTGGGAACCTCTCCAAAGGAGTGATGATATCAGTCTAGAGACTAAGGCACACCTGATCTAGGAATGGTCTTCACAATTATATGCTATGCATCAGAGAGCTGGATGATGACTAAGAATGACAGAAGAATAATTAATGCCTTTGAGTTGAGATGCTGAATGAAGGTATTGAAGATACCATGGACTGCTAGGAGAACAAAAAAGTCTTTCTTAGAGAGAGTGAAATCAAGTTTCTCCTTGGAGGTAAGGATTTTGAAGCTCCATCTCACATACTTTGAGCATGTGGCCAGGAGGCACCTGTCTTTGGAGAAGGACATCATGTTGCAAGAGGGTGGAGACACACACAGGAAAGGAAGCCTGTTGACGAAATGCATTGACAGGATAATTTGGCAATGACGTTGTGTTGGAGTCAGTGAAACTGGCTCAAGAATATGGCAGGGTTCAGGGCTATTTGTTGTATACAGGGTCACTATTAACTGCAGACAACTCAATGGCATATAACGACAGAAACAACAACTAATACATAGCTCAAGTAAATTTAATATTCTTAAAATTGTATGTATTTTATTTACTTTTACTTACACTCAAATGATCATATCACAACAATATATAATAAAAGAAAAGTGATCATACCTAACAACATAAAATAGAGGACATTGGTGCTAACAGGAAAATGGTATAAATGTCAAGCAATTACATCTACCAAAACCCATTTATTTCCTCTTAAATGTATATTATGATTCTGTCTCATTTTAAAATAGCTGCCTAGTAAAGTGGAAATATGACTTTTAAAATTTAAAAAGCCTCTCAATTGGTACGTTATGGTTATTTATCAGTAATGCTCAACATTTTAAAATTAATTTTCAGTCATTTTAATTAAAGTATCTCTCTTTACTATTCCTCAAAAGGAAATGATGTAAGATTTCAGCAATAAAATAGTAATCTAATTTTATGAAATACATATTCTAAAAAAGCAAAAGACACAAAAAGCTCAAAACTTGCTGTTATGGAGTTGGTTCTGGTTCACAAAGAGTATCCATTAGATTTTTAGCTTGTAAATCTTTGCAGAAGGCGATCCCTGCATTTGTCCTTCATAGCAGCTAATGCTTTAAATCACCAGAAATGTGCAGTTTTTGTGTTAGCAGTGCACAAACCAATAGATAATGGACCATGATACTAGACATCTGCATTATAGTTAGAGTTAAGATTCAGGTGAACAACAAACAACCGTCCTTGATGTTAACTGATCCTCTACAACCCCATTCCAGGAACTATGCAGTTTTCTTCCTTTATTCTGACAACTGCCTCTTGGTCCAAATATAGGTTTCACATTAGAATGATCAAGTGTTCTGGGATTCCCATTCTTCTCAGAGTCAGCCACAGTTTGTTATGATCCACATAGTCAAGCACCTTTCCATAGTCAATGAAGCACAGATAGGCATTCCTCTGGTATTCCCTTCTTTCAGCTAAGAACCATCCAACATTAGCTACAATATCCCTAGTACCACGACCCCTTCTAAACCCAGCCTGGACTTCTGGCAGTTCACTGCTGATGTGCTGTCCCAGTCATTTTTGTTAATCTTCAGTAGAATCTTGCTTGCATGTGAAATCAATGATATTGTTCTATAGTTTCTACACTTTTGGGTCACCCTTCTTCGGGATGGGAAAAATAGATCTCTTCCAATTAGTTGACCAAGTGGTTGTTCTCCAGATTTCTTGGCACAACTTCGTGAGTATGTCCAGGGCAGCATCTGTTAGCTGAAATATGTCAATTGGTATACCATCTATTCAGAGGGCCTTATTTTTTTATATTTCCTTCAAAGCAGCCTGAACTTCTTCCTTCATCACCATAGGCTCTTGCTCATATGTTGTTTCATGAAACTTCTGGTCTGCCAATTCCTTTTGATACAGTGACTCAGTATATCCTTTCATCTTGTTTTAATACTTCCTGAATCATTAACTATTCTGCCTAAAACATCCTTGGTTGGTTCAAAATTATGAAGGGCTTACGCCAGGCATGTGTCCTGTCTCCATACCTTTTCAAACTGTATGCAGAACAGATTATCTGGGAGGCTGGGCTCTATGAGGAGAAATGTGGTATCAGGACTGGTGGAAGATCTATCAACAATCTGTGTTATGCAGATGGCACAAACCTACTTGCTGAAACTTAGGAGGACCTGAAGTGCTTGCTGCAGAGGTAAAGGACTGCAGGCTTCAATATGGGTTGAGGCTCAATGTCAAGAAGACAAAGATTCTCACCACTGGACCAACTGGCAGCATCAGGATGGATAGTGAAGAGATTGAGATTTTTCACAGCTTTAGTTTGCTTGGCACCACAGTCAACACTCTTGGCAGTAGCATCCAGGAAATTAAAAGGTGTATTACAATGGGAAAGTCTGCTGTTAGGGACCTTTCCAATGTTGTGAAGAACAATGGTATCTCTCTGATACCCGCCATGTCTTTGCAATCACTTGTTATGCCTCAGAGAGTTGGACAATGACTAGGGGGGATAGAAGGAGAATTGATGCCTTTGAGCTATGGTGCTGGAGAAGAGTGCTGAGGGTATCATGGACTGCTAGGAAAACAAACAGATTCATCCTGGGGAGGGTTAAACTGGGCAGCTTCTTGGAGGCAAGGATTCTGACTCTCCGTCTAACATACTTTGGACATGTTGTAAGGAGGGATCAGTCCTTGGAGAGGGACATCATGCTTGGCAGGGTGGAGGGACAGCGCAGGAGGGGAAGGCCCTCTATGAGGTGGATTGATTCAGTGACTAGGGTAATCGGGATGGGTGTGTCAGAGGCAGTAAGATTGGCACAGGATAGAGCTGAGTTTAGGGCTGTTGTACATAGGGTCGCTATCAGTTGCAAGAGACTCGACGGCACATAACAACAACAACAACATTCTAGGAACACCTTTAACTCATTAAATCCTGCCTGAATTTCAGATTTCTTAAATTATTAAGGCAAAATTTTCTTGTCATAGTGCTATATACTGAATAAAAGAAACTGAGGAATAACAGTTGAGAGAGGAGAAAGTGTATATTTCTGCAATCTTTTTTTTCTATCTGATTATTCTTTAGTTCACAAATTTTTGGTGAGAGACAAAATTATTTCAATGTTGGTAGACTCTGGAAGATAATATACTCTAATATCTTCAAATTTTACAAGCAAATTATAAACTTAAAATATTTTGAGGGACTTAAGATTATACTAAAACTGGTAAGGTACACAAATAAATTTAGAATTCTTTTCCTGAAAACCAGCCTCAATCTTTCCCAAATAATAGACAAATTCACAGGTGGATAGAAATTATTTTGACTTCTTAAATACTTGTAGCATTATGATAGACGGTGAAGAGACTGAGATTATTAACAGCTTTAGTTTTCTTGGCTCCACAATCAAAACTTTTGGTACCAGTAGCCAGGAAATCAAGAGATGAATTGCATTGGGAAAGTTTGCAGTCAGGGACGTTTTCAGAGTACTGAAAAGAAACTATGTCAGTCTACAAACTAAGGTTCACCTGATCCAGGCTATAGTTTCACAATTACTTGCTATGCGTCAGAAAGCTGGACCAAGACTAGGGATGATAGAAACAGAATAAATGCTTTTAAGCTATGGTGCTGGAAAGAGTATTGAATATATTGAATGGACTGCCAGAATAACAAACAGGTACTACCTAGAGAGAGTGAGACCAGGCAACTCCTTGAAGGCAAGGCTTTCTCTGACATACTTTGGGCATGTTGCAAGGTGGGACCGGTTCTTAGAGAGGGACATCACGCTTGGAAGGGTGGAGGGGCAACTCAAGACAAAATGATCTTTGATGAAATGGTGACTGGGGTAATGGTGGTGAGTGTGTCAGGGACTATGGGTGTGGCACAGGATAGAGCAGGTTTCACGGCTGTTATACATATGGTTGCTATGAGTTGCAAGTGACTCAGTGGCATGTAACAACAATATAAAAAAACTTACAAGATTTGTAAAGTTATCTATTTCTTCATGGCTGAAACCTAAGCAATAATATGTACTGTGCACTAGCAGACACTCTATTAACATTCAGCAAATGCCCTCATGTAAGAATTAGCTAATATCTCACACTAGCAAAATCCTGCTGAAGTTTATCCAGAAAAGAAGTGAACAGTACATTGACAGAGAACTACCAGAAATGCAGGCTGGGTTTAGAAGAGGTCATGGCACTAGGGACATTATTGCCAATATAAGATGGATTTGGCAGAAAACAAAAAGTACCGTTTATATGTGTTTCATTGATTATACAAAGGCATTTGACAGTGTGGATCACAATAAGTTGTGGCTAACCTTGAGGAATATGGTAATCTTAGAACACTTGATTATGCTGATATGAAACCTATTCTTGGACCAAGAAGCAGTTGTCAGAACAGAGCAAGGAAACACTGCATGGTTCAAAATCAGGAAATGAGTGTATCAGGGATGCATTCTATCCTGTACCTTTTCAACCTGTATGCAGAACAGATCATTTGCAAAGCAGGCTTTATTAAGAGGAGTGTGACATCAGGATTGGAGGAAGATTCGTCAATAACCTACAATGTGCAGATGACACAACCTTGCTTGTTGAAACTGAGGGGGATCTGAAGCACTTGCTGCAAAAGGCCAATGACTGTGGTCTTCAATATGAATTGAAGCTCTACATTAAGAAGACAAAGATTCTTACCATAAGGCCTATTGGCAGCATAGTATTAGATGGAGAAGAGATTGAAGTGGTTAACAATTCAACTACAGCTTGCTCAAATCCACAATCAGTATTCTACACACACACACACACACACACACACACACACTCTCCCCCTCCCTCTCTCTCTGTCTCTCACACTCACACACACTGACCCAAAATCAACACTCTTAGCAGCAGTCATGAAATCAAAAGACAAATTGTTTTTGGAAAATCTGTTGTCATGGACCTCTCCAGAATGCTGAAGAGCAACAATGTCAGTCTATGTACAAAGGGGCGCCAATCCATGCCATGGTCTTTCCAGTTGCTTGTGATACTTCAGAGAGTTGAGCAGTGACTAAGGATGACAGAAGAAAAGATGCCTTCAAGTTGTGGTGCTGGAGATGAGTCTTGAACATACCATGGACTTCCAAGAAAATAAATAGGTCAGTCTTGAAGAGGGTGAAACCAGGTACCTGTTTGGAAGCTAGAATTTTGAAGCTCTGCCTCACTTACTTTGGGCACATGGCCAGGAGAGATTGTTCCTTGGAGAAGGACACCATGCTCAGATGGATGAAGGGACAGCACAGGAGAGGGAGCCCCCGATGAGCTGGATTGATACAGTAACTGAGGTGATAGGGATTGGTGTGTTGAACTTAGTGAGACTGGCTCAGGAAAGGGAAGGTTTCAGATCTGCTGTATATAGCATTGCAGGTGACTCAGAGACACAAAACAACAATAACATAACTGTGACAGGTTTGGAAGCAGGAGTGCCATCCACTTCCTAAATAACATACCTCAGGAAACTCAATGAGTTTTTATAAATGTCAGTAGTTGTAGATAGGCTTCAGTCCTTTTGTTCATAGGGTTGTTGCTTGACTCGAAGGCGACCAACAACAACAGCATATGCTGGAAGATAATGTCTTTTTAAAAAAAATTAATTTCAATGAATTGAATTCAATGAATCTTTCTATAAAGATTTTTGGATTTCCATTCTTCATTGTTGCACTTTATTCCCTGCCCACCCCACCCCCACCCCAGTTCACTCTTTTTATTTTTTTAACCCCAAAGGCAGATCTTTATTGAAGCACTTCGTGACGCACACAGCAACTAATTGATTTGCTTATTAGTAGCAGACTTTTCTGCCGGCCTCTTCTCTTCCATGAACTTCTAAAAGCAAAAGGGGTGGAGAGCCAGCTTGGTACAGACACCAGGCCAGGTTTCCCTTCTGGATCCTCCTGTGGCCAGGGAATCAACACAGGCATCAAGTTTTCCCCAGTTCACTCTTCTCCTTGAAGAGCAAAAGAAAAACTCCTTCATTGGTGTACAATTTCCCCACACACCCCCACCCCGACCCCACCCGAGTGTACTCCACTCTGCAACCCTCATTCCGGCCTCTTATGATAATCATAATGCCCTAAAATATATTACTTTTAAACGGTTCTCTCCCTCATCAGCTTCAATGCAGTAAACACTGGAAGATAATCCCTTATCACTTTGTTAGAACTGCTTGTTTGTTTTTTTAGTTGATTTATTTGTATTGGGTTTTGAGGTATTTTTTTTTGTTCTTTTATTATTTTTGTTTTACATAACACAATTCATTCTAATGCTCTGATATGTCTAATCTCTCAGTAACTACTAACCAACACAAAACATTGTAAAAAAGCCAAAATGTGACATCTAAATTTCAACTGTTACATAACCTCACAAGTGATCCTCATAACTAACCCCACAACTGATTTCAAATGCTTTAAAATCACACAGGACAAGACTGTCCATTTTTCTCCCGCGTAGCAGCACAGGGATATAAACTGTGCCCCCATAAACGGATAGCTCCTTAACTATATTACAGGAAATAGTATGTGATCTAGTAGCATTTGAGCCAGTGGCAAGAAGCCATACTGCAACCTCAAAGGCACATGGTTCGAGACCACCAGCTGCTCTGTGGGAGAAAGAGTGTGCAATCTCCTCCTGTGTGATTAACTGCTTCTGAAAACCCACCAGAGGGTCAGTTATGGGTTGGGTCTGACTCTATGACCACAACACTAGCAATAAGCATATGATCAAGAACCAATGGTAATGAAGTAAGTTCAAGCTGTACTGAAAGTATTGATAAAAAAAGAAGGTGTCAGGTATTGATCGGACAGTCATTAAAATGTAAAAAATGCAGCCCCTAGATATGCTCATCAGTCTGCTCCAGGAAATTTGAAAGATAGCTATTTGTTCAACTGACTGAAAGAGAATCATATTTGTTCGCATAGCAACAAAAAGAGATCCTATAGAAAGGGGAAGGAGATTTAAAAAATATCATCAGTATCATATGCAAGTCAAATCTTGCTCAAGACTGTTTTAAAAAATGGCTAGAATAGTACGCAGAGAAGTGCCAGAAATTCAGGCGAGATTTAATAGAGGTTTCATAGCTGATAGCAGAAAGAACTTGGCTGAAAGCTCAGAATACCAGAAGGATGTTTAGCTGAGTTTTCTTGATTATGCAAAGATATTTTACTGTGTCAGTCATAACTTTGAGAAGAATGGGAATCCCAGAACACTTGATTGTGTAGTACTTATGCCTAAATTGATACAGAACCTGTACCTAGACCAAGAATTTATTGTTTAAACATAGTAAAGAAACACTGCACGGTTTAAAGATAAGAAAACTGTGCTTCTGGACCATATCCTTTATCCATACCTACTCAATCTTCAAAATGAGCAAAATCTTCGAGAAGCTGGATTTTATGAAGAACAACAGAATCAGAGGCATCAGAATCAGAGGAAAACTCCGCAACTTACATTATGCAGATGACACAATCTGGCTGAAAGTGAGAAGCTGAAGCACTTGCTACAGACGATCAAATACAACAAGGCTTTTGAAAGTCTTCAAAATGGATTCTATCTCAACAGCCATTAAAAAAAAAAATAACCACCAGATCAATAGGCAGCATTATGGTAGATGTGAACAGATTGACTTTGTCCATCATTTCATTTTATGGGGATCGACAATCTACATCCCTGGTACCAGAAGTTAAGAAATTAAGACCTACTTGCCTACTTGTTGTTTTGTGCCATCCAGTTGCCTGTGACTCATACCAACCCTATGTGCAATAGCTCTGAACTCTGTCCTATCCAAAATCAATCACACTGCCTCTGACACACCTGCCCCTGTTACACTGTCACTGCGTCAATCCATCCCATCAATGATCTTTCTCTCCTGCGCCCCTCCTCCACCCTTCTAAACATGATGTCCTTCTCCAAGAACTGGTCCCTCTTGACTACATGCCCAAAGTATGTCGGACAGAGCTTCAAAATCCTTGCCTCCAGAGAGCAAGTTGGCTTTGCCCTCTCCAGAACAGACCTGTTTGTTCTCCTGGCAGTCCATAGTATGACATCACTTCTTCTGTCATCCTTCTTTATTGTTCAGCTCTCCGAGGCATAGAAAGTTATTATGAAGACCATGGTCTGGATAAGGTGCACCATAGACTCTATGCTGACATCTATGCAGAGTGTTGACTGTGAACCCGAGAAATCTGATATTGGCCAACTCAGCCTCTTCTCCATTTATCATGGTGCTGCCAATTGGCTTATGGTGAGAATCTTGTTTTCTTGATGTTCAGTTTCAAACCATATGGAAGACTGTAGTCCTTGACTTTCTGCAGAAGATGCTTCAGGTCCTCCTTAGTTTCATCCAGGAAGGTTGTGTCATCTACATAATGCAAATGTTGAAGAGTCTTCCTCCAATCTGATGTCACATTTCTCCTTATAAAGAACAGTTTTCTGAATGATCTGTTCCCTGTATAGATTGAAAAGGTATCAAAACAGAATGCATCCTAGATGCACTGCCTTTCTGATTTTTAAC
Organism: Elephantulus edwardii; assembly: GCF_000299155.1. Classification (NCBI taxonomy): domain Eukaryota; kingdom Metazoa; phylum Chordata; class Mammalia; order Macroscelidea; family Macroscelididae; genus Elephantulus; species Elephantulus edwardii. Next base: position 3,353,421 of record NW_006399909.1, read on the forward strand.
CATGTAGTGTTTCTTTGCTCTGTTCTGGTGGTTGCCTCCTGGGTCCAAGTATAGTTTTCATATGAGCACAATCAGGTATTCTTGGATTCCCATTCTTCTCAAGGTTAGCCAAGATTTGTTGTGATCCACGCAGTCAAATGCCTTTGCATAGACAATGAAATACAGATAGACATTCTTCCAGTACTCTCTGCTTTCATCCAAAATCCATCTGACGTTGGCAATTACAGAGGGCTACAGCCTCTTCTAAACCCAGACTGTACTTCTCATAGTTTTCTGTTGATGTAGCGTTCCAGTCATTTTTGGATAATTTTCAGCAAGATTTTTCTTGAGTGATATTAGTGATGATGTTGTTGTTGTTTTTATGTGCCTTTGAATGGCCTGCGACTCATAGTGACCCCATGTACAACAGCCCTAAACCTTGTCCTATCCTGTGCCAATCTTATTGTCTCTAACACACCTACTTCCATTACCCCAGTCACTGAATTAATCCATCTATCTCTTCAAGAGTCTTCCTCTTTTCTTCTGTAGGTCCACTCTCCCAAGCATGACATCTATCCCTCTCCAAGGACTGGTCCCTCCTTTGTAACATGTCCAAAGTAGGTCAGATGATGCCTCAGAATCCTTGCTTCCAAGGATCAGCCTGATTTCATTCTTTCTATGATGAACCTGTTTGTTTTCTTAGCAGTCTATGGTGTATTCTTTTCAATCACCCCAGCTCAATGACATCAATTCTCCTTCCCTAGTCATTGCCCAGTTCTCTGATGAATAGCTAGTAATTGCAAAGACTGTGGCCTGGATCAGGCACACCTTAGTCTCCAGACTGATATCATTGCTCTTCAGTGCTTTGGAGAGGTCTCCGGCATCAAACTATCAAAAAAGGCAGTGCAGGAGTAATGTTAGTGATACTGTTCTTTAATTTTTACACTGTCAGATAAACATTTTTTAAAGTGGCTCTTCCAGTGAGTTGGTCAGGTGGCTGTTCTCCAGATTTCTTGGTACAACTTGGTAAGGATGTTCAAGGCAGCATTAGCTTTCTGAAATATGTCAACTGATATGCTACCAATTTCTGTAGCCCTGTATTTTGCATATTCCTTCAGGCCACCTTGAACTTCCTCCTTCACTCAACTTCACTGACTCTTGGTCACATGCTATTTCATGAAATTCTATTGTGTCAGCCAATTCTTCTTGGTACAGTAGCTCTCTATAGTCCTTCCATCTTCTTTTGATGCATCCTAGATTATTCAATATTCTGTCCATAGTATGTATCTTTTAGTATTGCAACTCGAGGTTTGAATTTGATCTTCAGGTCCTGCAATTTAAGAAATGCTGAGTGAGTTTGTTCTTTTTTATTTTCTAACTCCAGCTCTTCGCACATTTCTGTGTAATATGTTGTTTTGTCTTGCCAAGCTGCCCTTTGAAAACTTCTGTTTAGCTTCTTAACATCCTGATTTCTTCCCTTAGTTTTGACTTCTCCGTGCTCTAGTGCAATGTGTAGAGTCCATTCTGACTTCCATCTCAGTATTCTTTACCTCCTCTAACCTTTTGCATTTATCATGGATGATTTTCTTTTAAAATTTATTTAGAATACAATTTTCACTTTATACTCGTTTATTTACAAAGTTCATATACTTTCTTTGGGGTTTTTTTGTTTTGCAAAATCCAACATATCTTTTTATTTCTTTTTTTATACTAGTTTATTTACAAATTCAGATGCATTGTTTTTCACACAAAAACATTCCCATTTCCCTCACCCCCCACCCATCAAATTGTACAACCCCATGATTAATTAACCCCCCCACACACACACACACACATGCATCCTCACCCATCTGCTTCCACCTACCCTTTTCCTGCCTTGGATTTTCATACTTATTCTACAATAATTGTTCTATACAGTTTTTATCCTTGTGGGATTGAGTTGGTTCACTCAGCATAATGCTCTTCTGTCCCTCTCTGGTTAGGTAACGATTTTATACTGGTTTAATGGGTGGAGGGAGGGAGGGAGGGATTTGTAAAGGAAAGGGGAAAGGTTTATGGACTTTATGAACTTTGTGTGTATACATTGTTTTTTCACACAGAATCTTTCACCTTTCTTTTACCCACTCCTCTATCCACCCATCAAATTGTGAAACCCTATGATTACCAACCTCCCCTTCACCCACTTTGATCCTCATACATCATCTATAATAATGGTTTTATACAGTATTTGTCCTTATGGGACTGAGTTAATTCACTCACCATGATGCTCTCCAGTCCCTCCCAAGTTAGGTAGTGAAAAGCTCCTGAATGCTGTGTAATATTCCATCATGTGAATGTACCATAATTTCTCAATCTACCAGGTTGTGGTTAGATATCTAGGCTGATTCCATGTTCTTTTAATGGTAACGTTGCTATGAACACTGATGTACAAATCTTCGCTTGTGCCTCAGTTCTCATTTTTTGGGGGTATATCCAAAGTAATGGAATAGCTGGATCATATGGAATTTACATGTTCAACTTTTTGAGGAAATGTCAAACTGCCTTCCAGAGTCGTTAAATCATTTTACAATCCCTCCAACAATATTATCCCTCCCACAGTTTATCTGGTTTTCATTCATTAATGTCTAAGACCACTTGAGATAATTTTTAAATTCAGGTTGGATAGTGTCAAGGTGAAATTTTGGTTCTTGTGGATTTTATTTCATTTCTTTTCACTTCGGTTTGAACTTGCATATTTGTAGTTGATGATCTGTTCCACAATCAGCACCTGCCCTAGTTTTCACAGCTGATATTGAGTTTTTCTAATGACTCTTCCCACAAATATAATCAAATTCCTGTGTACACAATTAGGTGAGATCCATGTGTATATCTGTCATTTATATTTCTTATAAAATATATTTGCATTGACTAAATCATTGATGGTACAAAATTCTATCATTCTATCTCCAGCCTCATTTCTGTTACCAAGAGCATGTTTTCCAACTACTGATCCATCATTCTTGTTTCCAAGTTTTGCATTCCAGTCACCCATCACCGTTAATGCATCTTGGTTGCACGTTAGATTGCCACGTTACATTCCTGGGGCACACACGGAGGTACATTTATTTAAATTCAAGTTTAGTAAAACCTAATATTAAAAACTGGATAGATTGACACAGTTACTGAAGCAATGAGTTCAGTATGTAAAAGATTTAAGGATTTTTAAAAAAAAGGACAGGATAGAGTTCATATATCAGTTGTTCATATAGTCACCATGGGTATTCAACTCGAGAGTGCCTAACAACTACAAGATCAAGAAAAATCTGTGAGACATTAAAAAAGAGAATTCTAACTAATTCAAAGTAACTTTGTCTTCATTAAATCCTGATCAGTGCGGTCATTAGTAAAAACAAACATAAGTAAATGAGCAAAAAATGTGCCGGGATGCTTTTTGGACTGAAATTTGACTCACATAGATATATCTATGAAATGTAGTACAAAAGATAAACTTTATCCTCAAAAACAATGCATCCAGTTTTCGACTCAATCTCAGAGGGAAAAAAAATCACTTGATATCTCTATTTTTCTCTTTTTCATCATTCAAACATGAGTAAAATACTTATCGTAATTTGTATCACAAGATTCCTGGAAGAATCAAATGAGATAGGTGAGAAAGTTCCTGGCAAAGTTGAAAGGATGAATTAATTTGAAGAATTACCATTTCTCTTTAGATAGAATTTTTATTAGAGGAGTGTGGTTGCAGTATTTCTCTGTGAGATTATGAATGTGTCTGAGAATTTCAACAGGCCAAATGAATGGTGAGATTTATTTAATGTATAGGAAACCTCTAGATAGAGTTGGAATTATCCAGAAATGAACTTTTTAACGTCAAAAATCCTTTTTGAGCTTTGCTGTTACATTCCTCATTACACTAACGTACATTCAATAGAAGTAACTTTTTGTGTCAAGCCTTCAGCAGCAAAACACTTGTAATAATTTTTAAGCAAATGTTTATCAATGAAAGTGTAGTAAATGAGAACACATTTTAGAACTTAGAATCAATGTTGTTATGTGCTGCCGAGTTGGAACTGACTCATAATAGTTGGCACTCCAGTGGGTTTTCAGAGACAATAGATCACATGTGAGGAGATTTTGTGTTTTAATTCTAAAGTTTGTGTTTTGTAATGTGGGCATGATAGTCTGTCTGTCTGTTTCTCTGTCTCTCTTCCTGTGTGTGTGTAAGAGAGAGAGAGTTTAATAGTTTAATTTCTTACTAGCATATGTTTGCCTATTTTTTTGGACTAATTAATAAATGAGTCACATTTATTAGTATTTTGAACTGCCAAAAGAACAAACAAATATGTCTTGGAAGGGGTGCAGCCCAAGTGCTCCTTGAGGGCAAAGGTCATGAGGCTTTGCCTCGCATACTTCAGGCTTGTTACTAGGAAGGGCTATGCCTTGGAGAAAGAGACCATGTGTGGGGTCAGTGAAGGAGAAGAAGACCTTTGAACAATTGGATTGCCATGATGACTGTCCAAATGAGCTCTAATGTGTCAGGAAGTGAGAGGATGGCACGGCGTGTGACAGGGAACAGATCTGTTGTTCATAGGGTTGCTATGTGTCATACTCGACAGCAGCTGACAACAACAATTAATAATATATAATCTTTAGTAAATTCAAAAAAATGTAAATTTGTAAAAACACCTTTTGTAAGTAGAACAACATATCTAAGTGATATTTCTATTTCGATGGAAGCTTCTTTCTTGTTTGGTTTTATTATTGGAGGATTTCTATGCATGGTATTGAGGGATAATTAGTTTCCCTTTTGGGTCTGCATTGCTCTGGATGTATAGCAAGAAAATTTTACCTAATTATCCACAGTCTTATTTTAATAATTAAAAAGATAGTAATGTCTGCCTAAAGAGGTGGGGTAATGATTTCATGAGTAATAGCTACAGAAAATTGGTCAGTGAAACAGAATAACAGAAGAATTGACACTTTTGAATTGTGTTGTTAGAGTAGAACACTGAATACCCCATGGACTGACAGAAGAACAAAGAGATATGTCTTGGAGAATATATGCCCAGGGTGCTCCTTAGAGGCCTGGATGGTGGAACTCTGTTTCACATATTTTGAGCTTGTTGTTCAGAGAGATCAATCTTTGCAAACTGCATCATTCCTGGAAAGATATAGAGTCATCAGAAGAGAGAGGAACCAGATGGATCTACACAGTCACTAAAACAATGGGCTCAAGCCTATGAGAAATGAGGATGGCACAGGATAGGGTGAGACACAGATCCATTGTCTATGGGGTTTCTATAAGTCATGGTCAACTTAATAGCTTCTCATCACATCTGTATGGCAGGCATGTCTCAAAGCAAATCAAATGAACTGCAATTCTGACTCATAGCAATTCTATAGAACAGAATAGAACTGTCAAGTTTCCACGACTCTTAAGAAGGTCAATTGACACAACGTCTGTGACAAACGCTCGAGTACAGCTGTAATTTTGATGATGGCACAGGATAAAGCAGGGTTTCATACTGTTGTATATATGGTGTCACTAAGATTGGGAGTCAAATCAATGAGATCTAATGACTTAAATTCTTTACAGGAGATTTCCCCATCTTTTCTCCTAATCAGAGACTGTTGAGTTCATCCCACTAATTTTCCAGTTAGTATCCATTGTTTTACTACCTCATCACGATGCCTTTTATGTGGCACATTCCATTGCTGTGAAGTCGGAACTGACTCATAGCTGACCTGCAGCTGGTTGGATTTTTACTGCCTATCTTCTGTGGAGCATTTAGTGAAATTGAACCACTAGAGAATACTTTGGTTAGCATAACAATAACATAACATAACATAACATAACATAACATAACATAACATAACAACATAACATAACATAACATAACATAACATAACATAACATAACAAACATAACATAACAAACATAACATAACATAACAACATAATATTAGTTAGCATTACTTCCTAAGGATTACATTACCAGAGTCACCTATGTGGCATATAATGCATAGCACTTATAATTAAATTAAGGTCCCTTAATGGCACAAACATTTCACACTTGATGGCCCAAATATTTTAACTTAGCAGTTCAAACCCACTCAGTAGTACGTTAGAAGAAACCTTTTTTTTTTTTTGCAACAAGGAATGAATGGAAACCCAAAATCTCTGTAAAAGTTTATGAAAATTAATAAAATATAGAAAAAAAACAATTTTGAGGATGGAGAGACTGAGTAGTGTTTTAATCTGTACTTATGGTCAGTATGAGTTGGAAAAATCTGACAGCATATAACAAGACCAACATCTTTCTGTTTGTATCCTATATATATTTTTTTCCTATAAACTAAGTTCCAAATTACTCTGTCATCTCTACTGTGTCAAAAATCAATAAAAGAAGGGAGTGAAAAAAAAAATGAAAGAAAAAAAAAAAAAAAAGAAGAAACCTTTTTTGAACCGCTCCATGAAAGCTGTTGTTTTCAGGTATGAACAAAATCCCGTGTCATTTTCAATCTAATTTATAATAGTAAAAAAATTACTGCCTGGTCATGTGCCATCCTCATAATTATCTTTGTGATTAAGCCAAATTTTGTCACAACTGTATCAATATATTTCACTGTGGTTTTTCCTTTTTCACTCTATTTTGCCAAGTATGTTGCCTTTCTCAACATACATGTCCCTTCTGACAGCATGTTCTAAAACTAGAGGGCGATGTCCTCCTTTCTAAAGTGAATTTTGCCTGTACTTTCTCCAACAGTGTTGTTTCCTCAGCTGACTGTCTGTTGTTAGGTGCTGTCAAGTGTAAAGTACATCTGCTAATGAACAACTGAGGGAACCTTCCCCTTCCTGTGTCATCCTTCTTTCCTCATCGTCGCTGACACACTTGAGTCCATTGCTACAGTCACTGTGTCGGTTCATCTTGTCCAGGGTCTTCATCATTTTTGCTGACCGTCCACTTTCCAAGCATGATGTCACTCTCCAAAGATAGCTTCTTCTAGAAACATGTCCAAAGTATGTGACACAAAACGTGGGCATCCTTGCACTCTGCTGTATCCTTTCCAATATATGTGTTTATTCAACAGGCCATGATATATTTAGCACTTTTATCCAACATCATAGTTCAAAGCTATCATTTTTTTTGTCATCCTTATTCATTGTCCAGCTCTCAGATGCATATCAAGTGACAGAAAGGACCATGACCTGAGTCCAGCATACTTAGTCTTCGAACTGATATCATTGATCTTGGGTTACGTGGAGAGTTCTCAGCCAACAGATTTGCCCAATGCAATACATCTCCTGGTCTCCTGATTGCTGGTAGAGTATTGATTATGGATCGAAGTAAGATGGAATCATTGACAATTTCAATCATTTTCCCAACTATAATGATGTGGTTCATCAGGACAAGAGTGAGGATTTTTGTCTTCTTGATGTTGAAATGCAGTCTGTATTGAAGGTTGTAGTTTTTGACCTTCTGCAGCAAACACTCCAAGTCTTCTTCATTTTCAGTAAGGAAGGTTGTGTCATCTGTATAATAGATTTTTGCTGAGTTCTCCTCCAGTCTGATGCCGCATTCCTCTTCATAAAGTCCAGATTCTTGAATTGTTTGTTCAGCATAATTGAATAGGTATGGAGAAAAGATGAAATCCCAACCCACAACTTCTGATATCAAACCATGCAGTGTTAATTTGCTCTGTTTGGACAGTAACTTCTTGGTCTAATTATAGGTTTTGTGTGAGCTTAATGAAGTATTAATGGAGTTCTGGGTGTTAGCCATAGTTTGAAATGATCGACATAGCCTTTGCATAGTCTACAAAACAGAAATAAATATTCTTCTGTATTCTCTGTGTTCACCCCAAATCCATCTGCCTTATTGTTTGCTTGTATTGGTAGTAACATTATTATTATTTTGTAGGCACAATATTAATATTGTTCTTTTGCTAATGATACAAATATTATAGCCAAGAAAGCCCTTGGAAGAGTAACACACTGCATCACCAGTTAAGATCAAAGGGTTTTATATTGTAATTACAGCACTCTCTTCACACACACACACACACACACACATGAAATATTTGCGTTTCAGTTTGTTCCTCTTGTACGTCTTCTACATCAAGTTTTGTTCCATATTGGTGAAATGTATTTCAAAACACAATCACGGAAGTCACTCATTACTGTGGTAGAAAATACTGAGAGTGAAAATCCCTCCTATGAACAAATGACTGATTATATAAACTGCTTTCAATAAAATTCTATGCTTCCTAGGACTTCAAAATGAAAATTATTTAATTGTTGTCTGTTTGTTGGTTGTTGTTATATGACGTCAAGTCGCCTCTGACTCATAGCAGCCCTGTGAACAACAGCCTTAACGCCTGCTCTATCCTGTGCCAATCTCATTGTCTCTGACACACCTATCTTCATTACCCTAGTGACTGAATCAATCCATCTCATGGAGGGTCTACCTCTCCTCCACTGTCCCTCCATCCTCCCAAGCATGATGTCTTTCTCCAAGGATTGGTCCCTCCTTGCAACATGTCTGTATTATGTCAGCTGAAGCTTCAGAATCCTTGCCTCCAAGGAGCAGCCTGATTTCACCCTCTCCAGGAGGAACTTATTTGTTCTCTTAGCAGTCCTCAGTATATTCAATACTCTTCTTCAATCCAGAGCTCAAAGGCATCAATTCTCTGATGCATACCAAGTGATTGTAAAGACCATGGCCTGTATCAGGCACACCTTAGTCTCCAAACTGCCATCGTTGCTCTTCAGTGCTTTGGAGGGGTCTCTGAAAGCAGACTTTGCCAATGGAATTTGTCTTTGATTTTGCCAAGAGTGTTGATTGTGGAGCCAAGCAAACTAAAGCTGTCAACAATCTCAAGCTCTTCACCATCTATCATGATTCTGCCAATTGACCCAGTGGTAGAATTATTTAATTAGACACATTAATGTAGTGGCCTTGTGTAAAATATTGAATGTACCATAGACAACCAGAATTGTCTTGAAAGAAATGTAAGTAGGATGCTTCTAAGAGGCAAGGATGGTAAAAGTCCTCACAATTTTGGGTGTGTTACCAGAAGGAGTGGTCCTAGAAAAAAGTCATTGTAGAGAGACATTGACACAGTGACTGCAACACAAGTTTGAATATGGTGTATATGTCAGAATAATAGAGGACAGTGTAAGATTTTGATTTGCTGTTCATAAAGTCATTGGTAATCTCAGCTCAATAAGACCTCACAACAATAGCAACAACAAGTTTTAAAGAATAAATGATGCAGGATGAGGTTCATGAAAAAAAGAATCTACCTTTTCAAAAGATGTTCCTATGGAGGGTAAGATCCTCAGAATGGTACACACCAACGTGGGGGCATAATGCTTTCGTGACATGAACCAGGATGACCTGCTTCCCAGTTTAAACAGTAGCAGGAGTCGGCTCAGAAGAAAAGAGCTGCTATAATCTCTCTTTATCTATCGTTTATGCTTCAGGTGCTTTCAAGTGCAATTTAAGAGCCCTTTTTTTTTTTTTTTAAATGTGCAAGAACACTCTAATCACTCTTGAGCCAGTCTGTAATTGGATAATGAGTTTCCCCACTATCCAGCACTACCAGTCACCCTCCCTTTTTTTGGCCTATTGACCAGAATTCTGGGCCTTCAGTTCTCACCCTCCACCAGGTGGGGGAGCAAGAGATCTCCTCTCCACCAGCGGCACTCAGGTTCCTTTTGCTGGGCTTCTGGCCCTGAATTTTCCTTTCAGGATCCAGGGTCTGCCCTATTTACAGGAGAAAAGTCACACTGGACTTTTCTCTGATGAAAGAAGTTCCATCAAGGAGCTTACATTTTAATGAGACATGCCTTATGCCGTTCCCTTGGGCCTACATAAGGCAAACACATTCCTTATACATATAGAATGTCCATTCGTTTACTTGAAATTTGCGGTTTTCAAGGTATCTATTAAGATATCAATGTAAATGCACCTTTCTCTCTTCCTCGCTCCCTGGCTGGGGCTCTCTCTCTCTAATACACAAGCTCACGTTTTTTTTAAACAAAGTCTTCTCTTGCAGTTTGTGGTTTAGAAGAGCTATATTAACCTATCAGTGCAAACCTAGTTCCCCCTTCCCTGACTTTCTGTCACACACACGTACACACACACCAGCAACAAGGCCAGTGCACACGCACGCGCACACGTGCGCACATGGAAGGAATGCCATATGTCCCCAGTGAGGCTGGCTTGGAAAAACAGAAGTGTTGAACACATCGCAGGATCACTGCTGCGCGGGGACATTTGTCAGTTTTCTCTCTGGCAATGAGATTTTTCTCACCCTCAAGACATGCAAATGACTTTTTTCATCTGTTCTTTTTTATATTATTTGCATATTTTTTCCCACCCATAAAAATGAGAGCTGTCAAAGTTTAACCATTTGGGGCTTCACCATGGAGCGATGTGACCTTTTGGAGAGAATTAGGTCTCTTCAGGGAGCTAGTAACTTTTGAGGTGGAGGATGGGAGAGTCTTTCCTTGATGGTCAGTGGCAGAGAGAGAGGATGGGCCAGCAGCAGGTTGGTAATGGCGCTAGGATGCCTTTTAAAAGTATTTGACATTTTGGTCTCTGTCATGCCCATGGTTCTTTTTGTTTTAGTACATCGGTGTTTTGACAGAGAAAAGTACTCAGCCAGGTGTAATACTGTATTCTCCTAAGTAGCTGAGGTTAATAGTACAGCCATGTGTTCATCTAAAATGCTCTTTGAAACACTGCACAAGGAATGCTCAGGTCTTTATGTCTTGGTTTGGATGCTTGTTTCTGAAGAGAAACAAAAGAATTTATTTTATTTTTTTTAAAGGGCACATATGCTTATTTAGTGTGCATACTACTTTTTGATTAATCATACAGTTGCTCTCTGGAGGGCTGTGATGATAAATCTTTAAATTCATTTTACTTAGAAAAGAGTGAAGTGTGTACCAGGCTAGGGTCAAAGACAAACACCTCTATCTCTTTTTATCGCCTTGCTTTAAACATGTTTCAGCTTTAGGCTTGTCTTACAAATCATTTCCATCAGTCTGTTAATTGCTTCACTGTAGCTGATAGCTAACACCAAGGCACCTGGAAAGCCCGGCAAGGGAAAGCACATTTGTTTAAGTCCTTTGATGGCTGTAACACCGTGGCTAATCTCTTTGCAAATTATAGCCCTTCTTGGAGTGCATCCATCAGGCTGGAAAAAGCAAGATTCCCAAGTGGCCCTGGTGCCTTTTCCAATTCCCAGGAGAGCCACCAAGACTCCCTGTGTGCTGCCTGCACACAGGGAGAGGTCCCTGCTAATCAGGTCAATGATTATCGCCCAGCTCCCGGGACATGACAGGAGCCTATCACAGCAGCCAGGGAGCCTCCAAACAGAGCAGGCTCGTGGAGTATCTCCCGTTCAGAAACACCGCTTAGTCCTCATTTACTCCTTGGGAACCTCTGAGGATTTCCGCTTATCTTTTTTTCTCCCCTCAGACAGTGAGGAGCTCAACATAAACAGCAAAGAAAAGAAGCCCAGGATGCAGCGACTCGGAGGGTGTTGATTGAAAACTTCGCTCTCCCCACCCCATTCACGGCTGATTTGACTGATTTCTCAGCTCCTTCACAGAGAATATTTCAATTAAGGTAAGGCTGCTTTATCTGGGTGGCTGCGTCGCACGGGGGTTTCAGCATTGAAAGTTCGAAATGACTGAACTGACATTCTGCACTGCAGTAAGTGACTGTTTATGTCAGGAAAAGGCTGAGTTTATAAGCAAGTGTCCTAGAATGAAAGCCTGCAATGAGAGGATAATGGCATTTCCAGGCAATGTCTTAGGAAATAGCATCATTTTGACTTGCAGCAGAGGAAATAAAAGGGGCAGAGCAAAGAGAGCTAATTTCTTATTTTACCTTTTTAATGATCTATTTAGAGGATTGTGCAGCAAGAAGGTAACTTGATTTCGATGGGAGTGTTTTGTTGATGCCATACGGTGAAAGGTTTAAGCCTGAAAGCTTCAAAGTTAAATTGAATGGGAAGAAAAATTGGCAGAGAAGAGTTGAGGTTTTGTGCATTTTCCACTTTTGGACTATTCCTAAGCTCCCTCTGGGTTAAAGGATTTAGCTCTAAATCCCAGTATATTTTCTTAGTGTCCACTGAGAAATTAAAATTTAAATTGAGAGCATTTTGGAGGCAACTTTTCAAGAACAATTAATCCAGAAGAACTAAGATATCCTTGACCAGATTTAAAGAGGAAAGATAGGTTCTTCTTATAAGGTGGATGATAAGAAAGTAACAAAGATTCAATGCTTCCAAAAATTCTTCTTTTTGAAAACAAAACTGTTTCATAATGTTTAAAGTTACATATTCATAGCATCTTGGACTTTTGTGTTGGAAGTTGTTCTTTGTTATGATGCTATAGGGATTGGAACCTGCATCATATAGTTTTTGCTAATATAAACTAACTGGCACCTATTATGTCTTCCATATCCATTTTGTATAAGTTTGTGAAACATAGAGACTTTGATAACTATTTTCCCAGGGTTTAATTTGATTCTCTAAACTTTTTCTCCTCTACTTTACTTTGCATATGTTAATATAGTCTGAAAGTTTGAACCCACCCTGGGTTAAATTTCTGGGTAATCAAGACCAGTAAACTGATTCATTCCATGTGATACTATATGACCAGTTGATTAATACTCTGTACCCATGAAGAACCATAACCACTTATCATAGCCCACTTCAATGGTGAAATGATTTCCAAAAATTGCAACAAACATTTAAAAATATAATTACATGTTGTTACAGGCCACTAAAAGGACTCTGAGCTAACTATCATTTGTAACACGGAAAGCGTAATGTAAATGTCACAGCTGCCTCTGTGTAAAGATTTATAATGAGGTTGTAAATGTGTTTTTTAGAGGGAGCACTCCTGTTTCATGAAATGTTGATTCCGCCTTGTTCCCATGTATTTCCTGAGGTGGGACATTTCATCTAGATGGAGAACACTGCTTATATTAATTGGCTATCTTTTGGAAATTCTCTGGAGAGCTTTTCAGCCTGAAGTTGATGTTATTGCCTAGCCCACAGGAATAAAATATTTTCAGACGTCCCATAGGCGCTGAGGTATATACTTGCTGTGTTTTCTGTATGTTTTCAGTTCAAGCCTGAAGACTTTGGCTGACCTCTCAGGCACTGAGACCAAGTCTCTTCTCTGGGGAAAAGGTTTCTCAGCTGACTCAAACTGAGAGAAGAGTTTGTTGAGACTACAGTTATACCCACTGCTGCTTTAGCTTTTTTCCTTAAAGCAGACTGGGCAAACAAGAAGTGACAACAATCCCCAAACAAGGTTCAGTTGTCACAAACATACAACAAATAGTAACAAACTGCTGAAAACATCTCTTTCTGATCTTATGTCAAGTTCAAAATGAATGTAAAAGTTCAGTGAGCAAACTTTAATAGGATGTGTTTAGGATCATAAAAGGACATGTTTAATCCATAGGGAAGTATATAAATTTGAACAAATGAAGTCAATTGTAGTATATACTTAACATTTTTAGAAAGCATAGTTATTATTGCTACTGCTGCTGCTATTGATGTTTCCATAGTTTACATGTCACAAATTGCTAAGAGACCAGAGATAGTCTTGGGTAGAAATTCTTGTTGAAGTCAATTACCAGTAAGATCTATCGATGGAACTGGGAGTTATTCATTTTGGGTAATACCAGTCCTTGTCCTTCAGTCTTCCTGTTTTTTTTTTCTGCTCAAATGTTCTATTAGCCACCAATATCACAATAAAAGTTTAGGTTCTGTATTAGTTGTTGTTGCGTGCTGTCAAGTCACTTGCTACTCATAGCAACCCTATGTACAACAGCCTTAAACCCTGTGATAACTTTATTGTCTTGGACACACCAACCCGATCCTCATTACCCCAGTCACTGCATCAGTCCATCTCATCGAGGGTCTTCCTCTCCTATGCCATTTCTCCATCTTTTGCTTTCTTTCATTTGGCTGTAATCTAGTCTTTCAATGAGTTCAGAAACATTTTCTGAAGTAAATTCATGTAGAGCTGACAATTTCAAAAAGTATATTATTAAAAATATGTTGTTGTTGTTGTGTACCGTCAAGTCAGAACCAACCCATAACTGACCCTCGGGCAGGAGGAAATTGCCTATCGTTCTCCTGGGGAGCAGCTGGTGGTCTTGAACTGCGTGCCTTCGGGATTGCAGCACAGCTTCTTGTCACTAGGCCACCAGAGCTGTTACATCTTGCTAAAACATATTTCAAGATTTACAGTCTGTTCATCAACATGTGCCATTATATTTATTAAAAGACAATGGAGTAAGATAGTACCAAACAGTATTTTGTATGTCTCCCAAATGCCAGATACAAATGGGGATATAAACTTCACAGGTTCATATATGCACGTGAAGGATATACTACACAGGAATAATATTATCTAATCAACATGGTAAAGGGGAGGTTGCTTATCCCCATTGCCCAGATGAGAGGATGAAGCCTTTGAGAGGCTATTGTAACTGGCTCAAGTCCACATCTGTCATTTATATTCAGTTAAGACTATGTCATATGTTATTTTCATGTCACACTCAACATTAAGCATGTTCCTCAATAAGGAAATCGTATTACCTTCAAAATAATTTCTTACTTCAAAAATAACTCTGGGCCTACTTAAGGTAATAATTTCATAAATTCCAGAGCCATCCTTTATTGAAACAAACTTTCTTTCTTTGTGTTTCTGAAAGGGTTTAGTTCCTGGTTCTTTGCTTGGGTCTCACTCTGATTTCCACTGACAGGAAAAAACACTAGCATCTTGGTAATCACTATTGAACTTTAGTATCTTAAATGTGCACGCAGTCCCGGGGTTACAAACGAGATCTCTTACAAGATGTGGCGGTAAGAATTTGTGAGCAAGCTGGAACAGGCACATGAGATTCTCCTTAGCCTCACGTTAATGCAGGACAATTCTCACAGCTTTTCCAAACTCCGTGTACTTTCAAAAGTACATGTGCAGTAAGTATAAATGTGAATGCAACGAGGCTATTCACTTTGTATCACTTCAATGTTTCAAAGTCAGGACAAATTTAAGTAACATGAAGGTCAAGTAGAGCTCTGGAAAGACAACAGATTGTTTATTTGTTAACAGAACCGCCAGCAGTTCAAACCCAGTGTCAAATCCGTGGAAGTAAAATGAAACAATCTGCTTCTGTAAAGACTGACAGACTTTGAAATTGGATGGGGGCAGTTCCACCCTGTCCTGCAGGTCTCATGAGTCAGGATTAACTCCTCAGCAGTGGGTAGACATGACAAGTAGGATGTGTCCATACTATTCAGAACCCAGAAAATGCCCAAGAATATCTTTCCAAGATGGATTTACTCATTCAGGCTAAATTAAATAAAATACAAAGGCAGCATTTCAATGGCACTTAAATCCAGAAGATATTGAAAGAAAGGGACCAATCCAAGGTAGGAAAGGGAAATTTTCATATTATGGATGAAAGACATTCGTGAGAGAAAAGATTGAGAAACTAACATTCAGAATTGAATGTTGGAAGGCAGAGTTAAAATATGTAAATGCACAGAGATGCCTGCATGTAAATCTACAGAAATGTACACATATAGGAGTTGGTGAAAAATACTGGATATACTAGGGACTGCCAAAAGAGAAACAAGCCTGTCTTGGAGAAAGTACAACCACGATACCACTTAGAAGTAAGGAGAGTGGAACTTCGTCTTGCATTGGGCATGTTGTCAAAAGAGGCCGGTGATTGGGAAAAGAATAATGATGCTTGGAAAAGTAGAGGGTCTGGAAAAGGGAAATGTATTCGCTTGATGAGTGCAACAATCAGTTTGAACATGGGGGAGATTATAAGGATGGTGCAGGATGGAGAATGATTTCAGTCTATTGTTCTTAATATGTCTATGAGCCTTAATAGAGATAACAGCAGTTAACAGAAAAACACATGTACACACACAAAAAGGAACCTTAGTGTCACAGTGCATTACTTATTAGGCTGTTAATCAAAATGTTGATGGTTGTAGAATGAGTATAAGGATGGGGGGTAGAAGCAGAGCGATGAGCATGTGGGGGGAAGGGGAATTAATCATGGGGTGGTACAATCTGATGGGGGAGGTGAGGGACACTGGAAGAATCTGTTCTGAAATATGATATATTTGAATTTTGTAAATAAACTAGGACAATAATAAAAAAAAAGTAATAATAAAAAGTGTTGATGGTTCAAATGCACTAGGTGCTCCACGGGAAAAAGATGAGCCTAAGAAACCCAGTACAGGGTCCTTACCAGTCAGAATCCACTTAATGTCTGTGCAATTTTTTGCTCTATTTGTATTTGTATGCAAACATTTGCTATAGCTAATTATGTTGACATGGTGCCAATAGTTTCCAAACTAAAATTCAATCCATTTTTTATGATGCAAAGAAAAGTATATAATATTAAGGTTGACAGGTAAAATGTATGACAAGGTTATCCAGAGATATGCTGAGAGAAAAACTTAAAGTTGCTTCCATGACTCTGAGATGAGTTCCTACATGCCCCCAAGGCTGTGAGGAGATGGCATCACCTCAAGCTCACTTCTCTCAAGTCAGGCGTGACTCATAGTGACCCTCTATCATGTTGCAACAGGAGATTGACCAGTGGCTTCAACACTGATGCGAAACATGGTTCTTGAAATTAAAGATGCTAACAATATAGCAGATTTGTATATCAATAGATAGATAGATAGATAAAGTTTGTATAAGCCCACATACACATACACACATACAAATAATGAGGTTAAATCCATGTGAAATTATTCATTACAGATCACTAAGTAAATATAAGTATG
Source organism: Elephantulus edwardii (assembly GCF_000299155.1). Classification (NCBI taxonomy): domain Eukaryota; kingdom Metazoa; phylum Chordata; class Mammalia; order Macroscelidea; family Macroscelididae; genus Elephantulus; species Elephantulus edwardii. The sequence goes on from NW_006399909.1 coordinate 3,370,253, forward strand.
TCTGTACTTACCTTGCTTACTGGGAATTCTGTCCCTGTCAGGGATTGTAAATTTGAAAAGTTTTTGCTTTTTATAGGAAGGTGCAGTAAGTTTGGCAGAAATACAGGTGACAATCATACCTAGAAGCAGAGTCCTTGCTATAATGAAATAATGTGAATTTTTTTTTCACTGTAGTGATAAACAAGCACAAGAAAGGGCTTGCTTCCCTTTTTACTGGGTGATCAGGTACTGCTATCAGGAAGGAAAGGAGGTTAATTACCTCAGGTCAATTAGACAAGCAACCCATTTCAAACTTACCATTAGGGCTAAGTACAAGTAGGAAGGAGTGCTCTCTTGGGTCAGAGTCAGGAGTGATCTTCCAACTCACTAAGAGTAAAAATAAGTCCAAGACACACAACAGCATACAGTCCTGAAATGTCTTCTCATTTCCTCCCTTTTCTTGATGATTTCAGTCCTAATCATCTTCGTTTCTTAAAGCTAAAAGAATAGAATTGACTGTTCCTCTTATCAATTCCCAGTTTGGGCAGACAATGGATGGGGCAGTTGTTTCTAGAAATTCCATGCGCAAGTCCAGCTACCTCAGTTTGAATTTCACTTAGAGAATATTTGCTGGCTCTTTGGCCTTGGTTAAGTCCATTAACCCTTCTCTGTATGTTCATTAAGATGGGTTTAATGATAGTACCTGTGCCATATATCTACGCTGAAGGAAATAACGAAGATAGTTAATATAACACAGTTACCAGTGCGTAGATAGATGCTCAAGAATTACATAGCTCACTACCCACTTAGGACTCATAACCACCTTCCATTGGGTTTCTCAGGCTATAAATCTTAATGAGAGGATAATGTTCATCTTTCACCATCAGAGCTACAAGTGGATCCAAGACACCAGCTATATAAATTTATTCACTGTTGTTGTTGTTAAGTGCCGTCGAGTTGTAGGCAACTCATAGTGACCTTACGAATGAAAGTCCTCAGCACTTGTATGACTTTCGTCCTTTCTCCAGTTTCATAGGGTTTCCGGAGGCAAGCTATTACGGAAGTGGATGCCACTCCTGCTTCCAAGCTTGTTTTAATCAGGGAGCTTCACTAAACACTATCCACAATGGGCAACCCTTCTTGCATTTCACTCAATCAGTGTCAGTGCTCAGCTCCACAGTGACTCACTAGATGGACTAATTCTCTAGGTTTCCTCCAAGAAATGAAAGATTGTTAATGTACCTTTCTGATAAACAGGAGATCCTGGGTTTAAAGTGCAGTGGTGTCTCGGTTAACAAAAAGCTACAAAAATAGCTTTTATTATTGTGGAAATAATTGATTTCCTTTCATTTGGAAGGTACTTTCTCCTACCTCTTTCATGTGATTGTTACTAAACATATTCATCTGAAGAGAAATCCGATGGTAAAAGCAGGAGTGGCGTCCACTTCGTAAACAACTTGCCTCTGGAAACTCTATGAATTTTGATAATTGTAGATAGTTATAGAAAAGCTTCAGGCATTTTGTTCATAGGGTCGCTATGAGTCAGGCTTATGCTTGACTTGACAGCAATCAACAACAACAACAACAATAACAAGTACCTAGGAAACTGCATTAACCCAAAGACTGCCCCTCTGTTGTGGTTTGAATCCCTCCATTGCTCCTTAGAGAAAGATAGGCACTCTCCTACCAAACGATTTATGGCCTCAGGAACTCGAGGGAAGAGCAGCTGTGAGTCACGTGATGAGCTGGAGTTTGAGGTTTTATCAAGGAAACCTGCTATTACTTCCTCACCTTTTTAACCAATAAAGGAAAAAGAACATCTATCCACTCTCCTTACCAGTAATGCACACTTGGATTTTATCAACAGCACCTGGATCCCTTTTCAGACACTGTGTTTTTAAATCGGTACAGGAGAATTTTAGAAGCATACCTAAAACATGTGTGGTGTTGTTGTTAGGTGTCATTGAGTCGAGCACGATTCATAGTGAGCCTGTGAACCACAGCTCTGAACCCTGTCCTATCCTGTGCCAGCCTTGTCATCTTTGACACTCTTGAGCCCATTGCTGCAGCCACTGTACTTGTCCCTTTTGTTGAAGGTCTTTCTTTCACTGATGCTCCACATTTCCAAGCCTGATGCTTCTTTCCAAGGGATAAATCACACTTAGCCACATGCCTAAACCACGTGAGACAAAGCTTTGCCTCCAAGGAACATTCTGGTTTCACTTTCTCTGAATCATATTTGCTGGGTTTTTTGGCAGTCCATACGATGTATCAAAATTATTGCATATTTCTTAAAGAAAAAGACATAAATAGGCATTGAGGGGATCCTTCTTAATGTTCACAGTGGAATAAAATAGTAATGAAATAAATTCCTTTGTTTCTTAAGTATGTTGACAGAAAGGGGGGAAAAAACACCCTCAAAAATATCTGGTTCCTTTTGGTCACTGATAATTGCCAACCTGATCTGTTTTTAGAGACGTGAGAAAAATACAAACTCATGGGCCAGTGTAGTTTCCTGACCTTCTATAGGAATTCAGGTATAGCCATTAATTTTTGATTGTCTGTGGAAGACCTTCAGTGAGATGAATTGACTTAGTGAGTGCAGCCCTAGACTCAATGATTGTATCAGACATGATAAGAATGACATAGAATAGAGCATTCAGATTTTTTCCCCCATAGGGTCACTATGAATTCTACGCACTTCTAAACAACATGCCTCCGGAAACTCTATGGACTTGGAGAAACAATGATAGTTATAGAAAGACTTCAGGTCTTTTGTTCAGGGGTCGCAAAGAGTCATGCTTGATTCCATGGCAATCAACAATAACAACAGCAATAATAACAACACCATGCAGGTTCCAAAGGCAGAGTTAAATCATTTCAAGAAGAGATCACAGGGTCTACAAAATAACAAAATGTATACTGTATAGCCTTTTTTGAAAAAGTCTACGACCTTCATTTTAGTAGTGGGCTGGTACTAAGGTGAAGCTGATCCGAGCTGGGCTATTTGCAGTTGTTTCAAATGCATCTGAAAGTTGGGTGATGAGTAAGAACAACTGAAGAAGAATGTCTGCTTTTGGATTCAGGTGTTAAAGAAGAGTATTGCATTTACATCAATGATTTATTTTGTTAAGTGTGGACCATATATTGCTTAACACGTTGCTATACACTTTTAATTTCACTACCGTGCTTAGACACACATTTTTTTTTCCATGTAAGCCATCATTTGCAGCAACATGTTAAATTACCCAACCAAATTTCAAGGAAATGTGATCTCTACGCTGCCAGATATGCAGAAAAGATTTCATATTTTTCAGGAAGTAAAATGAGGGTACTCCTTAGAAGCAAAGGCAGTGAGACTTCATCTTAAATACATAGGGCCTTCCAATAGGGAATTCCAAAATCTCTGTAGATGTTCATTGAAATGAAAAATAAACAAACTAAATTAATAAAAATTTAAAAAATAAAAAAAAATACATAGGGCCTATGTCAGGAAGAACCGGTCCTTGGAATAAATATCATTTTGGGAAAGATGGAAAATCATAGCTACACTAATTTGACCATGTTACTCTTACTTTAGACATGCACCTTTTAGTTTTCCCATCATATTTAAGATATTATTCAAACTTTATTTTTTTATTATAAAACATTTGTTGTGATGCTGAACATTTGAAAGTTGAGAATGTGACCTTGTTGGAAATAGTGCCTGTCAAGATATTTTGAGCTGAGATCCCACTAGAGTAGAAAAAGCACAAACCCCATTCAAGTGTTGTCCTTTGTTAATGAGACAATTATTGTAAAAATAGAAGGGTCACTAGTAAGATATGCACAGAATGCAAAGACAGAAGGGGAAAGAAGATGGGGCCCGAGAATGAATAGGGGGTGGATTCTTGAGATTGCAGAATTTAGTGGAGAGGAAGGGATGGGATGAAGGAATTAGGAAAGATCCAATAGGGACCTGAAAAGGTAGGATAATAATTGTGGGCATGGATCAGTGGTGATTAATTTTATAAAACACAATGTATGGAAATGAATATCTGAACACAAAGTGAATAGAGAAATCTGTGAAATAGTGCACATAAGTGAAATACAATGTATACAAACTAGGTATGCAAACCAATATAAAAATATTAAAAAAAGAAAAACAAAACAGATGTGCAGGTGCATATTTAAAGGAAGTGAATGCCACTCCTGCTTCCAAACCTGTCATAGAATGGTATTGGTTGAGTTGCCTGTGATGAATAGCAACCCAATGTACAACAGCTCTGAACCTTTCCTTGTTCTGATCCAGTCTCACTAATTCCGGCATGCCAACCCCCATCACCCCAGTTTGATGGAGTGCAGTTGTTAATTATTTCCTCTTGCTTGGATCCACAATCAGTGCTCTTGGCACCAGCAGTCAGGAAATCAAAAGACAAGTTGCCATGGAAAGATTTACTTTCCCATATCTCTCCATAGAGCTAAAGAACAATGATGTCAGTCTAGAGACCAAGTGTGACTAATCCAGACCATTGCCTTTTTAATTGTTTGCTATGCATTGAGAACTGGACAATATATACAGATGACAGTAAAAGAATCAATGTCTGTGAGTTATATTACTGTAGGTGAGTTTTGAACACACCGTGGACTATCAAGAGAACAAACAGATCTGTCCTAGAAAGGGTGAAACCAGTTTGCTTCTTGGAGGCAAGGATTTTAAAGCTCCATTTCACATACTTTGGACACGTGGCCAGGAGGGACCAGTCCTTGGAGAAAGACATCATGCTCAGAAGGGTGGAGGGCAACTGATAAGAGAAAGATGCTGGATGAGATGGATTGAAATACAGTGACTGTGGTAATGGGGTCAAATGTGTCAAAGATGGTGAAGCCCTTGTTGAGGGAGGATAGGGCAAGGATCATGGGTCGTAGTCGACTGGGGCACATAACAACCTGTAGTAAATAGGGCAAGGTTTTGATCTCTTCTTCATAAGGTCACTACAAGTTGTAGAAAACACACTAGAACTTAACTACAACAAAACCAACAACTCTTACAAGAATATTAGGAAACTAAGTCCCAGTGCTCTTTTCCTGTGCCATCTAACCCCAGCAGTCTACAATGCAACCAAGAGCAAGTTAGTTTGGCCCCTTGTCTCTGATCTTTAGTATCTGATGTATGTTGCACTTCATTGACTTTTCTAGTTGATGTTCACATCCCTTTAAAATAACATAAAATGTCATTCAGTCTAGATATTTTCTACCCCTTACCAGTCTCTTCGAAATGCCTCTCCTATTGGCTTCAACATAGTCTCTGGGGGGGACGTATGAGCATGATCAGATGTTCACTGAATGGTTGGATATTTAAGTCCACCAGTGGAACCTTGAAAGTAAGATCTGGAGCTCTGCTTCTAAAATAACTAGCCATTGAACGTACTATGGAGTAGTGTTCTGAGCTAATACATGTGAGTTACTCTGTAGCAACTGGTACAGTTGTACTGACTTCCATACCATACTGGTCACAGACTTCAATATAATGTCTAATACTACTGGCTCCTAAACTCCTTGATAGCCTGCCTGGCTCATTTACCGCTCTATCCCTGGTATTAGAAACTAACAAATGCCAATCTGATGTAAAAGTAAAACCAAAAATGAACCAGGTAATCTTCTCTGAATGAAGAAGACCCATAATTTATTTATAAACCAGAGTTTCTTCCTTCTGCTTGGACAGTTAAATTCCTGTGACCTAAGCAGAATTTCAATCTTCAATGTCCCTTCCATAAAATTTTTAAAATGTAAAGGGGGACAAAAAACAAACCCACCATTTAATAACAATTCTATGAATTGATAAAATCAGCTCGACTCTAAATAATAAGTTATGTTAAATGTCTTTCATGCATCACATCCACCATGTGTACTATGTAGATAATCTTGTTCTCTAATGAGCTTCAGAAATTGTTCACTCACGTTTAATAAAGGTCACCTGTTTTCAATCCCTCTTTTCTATGTAATAACTGGGTGACATTTCTCACCTATTTGTGATCAAAGACCACACATATTGTACTTCACCAGGGCCTTCTCCTTAAAATTATTACTCCTCTTTGCTTCTTTCATAACTAAATAATATTTAATGCAAGAGAACTGTGCTAATTCTTGTTCTAATCCTCAGAAGATGAATAAATTATAAAGCAAACAACAGAAATTAGTAATACCTGAAGATGGGTAGTCAAAAGCTCATCTTGAGTGGATATAATCTTATCTCTCGTGGTTAAGGGATGATGATTACACTGTGATTTTTAATATCATAATTAAACTGTATTTTATTACTTGTCCCTTATATGGTGTGAGGTGAAGTGCTCTAAAAATCAATATGGAGTAAACAACAGCATTAATACTGGAAAGTATTTCTCTCACAGATATTTAGAAGCAATCTTCCCTGGAACTATAATCCCCACAAGGAAATTGCAGTCCTTGCAGAAACACAATTTGGGTCATCTGGGTCTAAGTCTCTAGATTTTTCTACAAGCCTTCACAAGGCACAAATGACATTTTAAATAGCTTGTCAGGAAAAGAAGTGATTTTTAATGCAGATCCACCAAATATAATGTGTTTTTAACAGGGCCCCCAAAGGCAAATATCTGAAAGGCAGAAGGAAACACAATACTAAGATAAATGTTGTGACTAGTGTCAAAAGAGGAACTTAATATAAAGATAATGGAGAAATATATCTTTTCAGAGAGAAAAAAAATGAATAAACAGTTTTAATATCCCACAATTTTCCATCTACTCAGATATATAATTAGACAACAGCATTTGTTTTTTTCTTCTAACTTGATTCTAAGCTTTATATTTTGTTTTGTTTTTAAGATATTTCGGGGGAAAAGGTACACAAAATTGGGGTCTGATCTGCAGACATGAGAAGAGAAGCTCAACACTGAGTGAAGCAACAGGGAGTGTGCCTAGATCTCTAACTCAGAGTTTCAGAGAGACAATCAAAGGGTCCCAGTGATTCCTTCCACAATGTAAAGTCTGTTGTGTGATACTGGCTCATGTTACACTTAGTCTAATGACGACAAACATCTCAAATAAAAAATCCCCTCATTATTGGAGAGGCAATTCAAATTTATATATCAGCATTATAAGGTTTTCTTGTCTATAATCTTTATGAAAGTACATAATTAGATAATTTTTTCACAACATCACTGGATAGATTTGAACTACCAACTTTTACGTTAGCAGTACAGTGCAAACTAATTGCACCATCTAAAAGCCTTGACCTACATATAGATGTATAAACATGCCAACCGTCTCCTGTAGTTACTTTCTTAAAGCTTGTTCTGAGCCCAATTCCTCCAGACCCCTGTTTCATCTAATCCTTAAACCCAAACAGCTGTGTACTGATAGAAATAAGACCTCTTTTGCTCTCTCTTATTTCATTTATCTGTCTGTTATAGAATGAGCTTTGCTAGTGCAAAATTTACAGTAGTGTCTTGTTTAGGAGATTTGGTGGTTCTTATTTGAAAATACCAGTTAAAATGCCCTGTTTTCTAAAGTAACTCATTCATTTCTTAGAAATATCTGACAGGGAAAAATGGTCTCTTAAACAGAATTTTGTACACATTGATACAGAATTCATCATCATTGTTTTTGTCAAGATGTGTTATCAAGTAAATCCTAACTCAGTATCAATATTCTATGAAAGAGAAATAGCATCTATAGAATATTCTTGACTGTAATTTTTACAGGAGTAGATTACTGGGTCTTTTCTCTTTCTCAGCTCTTGATAGTTTTGAAACACAGACCTTTTGGTTTGCAGATAAGTACTTAACCATTGAACCAGGGTGGCTTCTTAGATCAAATCTTAGAATCATATATTGCCATTGTTGCTGTTGTTGCTGTTGTTGTGTCCCACTGAGTCAGAACTGACTTGTATGTAGCTAACTATCCGGTGGGTTTTCAAAGGTGGTTAATCACAAGGGAGCAGCTTGCCCATCCTCCTGTGGAGAAATTGTTGAATTCGAACCATATGCCTTCCAGATTCCGTCACAGCTTCTTGCCACTAGGCTACCAGAGCTCCCTAGAATCACATATATCAATTATTAGTTCTTATACTGCCTTCAAAGCTTTGAAAGTTGATTATAAATTAATAAAAAATTAATAAATACAATAAAATTATTCCATAAAACAGCATTCTTTTTTGAAATTATTATAAAATTTTATTAGTTTTAATGAACATTTATAGAGATTTTGGGTTTTCATTCATTCATTGTTGCACAGTTTTCTCTACCCTTCTCCCCAGTTCGTTCTTCTTCCCTCCCCCCTGAATGTCTGTTTTAATTGTCCAATTGCCACAGTGCTTGTCAAAGCCAGTTCTGATTAATCTCCTTTGTCAGTGTGTCCTTTGCCATTCCCTATCACTCCTCCCCGAGAAAGACTTCACCCTGATCCATAAGGAAAAGGGAATGGCGTATTCTCTTAGCTACTTCCTGCTGAAAAGGGACGCTGTAGGTTTCAGGGTGAAGATCTTCTCTCACTACTCTAAAGGGCCCCTTTGGCAGTAGGAAACACATAGACTATTATAGAGATTGATTTTGGAATTTGGATGCACTGTTATCAATTGTGTTTAGCCGTAAATGTTCATATCCTTGAAGATGTATCATGGAAGTGTTGTTGCCTAGAAGACACAAATTTAACTAACAAGTTAAAAGTACATGAGTCAAAAATTAAAAAAGCAATAATATTCCGAGTAGAGGTTCTAATAGTGGCACAGATCAAGTTACAGAGGGAAGGTAGTTTTTACAATAAAAGGCCTATAGACTAGCACTTTGTTCTTAATCATACAATCTAACCCTCACAAATTTGTGATTTGTCTAAAATCAGGCCTGATCATACACATCATTCCTAGAGGGATACTTAGGACATGTTGGTTAATTCAAAAAGCCGTTTTTTCCTTCTCTGACCACATGCTAAAATGAAAGCATTTATTTACTTATTAACTTGCTTTACCAAAATGTCATTATTGCCTGAGTTGGTAAAAGTTTCAAAATTTTCAGATTTTGAATATAAATATTAAGTGGTGTCAAATACAAATCACAAAAAAAAAGGACATTTAATAACCGAAGGTATTTTCCCCACATACAGTCATTACTAAAAAGAAGTCTTCAGAATTAGCCTTGAATTTTGTCTGTAAATTTATTGCTGAATGGAAAAGTAATACTGTTGGAGTGGTACTGTTGTTGTTACTGTTGAATACCATCAAGTCAACTAGAAATACTAAAGATCCTAAGAACATATCTAAGCCTTGCCCTACTCTGTACAACCTTTATAATCTCAGATATGCCGGAACCCATAATCACAGTCACTATGCCAATCCAGGTGTTGGAGGTCTTCTCTTTTTTCTGACCCTCCACTTTTCCCAGCATGACACCTTTTCCCAAGATCTACTGTCGCTATGAGTAGCAAGCGCCTCAACGGCACATATCAACAACAACTGTCTCCTCACAACATTTGTGGCAATTTCACCTCAGAAAGTATGTGACATGAAGTTTCATCATCTTTGCCTCTAAGGAGCACCTTGGTTGCATTTCCTCGCAGATTGAATGATTTTGGTTTGAGGTGTTTGTTCCCCCCCCCCCCCATGAGAGTCCTCGGGATATTCCATATTCTTCTTCAATATCACAGTTCAAAGACATCCATTCTTTTTTTGTGTCATTCTTGTTTACTGTCCAACATTCAGATACACATGAAGCAATTCAAGAGACAAAAGCTTGAATCAGGTAGATCTTAGTCTTTGAATTGACATCTGCGCACATTAGTTCATTAGACAGGCCCTTGATAACCTATTTTCCCAATGTAATCTGTCTTGATTTTTTGGCTATGGGTACATGGAATACAAGTAAAATGAAATTGTTCAAGGTTTCGATCTTATTTTTTAAAAACCATGTTGTTGCCTATTGGTACAATGAAGAGGATTTTAATTTTTTTAACATTGAGATGCAACCTGTATTGAAGTCTGTAGTCTTAAATCTCGTGGAAGAGGTGACCTCTTTACTTTTGGCAAACAAAGTTGTCACTAGTATAATGCCACATTCTTTTCTGTATCATTCAGCTTCTTGACTTATTTGCTAAACATGTAGATTGAATAGGTTTGATGAAAGGATACAACCCTGATGAACACCTTTTCTGATTTTACCCTGCCATGCTCCCTGGCTCTGGTTGGATAACAGTTTCTTCATCTATGTATAGGTTTCACAGGAGCATAATGAAGTGTTGTAGGTTTCCTATTTTCAATTTTAATCTTACCTTGCTATGATCCATACTGTTAGGTGTCTTCTTTTCTGGTTGTTTTTACTTTTGGCCAAGATCCACCTGGCACAAGCAATGGTATTCCTGTGTCGTGATGTCTTTTGAGTTCACCTTAAATTTCTGACAGTATCCCAATGATGTACTGTTCGATCCATTTTAAAATAATCTTCAGTAATATTTTACTTGCATGTTATATTAATGATTATATGCTTTATAATATTTAGATTCAACTATGGATCTCTTTCAGTCAGATGGCATGTTAGCTGTCTTTCAAATTTCTTGTTGTGTGTTGGTGACCATGTCCATTGAAACATGTCAATTGGTATTGTATAAATTCCTGGGCATTAATTTTTTCCAGTGCTAACAGTGCAGTTTTAAATTTTTTCCTCTATTATAATTCTTTCTTGATTACACAGTACTTCCTAAAATATTTCAGCGTCACATAACTCATTTTGTTATAATGACTATATATTCCTTCCATCTTCTTTTGATGCTTCCTACATCATTTAATATGTAGAAAGTAAGTACAGCAACTCATGGCTTAAATTTTTTTCAGTTCTTTTAGCTTGAGAAATGCTGTGTGGTTTGGTTTTCTAACTTCAGACCTTGTAACATTTTATTCTTGAGAAGCCCTTTGGAATCTTCTGTTCTACGTAAATATTTCTTCCCTTTGGGTTTTTTTTTCTTTATTCAGGACTTTTAAAATTTATTTTAATTCATCAACAACCTGCATTATGCAGATGACACAATCCTGCTTGCTGAAACTGAGGAGGACCTGAAGCGCTTGCTGCAGAATGTCAAGGACTACAGCCTCCTATAAGGATGGAAGCTCAACATCAAAAGAACAAAGATTTTCACCCCTGGGCCAACTGGCAGCATCAGTATGGATGGTGAAGAGATTGAGATAGTTAACAGTTTTAGTTTACTTGGCTCCACAATCAACACTCTTGGTAATAGCAGCCAGGAAATCAAGAGACGAATTGCATTGGGAAAGTCAGCTGTGAGGGACCTCTGAAGAGTACTGAAGAGAACTACATCAGGCTGGAGACTAAGGTGCACCTGATCCAGGCTATAGTCTTTGCAGTTCTGTGCTATGCATCAGAGAGTTGGACAGTGAATAGGGATGATAGAAGGAGTATTGATGCCTTTAAGCTGTGGTGCTGGAGAAGAGTGTTGGCTATACCATGGACTACTAGGAGAACAAACAGGTTTGTCCTGGAGAAGGTGAAGCCAGAATGCTCCTTGGAGTCAAGGATTCTGAAGCTTTGTTTGACATACTTTGGGCATGTTGGAAGGAGGGACTGGTCCTTGGAGAGGGACATCATGTTTGGCAGAATGGAGGGGTGGCGAAGAAGAAGAAGACCCTTGATGAGATGGATTGACTCTGTGACTGAAGCAGTGGGAATGAGTGTGTTTGACACGGTGAGGTTGGCACAGGATAGAACAGCATATAGAGCTCTTGTACATAGGGTCGCTATGAGTCTCAAGCCGATGGCACATAACAACAAAAAAAATATACATTTTGTTTTATAATATTAATTACAATAAATCAAAGTCTTTTATCATAACATCAAACCCTCATTTTCGCTGTTCCTTGCTTATCTCTTCACCCCACCCATCCATCCACTAATATTTGAGGCCCGATCATTTTTCCTCTTCTAATGTTCTCTTCCTCTCTCCTACTTTTCTTCCTCTGAATTTGGTCTTTCTACATTCTAGTGCAATTTTCAGTCTCTTCTGACATCCGTTTTAATAATTTCATTCTTTCCTGTCTTTAAAATAACATTGCGTTTTCTTCTTGTAGTCCTTTATGCTATCCCATTACTCATCTGGTCTTCAATCATTAGTATCCAATGTATCAACTATATTCTTGACAGGGTTTTAAAGTTCAGATGAATTTTTAAAATTCAATTCAAGGTCATATTTTGTTCTGTGGACATTTTTCTTATTTTCTTCAAATTCAATTTAAATTTGCACATGAATAATTGAAGAGTCTCTTAATCATATGGCCCTTGTCCTTGTTTATCATCACGTTGGAGCAGATATATAACTGACCCATCTGAGTATTTTTAGAGGCAGTAATTGAAGAGAAGATTGTCCATCCTTCTCCCATAAAGCAGCTGGTGACCTTGAACTGTGTTCCTTTGGGATTATAACGCAGCTTCTTGCCTTTAGGCCATCAGAGCTACCTGATCATGTGACTTTTTTTTAAAATATTTCAGTGTTGGTGAATTCTTTTTGGTACAGTGATTGTGTATTCCCTCCATCTTCTTTTCATTCTTCATCAATCATTCAAGAATTTTCGTGTAGTATCTCTCAGTATTGCAACTCAAGGCTTTAATTTGTTTTCAGTTCTTTCAGCTTGAGAAATGCTGAACAAGTTCTTTCTTTTTATTCTTCAACTCTAGGGCTCTGTATATTTCATTATATTGGTTTGCTTTGTCTGCTCAAGCTGCCTTTTGAAATACTCTATCCGCTCTTTTACTTCACCATTTCTTCCATTCCATATTGCCTTTTCCGTGCTCTAGTGAACTTCTTAGAGTCTCCTTCAGGATCCTGAGGACTTGAAACATTTGATCAGAAGATCAAAACAGCCTTCAATATGGATTGCATCTTGCCATCAAGAAAACAAATTTCTCACCATTGAAAAAATAAGCAACTTAAATAGATGGAGAAAAGATTGAAACTGCCAACAACATTTTCTAATTTAGATACACAATCAATAAACGTGGTACAGGTAGTAAAGAGATAAGTAGGCATAGTACACTGGGAAAGTCTGCAATCGGGGATTTTTTTTCAAATTATTGAGTACAAATGAAATTAATTTGAAGACTAAGGTATTCTTGATGCAGACCTTGATCTTTTTAATTTCTTGATTTGCTGCTGAAAGCTGGACAACAAATAAGGATGACAGAATCATTTGCTGCCTTTGACCTGTGGTGTTGGATAGTGAATATCTCATGGACTGCCAAAAGAACAAACAGATATGTCTTAGAGATGGTGCAGACAAAGTGCTTCTTGGAGGCAAGGATGGTGAAGTGCCATCTCACATACTTTAGATATGCTACTAGGAGCGGCTATTCCTTGGACAAGGACATTATGCTTGGAAAGGGGAGGGGATGGCAAAGGAGAGGAAGACCCTCAGCGAGGTGCACTGATGCACTGGCTACAGCAGAGGGCTTGAGTGTGTCAGAGATTGTGAGACTGGCACAGGATAGGAAAAGATTCACATCAGTTGTTTACAAGGTCCTTAACAGTTGGACACCTAATTGAAATAACGATAGCAACAATTGATGAAGGCACATTGGTGGTTTACTGGTAAGGAATTTCACCCCAAAGGCACATGGTTTGAATCAACCAGCTGCCTTAAAGGAGAAAAATTGGAAATATCTTCCTGTGCTACATAGAACCTCTGAAAACTTGCTGGAAGGTCAGCCTATTAGCTGGTTCTAATTTAATAACACATAATAAAAAGAATTAAGGATCTATTCCATAGTCAGCTTCTGGCCTTGTTTTGGCTACTGATAATGAACTTTTCCATTAAATCTTTATACAGGTATGTTCAATCTGATTCCTCTGTATTCTGTCAGATGAGGTCTATGCTTATAGTTACTCTTTACGATTTTCACAAGATGATGTTGTTGTTGTTATGTACCGTCGAGTTGCTTACGACTCATAGTGACCCTATGAACCAACAGCCCTAAACTCTGCTCTGTCCTGTGCCAATCGCACTGTCTCTGACACATCCATCCTGATTATCCCAGTCACTGAATCAATCCACCTCATAGAGGGCCTTCCTCTCCTGCGCCGTCCCTCCGCCCTCCCAAGCATGATGTCCTTCTCCAAGGACTGGTCTTTCCTCACAACATGTCCAAAGTATGTTAGACAGAGCCTCAGAATCCTTCCCTCCAAGGAGCCACCCGGTTTAACCCTTTCCAGGACAAATCTGTTTGTTTTCCTAGCAGTCCATGGTATTCTCAATACTCTTCTCCAGCACCACAGCTCAAAGGCATCAATTCTCCTTCTATCCTCCTTGGTCATTGTCCAACTCTCTGATGAATAACAAGTGATTGCAAAGACCATGGCCTGTATCAGACGCACCTTAGTCTCCAGAGAGACACCATTGCTCTTCAGTACTTTTTAGAGGTCCCTAACAGCAGACTTTCCCATGGCAATGCACCTTTTAATTTGCTGGCTGCTGGTGCCAAGACTGTTGACTGTGGAGCCAAGCAAACTAAAGCTGTGTACATAATTAAATCATTAGATCTACAGCCTCATTTCTGTCATCAAGTCTATTATTTTCCAAATATCAATCCTTGGAATTTGTTTCCAATTTTTACATTCTAGTTACCAAATATTATTAATGGAACTTTACTGCTTATTTACTCAATTTTAAACGGTGGCATTTGGTAGACTCTTCACTTTTTTCTTCTATGCCTTTAGTAGTTTGTTGTTGTTTTGAGGTGCTGTCAAGTCAAGTATAACCCATAGCAACCCCTGTGAACAACAGAGCTGAACCCTGTCCTACCCTGTGCCATCCTCACACGTTCTGACATATTAGAGTCCATTGTGGCAGTCACCGTATCAATCCTCCTAGTGAATGGTCCTCCGCTCCCTCGTGAATCTTCCATTCTTCCTAGCATCATGTCCCTCTCCAAGGAATATCCCCTCCTAGCAACATATGCCCGAAATATACGTGACCAAGCCTCATCATCTTTGACTCCAAAGAGCACACTGGATGTCCCTCTGCAAAAAGGTATGTATTGTTCTTTTGACAGTTCATGGAATGCTCCATGCTCTTCTCTTAACAGCACAGCTCAAAGGCATAAACTCTTCCTCTGCCATCCTTATTCATCATGTGGGGCAACATCATGACACTGGCTTGTATGCATTTTTGTTTGTTTGTTTTTAAGATAATTTCTATTTATTATTCTTTTTGTGTGTGTACTGTCAAATTGGATCTGTTACAGGAGGCAATTGTTCCTCCTTCTTCAGCAGAGCATCTGTTGGATTTGAACTGCGCACCTCTGGGATTGCAGTGCAGTTTCCTGCCACTAGGCCACCAGAGCTCGCCTGTATGCATGTTTTAATAAGAGCTGTATTAACAAGTCTTTCTTGGATGCGTATGGATACCCTCCTATGGCTCACAATATTGTGCTTCAAGACAGATCCTAAAATGTTCTTTTTGCCTATAATTGGAACACTATGTTAACTCAATTTGTCATCCCTGACCTAATAGATTGTGTGATTGTCTGATTCAAAGTGGCCAACACCCCTGCATCACAGCCCACTAATGCCGGGGATGGCAATCTTCATGTATCCCATTTCATTTATTTATAACCTCAACTTTTCCTAGATTCATATTTCATATATTCTATGTTCCAAATTTTAATGGGTGCTTGCAGCTGTTTCTTCTTTTCTTTTTAATGCCTTACAATCTGATGGACTCTATTTCTATTACTGTATTTAACAATCGTCCTTTGTTTTTCATAGGGTTTTCTTTGTTTGTGTTTGGTTTGTTTGTTTTTTTTTAAGAAATGGGGTTGAATGGCCAGCTCTGCTTCTTAGTCTGTCTTAAACTGATCGCCCCCTAAATCCTGTCCACTTTGGGAGACCCGGCTGGAATCTGAAATACTAGTAGTATACCTTTCAGGATCAATAAGCTAAAAGTCACCCTAGTACAACAAACTTGCAAATGAACAAATGGTCTAATTATAAAAGCAAACTATAAACAAGCAAGTGTGTACTTAAATATAGTACAAGCAACAACATGAAAGTCCATACCATCACAATACAGCAAACTGACAGATATATACTGTTCCCATGAGAGAACATAAAAAATGGACAACCATTGTTGT
>NW_006399909.1:3387381-3416336 GCF_000299155.1 Elephantulus edwardii
GTATGTCAAGGGTCTATCTCTCAGGAGTTAGAGCAGCAGTTCTGCTCCTTCAGAATAGCCCAGGCCAGTCAGCTTGGATAAGGATGATGCATTTGTCAGCCTAGGTGATGGATGATTCTCTGTCAGACGAAGTGACACTGTAATTTTGGTGTTGATTATAGACCATGGTCAGCACAGTGTGCAGGCCTGAGGAGAAACACTCTGAGAGCTTCTGGCTCCCAGAACAGGACAGGGGAGCATGGTCTAAATCAGAACTGGTTCTTGGTAGAATGGGTGAGTTGAGTGGAAAGGGGTTAGAAGGGAGAAGTATAGAAGGATGGAAAGAACACTGTCCACCTCCTGGTAAGCTGCGGGTGTTGGGCAGAGCTTGAAGGGGGAGATGTGACCCTTTCCACTGTGTGGATACTCTGCTGCTGTTACCACTGGGATTGTGGGTCCTTAAAACATGGCCGGCTGTTTAAGGAGGCCCTGCTGCAAGGTTTACGGTTCTGTATAATCTTGGTCTTCTTATTTGAAGTTTGAACTCAGTCTCACAACAATTTCAGCTACTATGGATTTTCAGCTGCTGCTACTTGCCACCGTCCTGGTCCAATGGTTCGCACAACACATGGATAGCTGTTCGAGACGGCTGTGGTGTGCTGTTTGCAGTTCTGAGTTCTGATACTCCCTTTGGCCAATACTGCAATTAATGCTTTTCCTTCAGTCGGTGTTTAAAGTACGTCTTTGTCTTGTCTTTTTTAACTGTGTGTTGGAGAATTAGCAAACGTATCAGTTATCCTCCTTTTCTGTGGAGTTCCCAGCAGAAGTTCTGAACTGCAGTTGGCCTGGTCCACCAGTTTGAAGATGGAAACACAATTGCAAAAGTCCAAGAGTTACTTACCTACATCTGACAAAAGCATCGCATGCATGTATAGATAGAAGACTTAGCATTTATTTTTAGTATCATGATATGTCATCCGGTCAGATTGAATCAAAACTTACCGTGTGTACCATATGAGAAAGCCGATCATTCTCACAGTCTGAGCTCTCCTTGAATCCTTTGTAGCAATCACTGACGGGGTCCGTCAATCCATGTCATTGAGAATCTTCTGCTCATCACCAGTTCAGTGCGCTTCCAAGCATGTCCATGTCCATGGACTAGTCCCTCCTGATGATATGCCCCCCAGTGTGTGAAACAATGTCTCATCATCTTTGCTTCTTAGAAGCAACTTACCAAGACACAATTCTTTATCCTTTTGATAGCCTGTACATTTTGTTTGGGTGTTTTTGGTTTGATTTGGTTTTTTATATTCTTTACTAATCCCACAGTCCAAGAGCATCTTGGTTTTTCCTTATTCACTTTAGAAAGTTAGCTAGAGCTAACAGTACATATATAGCAACTCAAAGCACCACAGAATATGAAAGGAGCATCTTTTTTAAATTTTTAAATTTTTTTAAATTTTATTTTATTAATTTTAATGAACATTTACAGGGATTTTGGATTTTCATTCACTCATTGTTGCACTTTTCTCCTTAATCACCCTCCCCACCCCGCCTCCAGTTCACAACTCGCTTTGAAAAGTAAAAGAAAAATTTTTCATGGCCACACAATCCCCTGCAACACCCCCACCCCATCACCCTGAGTACACTCCACTGTTCAATCTTAATTCTGGACTCTTGTGATAATCTTTAAAGTGGCATCTTTGCTTTTTAACAATTTAAAGTTTTCCTTGAAAAAGAAGACTACAGCAGAATCACTCAATGTAATAAATTGTTGGGCTTCCTGATTGCTGTCCCCGTGAACGTTGATTTTCTACCTAGGTATTCTTTAAATAGCAGATATAGTGCTTTGGATTTTATGCTCTTTTGTCTTTCATTGTGAAACCTAGATTTTAAGTTTGATTTTGGTGCTATTGGGTTTTGTTTTTTTTTAAGTCACTGGAGGAATGAAAAAAAATTAATTTTTCCAAGATTTTCTGATCTTGACTGTGTGGATCATAGCAAACTGTGGCTGACTCTGAGAAGAATGGGAATCCCAGAACACTTGATCATTCAAATGCGAAACTTATACTTGGACCAAGAGGCAGTTGTCAGAACAGAGCAAAGAAACACTCTTGTTGTTGTTGTTGTTATGTGTAGTCACTGTGAACACTCATCTTATTTAAAGTCTTTATTTCAGGAGAATGTAATATAGTCTATAAATTATGAATATTTAAATAATATTCTCATTTACTATATGGGATGACTTAGAAGTATACTTTCAAAGGCATTACTAATCAGAATTGTAGCTACAATGAAATAGAGATATAGCATTACTAACTTTTAGTCAAAATGTTAAAGTGTGGTTTTTCTTGTTTGGTTTTTTTTCCTTTTGGAAAGATTGAGAAAGGTTATTAAAAGAGGTCTTCTGAGTTACTGGCAACAGTGGGAACTACCCAAATGCTTATGCAAACCTAGTTACAGATACTTATTATCTGAGTACTTGAAAGTATCATACAAATTCTAGTTAAAATATTTTTCTGCATACTGTGCTAAATAATTATCACTATAAATACATAGCTACTTTTACTTTCAGTACTTCCTGAGACTGATTTATCCTGAAGAAAATGAAAAACTTAATGCATTTTGTTATTTTGTCATAATAAATTTTGTCCTACCAACTTGTTGGTAAAAACCATGCAAAATCCTCTGTAGATTTTTTTAGAGTTATTGCTCACAGATAAAGAGAAAAATAAATGCTGAAGTGTGTAACAATTTTCTGCAAGGAGCGTGGCAATTTATAAATCAGAAAGCCCATGCTTGTTGAGATAATGTATACATTTTAAAGATAAGAATCCTGGGATTCCGTGTTTGCGGAGATCATCGTGGAGGAGGCTGAGGCAGAAATGAAATCATTCCCTCAGCATTTTTATTTGTGTAAATGTTAAAACTGAGAAAATGTAGTGTGTTCGTATATGTATGGGAGAGACGTGGTATGAAATAGAGTGTGTATATGAATGTGTGTACATGGATATTATGTATGTGTGTGTGCGAGTTTTCGCCTCAGGTTTTTATTCATTCTGACTGAGCTCAGTTCAGGAACAAGAAATTCAAGGAAGAGAGTTGGCCGACTGCACTCTTTTTTTCTCGATTACAGAAGATGATCAATCCCTCCACAAAACAAGTTCGGTGTAACAGAATCACACGTATAGTCACAGCATAAGTAGCAGTTATCCAAAAGCGGAAAAAATGGGTATGATGGTGACAGCAACAGTGAACTTGAGCATGGAAAAGACGGTGAAGACAGAGAGGACAGGGTAGGTGTGATCCATTGTCCCCACTGTCTTCATGAGTCAGGGTCCGCTGACCAGCACCTAACACAAACAACCTCCGCAACACGATGCTCATCTCCCTTTCCCATTCCAACCCTAATGGTGCTCCCAATAAGCCAATCGGGGGCTATAAGTTTATCTGAGAAAATAATCGTGTAAAGGATGAGTCTGACAGACTGACGTTTCCATCTGATACCACAACTGCTCTCTTACCCCTTTGGGCAAACGAGTTTACGTTTAGATGCTGGTTTCCTTCCAGCTATCTAGAGGGATAATCCAAATGACCACAGGTGTTGTTTCCTAATGAGCCACCACATTAAATGTGATTATCAAAGTGCCTCATGTAGTTCAAGCATGCTGCTTTTTGTTAATGTAACTAATACATTAATTGGATGACCCAGGTGTCCCCATTGAATTTGAGGTATAATCTCTATATTAATACAGAATTCTGAATTTTAGGTCCTTGTGCAAAGTCTTACCTGAAATCTCCGAGGAATTCTGACACTTTGAAACTAAGGAAGCCTCTCTTTTCCCAGGGGATTATAATGGTCTTTTATTAAGGGCATATAGCAACATAAATGTCTGGGTCTGGGATGAGAGAAAAGAATCATGGTCATCAAGCACCACCTTTATGGTGGCCCAGACTCACTGCCCAGAATGCAGCCCCTGAAGCACTGCCTGTCTGCCCTGGCAGTTTCTAAGGGCTCCCTAGGTATTTGCTTATGTTTTGGAAATCTGACCTTTGTGTTTTCTTCCCTGCTCTCCTCTGTCTGCCAGGGAAGACCTCTACTGCTGAGATGTCTTAGGCAATCACAAGTCCTCCTCAGAACAACACTGTCCCCCGCCCTTGGCCTTTTCTGCTCACACAATTGTAACTACAGTTTGTACTATGATTACTTTGTACTTCTAGTGGAAGAATGACAGTTTTATTTGGGCCACACACATGCATGATGCAGATTAAAAAGGCAGGAAGATGAGATATATGGAAGGTATTAATCAAATGTTAGGCAGCATGTCCATTTTCAAGATCACAGCCAGGTGTATCATGGTTTTGTCTCTGTCAACCTCAACTTAATCACCTGTAAGAGACCAGCTTTCTAAGAAGTTTAAAATCAAATAGATAGTACAGTCTAACAGTGAAGATTTAACTTCAGTGAGACTCTACAGACAAAATCAAGACTCCGTTCTAGGATCAACAGTGAACGCCTAATTTCCGTCTCTATAGTATAACTCTTGTGAATACACTATGACTTTTAGAAAAAGGTGCAAAAATAACCTTACGCAAATTCAATACAAAATGTTCAACCTCAAATAATGTTTTATGTAGGCAATCAATAGTAAAGCAGTATGTGGCAGTGGGGCTTCCTAAATTAAACGACTGTGCATTTCTGGTGGTTCAAATCCATTGGGGCTCCTTAGAAGAAAGATGGACAGGCCCTTCCCATTAAAATTTATAGCCTCAGAAAGCCACAGGACGGTCACTGAGAGCCAGAGTCATTCAGTCCTGGCCCGTGGCCTATAATGCCCGTAAGTTGGGATCAACTCAGGGGTGATAATTTGGAGTTTGGTTTGATGCTAACTAGTTAACTAAAATATACTGAGTCCAACTAAATTCTTATTATACTCACTTTGCCTGTCAAGGACCAGCGTGCTATGTTGGTACATCCAGCATCCCTCTTAATACTCGCTTTTATAAAACAATTACACAAACAATTATGCAAAGTCAATTTTACTAATAATATGCTTGACAAATTTGATCATTTGAATGTATATAGAATGTAGGGATTTGTGTTGCTGACCAAAAGGCTTCACCTCCCTTGCTGTTGAAATCCATCAATGGCTCTTTGAGAAAAAGACGTTAACATATCTTCTCACTGTGATTCACAGTTTTGGAAACTCCACAGACTGTCAGCTTTGGGTTGGTTCTAGATTCAGAACTCAAAGAGGCAATAATCTGAGAGGACCACCTCTAATTCTCAATAATAACAACAGAAAAATTCACTTCATAGTTTACAGAGTGCATAGTCAAGGGACAATTGACATTTAGAACAAGGCGGAATCCTACCTGCATTAATTATCCCAAAGGCCACTCACTGTGGTTTTAAGTAACTGTTAAACAGAGACAAATGTGTAGATTTGAAGTTCCCAACAACAGCTTCAAAAAATGCTAGGAATTCTGGGCATGGGAGCTGTGGGGCTGTGATCTACAGGGACTTGGACTGTTAATCCAACAGTGGCTCCTCTCTGTAAATTGAAATCCAAGAGCAACTCTGTGTGAGAACATTGGACAGTCTTCTCCCATATGATTTACAGCCTCTGAAAAACCCTCTGCGGGGGTTGCCATGGGTTCAGACTTGAAGACAATGAGAGTGCTTGTTGTTTTACATGCCATCTAGTCAGAATCCACTCATACCTAACCCTCCAGGGGGTTTTCAGAAACTGTTAATGACATGGGAGGAGATTGCCCATCCTTCTCCCATGGAGCATCTGGTGGATTCGAAGAACATGGAATTCCCTTTGGAACTGCAGTGCAGCTTCTGACCACCGGATCACCAGAGCTCACTAATGATAGTACTAGGTAATGGTAATGGCTAAGTACTCAACTAAAAACCAAAGAATTGTGAGTTCTCAAGCACTTCAAGGCACCTCAGGAGAAAGGCCTGGCAAATTGGATTTGAGATCATAACCTTGAAAAGTTATGAAGCAGTTCTCTTCTGTACACGTAAGATTGGCATGTCTGTATTGATGTGTTGACAATAATAATGATAATTCAACTTCAAAAACTGCTACATTAGAATCAGTAAACAAGTTACTTCACTTTTATAATGTTATTTACAAGTTTGAGTGGGTATATGTATTTTCTATTAAGTGATAGCTACTAACTGATGATTTAAGGCGTTAGAGTGACCTTAATGCCATCAACAAACGAATGGATAGAGAAAATATGGTACATTCATACAATGGAATACTATACAGCCGTAAAAAACATCAAAGAAATTGTAAAATACCACAAAACGTGGAAAGATCTAAGGGACATTAAGCTGAATGAAATAATGCAATCACAAAAGGACAATTTTTCACAGTAATGAACATTACTAACTTTTTAGTAATGTTCCTATGCAGTCATAGGAAGTCATGCAGTCATTATGTGAAAATAGGAGAATCACTGAGGGATGAGGAGAGATAGGAAGATCAGAAATATGATGTACAATTATCAAGATAATTTTAAAAATAGAAATAGAAAGTGCAATGAACACTACAGGAGTCTGGGACCGGGGATGATCCGAGTGGGAGTAATCGACAAAAGGAAAATTTGAGTATTTCAGTTGACAAATAGCAACTGGACTGTTCAAAAGGGAAGGAGCAAAAGTCACCAGAGTAGCAGAGATTAGGACAGCTTATGAGGCAAAGGAATATGAAAGGAACAATCAGGTCTTGATGAGACAAAGTGATGTAAGACATGAATCAATAATAAGTATATAAAATACAATGCACCTGAATGAAGCAAAGTCTTATGAATGATTGTATGCAAAGCACTTTTAAAAAGTGTAATAGAAGAGAAGATTGAAGGAAATGACAAAAAAGCAATACAATAAACTTCTTAGGAGGAAAATAAAAGGTAGTACTGTGGCTAAATACTCAGCTAATAACCAGTAGGCTGGCATATCAAATCACCAGCTGTTCTCTCAGGAAGAGAGGAAGCAAAAATGAACTCATTGTCATCCAGTCAGAACCAGCCCATTGCAGACACTTCAGGGGGTTTTCAGAGGCTATCAATCGCATGGGAGAGGACTGCAAATTCTCACACAACTGCTGATGGATTCAAACCACCTCTGGGTTCAAGGCAGAACTCAGTAGAAGTTATGCTGCAAGAGTTCCCTAAAGATTATGGACCTGTGTAGATTATAGTCTTGTAAATTCTTCGGTCGGTTACACTCTGTTCTGTGAAGTTGCTATGGGTCAAAACTAAATTGGCAATGACTTGCTTGATTAGTATAGTAGCATATTTATTTCACATTAGCCTTTACTTTTTTATCAATTACAGTGTACTTGTAAAGGCTTACAAATCAAGTTCTGAAGCTAACTACAGCTATTAATACTACAGTTATCCTTGTTGTTGTTGATATATGTGATCGAGTCACTTGCGACTCGTAGTGACTCTATGTACAACAGCCCTATACCCTGCTCTTTCCTGTGCCAATCTTATTGTCTCTGACACATCTACCTCCATTACCTCAATCACTGAGTCAATCCATCTCGTCGAGGGTCTTCCTCTCTTGCGCTGTCCCTCCACCCTCCCAATAATGACATCCTTCTCCAAGGACTGGTCCCTCCTGGCAATATGTCCTAAGTATGTCAGATGAAGCTTCAGAATCTTTACCTCCAAGGAACAGCTTGGATTCACCATCTGAAGGTTGAACATGTTTGTTCTGCTAGCTATCCATGGTATATTCAATACTCTTCTCCAACAATTTTCCTTAGGATGCATGATTAAAACCCAAGGGTCTTCCTAATTATCACCTTTCGTTCTGCACTATCTCCCTATAGGACGGTTCTAGTATTTCTTCATGTCTTAACTATGTGCACTCCTATGCACATTTGTGGCTTCTGTTTGTAATCTTGTCCACTTTGGGCCTAACTTCAACCTCATCATTGGCCATCATTTTTATCTCTCATATTCAATCTCTACCATTGATAGAGTAAAATTTTAGCCTTGATCCTTTCTTGCCTTAGAGCTTCAGTGACTTTCTATTAGGTAAAATATGAAGTTGACAGGAACAATTATTCCACCGACTTTGTCCCTTGCCATCATTCCACTTCTTGTGCATTGTCCTTTAAGTTTCTGTGAAGAGTTCATAACTCCATTTATAAGGACTGACACTCCTCCATACACTTTGTTAGTTCTCTGTACCTGCTGCCCACACTGCACAGGGGCTGACCAGGCACTGCTCTTCGCTTCCAGAACTTTGGGCTAATTCCTGCCCTACTCTTTCTTAACAATTTAAAGCTGAAATCATCTCCTTCACGAAACTTTCTCATCTCCAGATACCACTTTTACTTTTTTTTTCTATTTTTACTACTTTGCCATATTGTCTCCCTATTTTCTCTTTTTAATCATGTGACCTGCTAGATGGTAGGATCCTATCAAGATTATACCAACTTTTCTGTGTGTTTATAGTCTCAGCATCTTACACTAGGTCTGCTGTTATGTCCCGTCGAGTCACTTGCAACTCAGCGTCCCTATATACAACAGCTCTAAACTCTGCTCTGTCCTGTGCCAATCTCATTGTCTCCAACACACTCATCCTGATTTCCAGTCACTGAATCAATCCACCTCCCAGAGGGCCTTCCTCCCATATGCCTGCCCTCCACCCTCCCAAGCATGATGTCCTTTTTCCAAGGACCAGTCTCTCCTTACAACATAACCAAGTTATGTCAGATGGAACCTCAGAATCCTTTCCTCCAAGAAGCAGCCTGGTTTAACCCTCTCCAGGTTGAATCTGTTTGTTTTCCTAGCAGTCCATGGTACCCTTAAACACTCTTCTCCAGCACCAGAGCTCAAAGGCATCAATTCTCCTTCTATCCTCCTTGGTCATTGTCCAACTCTCTGATGCATAATAAGTGATTGCAAAGACCATAGCCTGTACCAGACGCACCTTAGTCTTCAGAGATACACCGTTGCTCTTCAGCACTTTGGGGAGGTCCCTAACAGCAGACTTTCCCATGGCAATATGTCTTTTAATTTCCTGGCTGCTGGTGGCAAGAGTGTTGATTGTGGAGCCAAGCAGACTAAAGTGGTGAACAGTCTCATTCTGTTCACCATCCATCCTGATGCTGCCAAGTGGTCCAGTGGTGAGAACACTGGGTCTGCATGTATTAATTCTTAACTGTTGATTTTGTTGTACAAACCATATTTGAAATAATTTATTCTTTAAAAAATTATATATATATTAAAGTTTAAAATGGAAACTCACTACTTCTCTAAATTCTGATAGATCAAATAGTAACTATACATAATACTGTTTTATAATAATTTAACCCTGTGTATGAGGAACTAGGCCATATCTAATATAATTATGAACTCATGAAGCCACCAAAACCTTGATAGATACAGAGTATGAAAAATATTCTGAAATGTCACTAAACAATCCTGTGAAAGTGTATGAACGAAAGACTTAATTTGGTGTGGAGAGATATACAAAAGACAAGTCAATTTTCATGGAAGAACTGATGTTTGACAGATATGAGGATGTGGAGTTTCACTAGAGTAAGAGAGAAAGAGAACTAGTTCAGACCAATGAAGAAGTCTCTAGTAGCTTATTGGATAAGGAGTTGCATTGCAACTCAAAGACAATTCAAACTCACCAGTTGCCCTATGGAAGAAAGATGTGCAATCTCCTTCTGTGCAATTTGTTGTTGTCGATTGCCTTTGAGTCGAGCACAACTTATAGAGACCCTATGAACAAAGGGCCTAAAGCCCCTTTACAACTATTGACATTTATCAAAGTTCATAGAGTTTCCGTAGGCAAGTTGTTTAGGAAGTGGATGCCACTCCTGCTTCCAAATTTGTGTCTTCTAAAATCCTTCTGGAGAGTCAGCTGTGAATTGATCCCAACTCAATTCAGTAAGTTAAAAGAAATCAAGTAGCTAAAACACAGAGATCGCAGAGGACAGTCTACTGAGAGGAAACTGATGCAAATTTTAGGAAAAGGTTTAAAATGAGGTAAAAATAGGGTAGAAATACTACAATGTTGCTTGTGGAAGTAGTCAGCAGTTTCCCACAGTGTGATGATGAACACATTTAGGGCATATGTATGTATGTTTATATATAAATATTAAAACAAAAAAAAACCCCACTGTAAACCTAGTCATTATTTGGCAGTGACTTAGAGTATAAAGCTTGTAGGAATGAGAGATGAGAAGGCTGAATCTGAAGAGTGAGAATGACAGCACCAGTGGATTGGTTTTGTAAGGAATCAGCAGAGACTGCAGAATTGTTTTAGATTATTGGCTGTAGGGTCTTTCAGTACAATGGCTCTACTAGATTACATTTGGGGAATCAAGGATTTGGTCCTGTCATCAGTAGAAAGAGAAAAGACAGGGGACAGAGGTCAGGGTCAAATCATAACACATTTTAACATTTACAGGCTCTCTGCAGACAGAGAGTGGAGTCATCCTCTATGTGGTTTTTATGTATGTGTTTTTATTATACAGTAAACTCAGAGGGAAATGAAAATAAAAACTAAGCCACAAAAATACCCACTCTGCTTGACTGTGACTCATAGGACCATCACAGTTCAGCTGTCCAAGTGAGAACCTTGGACAAAAAACTTGGCAGGAATTGAAATGAAATGGGCCCCTCTTCCATGAGGTGACTGTAAAATCTACTTGAAAGATGAAAATTATACATCTGTCCATAGTGTTATATCAGAAATACAGCCCATGGCACAGGAATAGGCGAGAGTTATTTTTAGAAGTGCTTTGCTTTTCAAACGGCCTCCATTTGAGTTAAGTATAGACCAATGGTCATCATCCAGGACGGATAATGATGACTCAATGTGAGGATTAATTACAAAAGTAATCATGCCCGTTATCTAATTATTCAAAACTTAATTATGACTCTGCTGGCCCAATTAGGCCGGAACACAAGGCTAATGTTAGGGTTGGGTGGATACTCAGCATCTGTGCATAAGTGAGAGGCATCTGTTGCAAAGGGGTGAAGTGATAGGAAGTGTCAACTTACCAGCTGTGAAGTGAGCAAACCTTAAAAAGAAAGTCTGCAGGAGCCAGCATCCCGAAGTACCCCATTGGGCAGAGAGGGAGGTGAGGAGAAGGCAGAGGTGCTCTGGAGGCATTTGCTATCCCCTTGCTGAACTGCCTACCACAAGCCTGTCATTGCTTGTTGCAATAAACAGTCTAACATTAAGAAATATAATAAATAAGGATTCTGGTCTTTGCCTTTTTAAACTGGGTGAGCTGTAAGAAGAAACGCGCTAGAAATACAAGTAAACAAAGAAACACTTTTATAAAACCATTAAAAGTGTCTGTGGCCTCTAACATTGACTTGACCCATGTTATGGCTAATAAAGAGAATAGAATTTTATGGATGAAATATTTACTTATTATATGCATAAATAATGAAAGAATCGATTTTCCTGATTGTTACTATTGATTTTGACTTTAGAAGGCTATCTGATATCTCAGTGTCTGATCAATTTTATATGCAATAATTGATTTGTACCACGTTGTGGAGGAATGATTCTATTAATAATGCTATTGACTCTAAATATATTTGATTATTAATATTTATGATCCTTCATGGTGGAATAAAATCTTTATTGAACAGTAATCGATTGGTAGGTGGGAAAGCAGCTGTATAAAGTATAACTAATCTGATTAGAAGTTTAACTACATCAACTTTTGACCCAATTGTTGATTTGCTTCAACTGTCGGCAATGTCAGTTAGAGAAAGTTCGAGTTGTTATTAGTTCAGAGTTTGGAGTTTCCCAATGAAAGCGTGTTTACATTTATTGAAGTCGGAAAATGTTAATTTACATGGAATGTGTATACATCATGCCTTTGAGTGTAATAGAAATGATTTCAACTCCTCGCAATGGTTTCTCAGAAGAAAATTACCTTTCAACAAAATTAAAAGAGTTTGGGGAGCCTTTTCCGCGTTGCATCTCCGTGCTATCTCGTTATTGAATCACTATAAGAAAGCCTGTTAGTTCTCTGCTACCGAGCAAATTGCTTTCTACAATTATGGCTTATGTTTTAATGTGGGGTGCTTCATATTAGGAGAGTTATTCCAAACCAGCATTGCCTCCTCATACAGCTCGGAACAGCACCTCGCCTGCTTTACAAAATCCATGCCTCCCAGGTTGCCGCTCTGCAAAATATATAAATTAAGCCCTTGCCAAGCGTGCTTCTGAGCAGGTTTTAATTGAGGATAATGAAACTTCCCCGGCTCTAAAATGAGAGCGTGATGGCCACAAAGCCCTTTAAAATGCTAATAGGCAGAAGACATTTATAGAAGTTTTGTGAGATTATGCAGCATAATAATGGTGGAGGTAGATGACAATTTGTCAAATTTAGCTGCCATGATCAGACCTATTTTTCCTATTTCGGTGTCTGATGCCAACTTGAACAAAAGGCTTTGTGGGATGTGAAACTAGTACCTTCAACACACCGCAAGCCGCTTGCCCTTCCAGCTGCAGGACAGCCTCTCCCCCTCCAGAAAAGGAGGGGCTAGTGACCAGCAAGAAGCAGAGCTATTAATTATGCATGGTTTAATGTTGCCGGTGCCCACTGCCTCCTTCCACTGCAGTGGTATTTCACCTGCAGAAGGCCTCTCTCCGTTTAAATCATCGTGACAATGTGAACGGTACGTGTAGACTTTAACTAAACAACTTTCTGATTCGAGTGTGTTGCCTCAGCCGTGAGACGTGAACTCAGTGATAAAGCAAGGCACTGCTTGAGTAAAATGGAATAAGAAATCACGCTGACACAGCCTAGATTCTGGTCTCGTTTCTAAATGTGGCCCTTGTACTACCCCCCCCCCCGCTTCTTCTCTCTCTCTCTCTGAAGGTCAATGTTCCTTATTTTATGTGGAATATATCTTACATGACAGCACAGGAGGAAATGTGGGCGGCCCAGGTTAATGTGTTTGGGTCAAAATGGACTTGAACATGACAGGAAGCTGGCCTCTTGAGATAGCCAGCCAGCTCACTAGTTTAATATTACACACTCCAGGCTTGATTGCATTGCCTACATAATGGTGAGTGACAAAAATTAGGAGAAACATGAAAGGAATATTTTTTTTTTAAATAAAATTTTTCTTTTATGCTGGTTTACTTTCAAAGCTTGTACACATTGATTTTCACACTAGATCTTTCCCATTTCCTTTACCCACTTCTCACTCCACCCATCAAATTGTGTGACCCTTTGATTAACCCCCCACATTACCTCCCTCACCACCACACCCCCATCCTCACTCCTCTGCTTCCACCCTCCCCATCTTGGATCCTCATACATGTCCTACAATAATGGTCTTAAACAGTATTTGTCCTTATGGGACTAAGTTCACTCAGCATAATGCTCTCCAGTCCCTCCCAAGTCAGGTAGTGATTTACAAAATCATTCCTCCTACAAGCTGCATAGTATTCCATTGTGTGAATGTACCATAATTTCTCAATCCATCTATTGTGGTTGGACATTTGGGCTGTTTCCACGTTCTTGCAAGGGTGAATAATACTGTTATTGAAAGGGAAATTTTAATTTCTCCTCACACAAAAGAACCCGTTCTATTTCCTTTTGAATATGAGAGAGCACAAGGTGTGGTTTCAAATGATTTCTTAGTAAGATTCACTCAAGGTTTATAAATGGGGTATTTTTATTTCTAAGTTGAAAGAGTTGATCTCTGGAGTTGGGCATGACAAGAATGCCAGACAGTGATACTGAGGACCCCTCCCCGGGGGATCCCGAGTGTGCTTGTGTGAGGGTCTGTGTGAAAGGGATAAGTTCAAAACCATATGCAAATTTTTGTGACTTTAGAAATGTATAAAATAATGCCACAGAGAAAATCTTGGCCTTGAATCTGAAAATTAAGATGCTTCACACTGATTAAAAGTATCTTCCTATGTTTTCTATCGTATCTAATCTTATTTGGATGTGTGGAGCAGTTGAATTCTACAAGGTGGTTCTTTTGATTGAGTCTCAGGTATGGACTGTTTGTTTTCTGTTTCATTCACAATTGGGTGTGTGAGCTGATTGTATTTGCCAGATTTAGCTAGCAATGGGATGTTGGCTATAAGCTTCTGGTTTGGAGTTGGTCAGGACCTGGTGGAGGGCCTTGTATTTAAAAGGTGGTAGGGCCCTTGGGCCTGTGGCCCTCCTGCCTGTTTTTAATTGTGTTTGGGACAAACATTCTTCTAAGTGGTCTAGCACTGCTCTGTGCATTTCTGTACAAAGGTAACTTGTGGTTGCTATGGTGCTAAACACTGTGACACTGGTGTGTCAAATGCCATAATGGTTACCCATGGTGGACAGTGTTAGGTGGAGCTTCCCTATTAAAATAAGCTTGGAAGCAGGAGTGGCATCCACTTTCTAAACAGTGTGTTTCTGGAAATTCTATAAAGTTAGAGAAATTATGATAGTTATACAATGAGGTTCAGATCTTTTGTTCATAGGGTCACAGTAAGTCATCACTCCTCAGAACTTAACAACAACAACATTATGCATTTAAAAAATCTATATTGTAAATAAAGTATTCCAGAATCTTTAAGCTTTACAATTTAACAGTCTCTGAAATTATAGTACAAGATATTTTACTTGGGAAATGTATTTAACTGGACTACTTTACTAACATTTTTATAATTTTTCCCTTTAATTTTTTAGCTTTTACTTTGTAATTTGAGTGAAAGTTTACAAAGCATATTTTTTTTATTAATCATTCATGCTCGTTTTGTTCCATAACATCAATGGCAGTACACAATGCTTTTAAGGGAATGTGGTGGAGGATTAACAGGGAGTTAGTTGTTCTACTAACCCAAACACTGCACCACTTTGGACACTGAAACCTACAAACTCTTCTGTAGGATTAAAATGTGTGATCTCCTCAAGTGAATGTGATTTACAGCCTGGGAAACTATAGAGAGCGCTCAGTTGGTCTCAACTAGACAGCAATGCAATGTTTCCTTATACCATTTATTATTACATATTTTCACTTGACATGTTTGCATTTCTACCTTACTCTGTATTGGGAGAATAAACATTCACGTTTTTCTAAACTGCATTTCTATAAACAAATAAGAGAAAGACTTGAAATCTACCTCCCCAAAAGTAACCATTTAAAACCTATAGAGACCAGTTTGACTCTGATATATATGAGTTTGCCAAGAGCTGAAAGTATTTAAAAGCAACTCTAGATTATGTACTTTTGACACTGCTGCACTCTTACTCTACTTGAAAGTGATATAGGAGTAGATTTTTGTTATATTTGCCTAATAACACTCAGCCAAATAATTTTTCCTGTATGCTATGGGAGTCAATTTCTAATTTTTCTCTAAGAAATAAAAGTGGAATTGTCAGAAGAGATAGTTCGACTAAAAATTTTCTGGTCTTTTTCACTGAACATCTATAGGCATTGACCTATAAAAAGTTTCCCGTGTCTATGTGAGTGCTGCTGGCTTAGTGGAGAGGAATAACACTGATGCATTTAACATTGCCTTTGAAAGGGACAGCTTTGACTTTACTTAAGTTTTATTCTTTATGTTTAAGACGGCAGCACAAAATTAAGATTCCTAATCTTTTCATGCACTTGACTCTGCCAGAGAGATGCTACTTAAGGAGAGAAGGGCACTTAAGGAGAGAAGATTACCATGAGGAAATGCTTGAATAGATTTCTATCAGGTGTTTTTGAAGCAAATGAATGACTTGATTGGGCTTCCGCAGAATGTTCTGGGAATCAGGAATATGTTTAACTTGGCTGGTGTTCTGTTTGTTTCCATAGAGTTATTCATCACATTTTGTATTATAGTTCCTGCAAATCTCACATATTTTCTCCCTTTTTTTACCCACCTCAGTGTTTATAATAGCAAATAAAAAAATACAGTATTAATAGAAATCTCCTTCATGGAATGAGTATGAATGGAAGCGATGGCCCAGCATCTCACCTCCTTCTTTTCATTTCAGTTGTAGATTATTAGTAAAACTACTGATTCAATACAACATGTTAAAAGAATCATATTGATGCCATGTGAGGTGTGTTGTCCTCTGGAGGATTTCCACTCTCCTGTGATGAGAATGCATCAGCTTCCTCTCATTTATACACTCAGATATGCTTAAGATGACAAATACTGAGTAACAACACCAGTATATGAAACAGAGACACCCTGTCAGTGTGGAGGGATACATTTCTTTGCTGCTGTACTGCATAACTATTTCTTCTAGTTTAAGATTCACATTGCATACTGCAAGTCTATATATACCATTTTTGCATAACAATCTTGTTATATACACATTGATACGTGCTTCAAAGAAAAGGATGATTGTTGTTGTTCGGTGCCATCGAGTTGAATACAGTTCATAGTGACTGTGAAGGACAGATTTGAACTCTGTTTACCCTGTTCCATTCTCACAATCTCTGACATGCTAGAACACCTTGATGCAGTCCCGATGTCAATCCAATGGGTTGAGTGTCTTCATCTCTATCCTCATTCCCAAAGTATGTGAGATGAAGTTTTATCATTTTTATGTACAAGGAACACTATGGTTGCACCTTCTCCATGACACACCTGATTATTCTTTTGTTAGTCCATGACTGTTTAATGCTTTTCTCCAAAACCACAGTTCAAAGCTATCATCAAATCTTCTGTAATTATTATTCATTATCTAGCTCTCATCGCAAGTGATTGAAATCACCATGACCTTTATCATGTGCACCTTCATGCTTAGACTAATATCATGTGCCTCAATAATTTGGAGAGATCCCTGACTGCGGACTTTCCCAGTGCAATTAGGTCTCCTGATCTTCTGACTGCTAGTGTATTGATTGTAGATACAACTTAGATGAAGTCATTGACAGTTTCAATCTTTTCTCCATTTACCATAATGTTCACTATCAATCCAATAGTGAGAAATTTTATTTTCTTGACACTGAGGTACAACAGGTTTTGAACATTGCAGTCTTTGATCTTCTGTAGCAAAAGCTTCCTTACTTTCATTTAGCAAGTTTTGTCATCAGTCTCATAAAGATTAATGAGTCTTCCTCTAATCTACATGCTACATTTTTCCTCATAGGGTACAGATTCTTAAATAATTTGACCAGGATATAGATTTAATAGGTGTAGAGAAAGATATGACATGGAAGCATACCTTTCTGAAGTTTACACTGCACTTTTCCTGATTTTAAGCCATGCAATATTCCTTTGTTCTGTTTGAACGAAAGCTTCTTTGTCTGGTTTTCACGTGAGGACAATGAGGTGTTCTGGTATTCCTAGTCAAAGAGCTGAACAGAAAATTTCAAAAGGTAACCCGGGAAGACACAGCAAGATACTATAATGAAATGTGCAGAGAGCTGGAGTCAGAAAATCAAAAGGGCCGAACTCGCTCAGCATTTCTTAAGCTAAAGGAGCTGAAAAACAAATTCAAGCCATGGGTGGCAATACTTAAGGATACTTTGGGTACAATGTTAAATGATCCAGGGAGTATCAAGAGAAGATGGAAGGAGTACACAGAGTCACTGCATTAGAAGGAATTGGCTGACACAGAAGAATTTCATGAAATGACATATGAGCAAGAGCCTATGGTGATGAAGGAGGAAGTTCAAATTGTTCTGAAGGAATTGGCAAAAAAGAAGGCTCCAGCAGTTGATGGCATATTTCAACAAACAGACACTGCACTGGAAGAAATCTGGAGGATAGCCAATTGGCCAACTGACTGGAAAAGATCACTACTTGTTCCCATTCCAAAGAAAGGTGACCCAACAGAGTGTGGAAATTATTGAACAATATCATTAATATCACATTCAAGCAAGATTCTGCTGAAAATGATCCAAAAACATTTGGAACAATATGTCAACAGAGAACTGACAGATGTGCAGGCTGGATTTAGAAGAGGTCATGGTACTAGGGATATTATAGCTAATGTTAGATGGATCTTGGCAGAGAGCAGAGAATACCAGAAGAATGTCTGTCTGTGTTTCATTGACTGTGCAAAGGCTTTGACTGTGTGGATCACAACAAGCTGTGGCTGACTCTGACAAGAATGGGAATCCCAGAACACTTGATTGTGCTAATGTGAAACCTATACTTGGACGAAGAGGCAGTCATCAGAACAGAGCAAGGTGACACTACATGGTTCAAAATCAAGAAGGGGTTCCATCAGGGATGTATTCTGTCTCCATACCTTTTCAATCTGTATGCAGAACAGATCATCCGAGATGCTGGGTTGTACGAGGAGGAATGTGGCATCAGGATTGGTGGAAGAGTCGTCAAGAATCTGCGTTATGTGAATGACATAACCCTGCTTGCTGAAACTGAGAAAGACCTGAGGTGCTTGCTGCAGAATGTCAAGGACTGCAGCCTCTTATATGGACTGAAGCTCAACACAAAGATTCTCACCACTGGGCCAATTGGCAGCATCAGTATGAATGGTGAAGAGATTGAGATAACAGTTTTAGTTTGCTTGACTCCACAATCAACACTCTTGGTACAGCAGCCAGGATATCAAGAGAAGAATTGCATTGGGAAAGTCAGCTGTGAGGGACCTCTCAAGAGTGCTGAAGAGCAGCTACGTCAGGCTGAAGACTAAGGTGCGCCTGAGCTAGGCTACAGTCTTCACAATTATGTGCTATGCATCAGAGAGTTGGACAGTGAATAGGGATGATAGAAAGAGAATTGATGTCTGTGGTGCTGGAGAAGAGTGTTGACTATACTATGGACTGCTAGGAGAACAAACAAGTTTGTCCTAGAGAAGGTGAAGCCAGAATGCTCCTTGAGTCAAGGATTCTGAAGCTTCATCTGACATACTTTGGGCATGTTGCAAGTAGGGACTGGTCCTTGGAGAGGGAGATCATGTTTGGCAGAGTGGAGGGGCGGTGAAGGAGAGGAAGATCTTCGGTGAGATGGATTGATTCGGTGACTGGGGCAATCGGGATGAGTGTGTCGGAGACAATGAGATTGGCACAGGACAGAGCAGAGATTAGAGCTGTTGTGCATAGGGTCGCTGTGAGTTGCAAGCAACTCGATGGCACATAACAACAACAACCTTTGACAGGAACAGACCACAAGATCTTTCTCACAGAGAGACACTGGATAAGCTCAAGTTATCAACATATCAGTCAGCAACTGAATACTTGATATAAGTTATACAAGTGTTCAGACCTTTCATTTATAGGATTGCTATCAGTTATATACAACTTGATGACACTTAACAACAACATAGAAAGAGCTCTGTTGGCCTAGTGGATAGAAAGTTATGCTACCAAGCCAAAGGTGGGTGATTTTCATCTGAAGCCCTCAGGCCTGGTTTTAATTGTTTTTGGTCAAACATTCTTCTCAGTGGTATAGCACTGGTTTATTTGTTGTTGTACAGAGGTACCTAGTGGTTGCTGTGATGCTAAACACTGTGACACTGGTGTTTCAAATGTGATAATGATTACCCATGGTGGACAGTGTTTGGTGGAGCTCCTCAATTAAAACAAGCTTGGAAGCAGGAGTGACATCTACTTCCATAATAGCTTTCCTATGAAAAGGCTACAAACATGGAGAAAGAATGAAAGTTATACAGTTGTTCAGGTCTTGCTTTCATATGGTCGCTATGAGTCATCTATGACTCAACAGCACTTTTCAACAACAGCAACAACAACTGAACACTTTTGTTCCACCAAGGAACATGCCAATAATTTTATGTTACCTTATTTGGTTCTTCCTACAAATTTGCCATCAGGAATTTTTGTCTCATTGCACAAATGAAATTACATTTAAAACATTTATATCTTAATATCAAGTGTTTAATGAGACGCAAACCAGGGAGTTTTAAATTTTATCCCTTCAACACTAAGCTTTGTGCTTTCATATGCTACAGTATTTTTGTTTCCTTTCCTCCCTAACCTAGCCATCCTTCCTATCTGAGAACAGTACCTAAAAATAAGCCATTAATAACTCTTCTTGTGCTAGTCATTGTCACATAGTGTCCTCCTTAGTTATTGATTTCCTTATTGTTCCTTTGGGATTTCTGGTTTTATATTCTGTTCTATATGAAACTTTGGTCTTTTCAGTTCAGTGACCTTGCAGAATGCTTTTTTGGACTTCTGGAATTTTAATATTCCACTGGCCTTTCATCATCTTTTTTTAGCTCAATTGACTACATTATTTCCTGTGGACTTGAGATTCTCTCTGCCAGTTTCCAACAGTACCATTAGAGTAGCCACCATCCTATAACATCAGGATTAGAAAGGCACCTTGGTCTCTAGTTGTTGTTGTTTACCAATGAGTTGGAAACAACCAATAGCTGACCCTCTGGTGGGTTTTAAGAGGCAGTTAATTGTAGGAGCAAAGAGTGCCCATCCTTCTCCTCCAGAGAACCTGGTGACCTCGAACTGTGTGCCTTCAGGATTGCAGCATAGCTTCTTGCCACTAGGCCACCAGAACTCCCTATTGGTCACTTGTAATTGTTGTTGTGTACAGCAGAGTTAGAACCAACCCATATCTGACCCTCTGGTGGGTTTTCAGAGGCAGTCAACCGCATGAAGGAGAAGTATAAATTCTAAACTAAGGAGAAAACTCTGACTCAATTGAGGGCCACAAGAAGGAAATATTCCTCTGTTTTGCTTTCTGATTTGGGTAATTTCAAGTCCCCTTCTCATAGTGACCCTTTGTTCAACAGAAGGAAACTCTACCCAAAAGCCATATTCATAGTCTCTGTTATTGTTAGGCCCATTCTAGCAGTCACTGTTACAATGCATCTCATTAGGTGTCTTCATATTTTATAGATTGTATGTATTGAAATTGTCTTGCCAGCCTCTAACAACTAACATGCCTGCATAATTGTCTTCAGTAACTTTTCAGTAAAACTGTATATTGATTTTTTGCAATGAGTTTTAACGGTTGTTGCATCTATCAGATTAGTCATTGAGGAAAAAGTGGTGATGCTGAATTTTATATTATCTGGTGATAATTGGAGTTTAAATAAGATAGTCATAAAAAATGTAAAATTATAACCTTAATACTCTTAATGCCTGCCTCAGAACATTGTCAAAATATAAAATTATTAAATCAAGATAGAAAAGAAAATTCCAAAGAGGATATAATTTGGATAAAATCTCTTTAGTAGGAAGAAGCTTGGAAATGTTTGAGAAATTACATTCATTGTATTTAAGCAAGTATCAATTAAAATGGGCTTCAGCATGGAAGATATTATAAGGATAAATCAAGATATTAATCTGTTGTTCATAGAATTGCTATAGGTTGGAGTTGATTAGGTGGCATCTAACAATAACATATTTACACAAAGAACAAATAGAAGACTGTAAACAGTTGTTATGCATGGCCATAAAAACTATAAAATAAAAATATGATCTTCATGTTAAACATAAAGAAAATAACTTGAAATATTTAAAGGAGTGGAAAGAGTGATGTGACTGGAAAGACTGAAAGAAATCAGCTTAGCTATTGGGAGAGTAGGAAAAAGGTATGGTCAAAAAGAGATGAAGTTATTGTGTGTAGCATGGAATATGAGGAAAACAGTGTGGTCAAGTATAGTATAAAGGAAGCAAATGCCCCATCAACAACATGGAGGTGACCAAGTTTGACTTTTATTGACTCCAAAAAGGGGAACTGTCCCCATCAATAACATCCAAACTAGCAAACAAATAGCTACATGCTCAGACATGGCCTCCCACGCTCCTACACCTACTTGTACTAATCATTGGATCTGGTATTTATTGCAAATTCTCTTACAGAGTTATTGCATTTATTAAGGAAATAGATTGCAGGCAGGGGAGACAAAGGATAGTCCACTACGAAAGTGCAAGTATTGTTGAGCAACAGTTTCAAGCTATTTAACAGCAAGACACAGTTCTGCAATTAGTTCAGACAACTTCTCAATCAACAAATGAAAGTCCAGGTTCAGCCCAGCAACATAAATGGAAATTGACTAAATATGCAATCAAGATGTGTTAATGATAATTGGTGACTGGAGTGTAAAAGTTATAAACAAGAAGGAATGGTATTTGGAGAGTACAGACTTGGTGACAGAAATAGAATAAGTGAATTTTGTTGGTTCAATTTATGCATCATAAATAACTTTTTTTAAAAATTGGAAGTCCAGATTGCAGAAGAAAAATAAACTTGTAGGGGACAGGGGTGGGGTGGGGCAGGAATAAATATTTAGGGAAGAAAACAACGTCAGTAAAAGATATCTGTTTTTATTGGCAATTTAGGGAACATAAAACATGATGAAGCCAAAAAGTAATTGGGAATATAAGAATATAATGTTAAATAAAAAGTATCAATAAAAGTGAGATTGAAATACAACTTTCAGAGCCATTGAAATGTAAGGGTATAAGGGTATTAATAATTGTAAACAAAAATGAAATTATACAGGTAGAGGATATATATCTTAAACAGAAAAAGCAAATGATGAATCAAGAATTCCAGCACTTAATGCCTCTATAAAATTGATAAGACAATAAACTGTGAGGTGGCAAAGTGGTAAGAGGATATTCTGTAGAGTGCCACATATGAAACCTTAGAGGATGGTGTTTCAAGGTTAAAAGAATGATCAAATAACTGTAGGAGTACACAAAAGAAGATTGTCGATGTTTATTGAATTTGCCGCGTGGAGTTATATGGGTGACCATATCAACAACTTTTTAAAGTCACTGAGTCTGAATTCATATAATAATTTGAGAAGTTAGTACAAGGTTAAAAAAAGGACAAGATTAAGAGACAATCCATATACACGCGTACATATAGATAGGTAAATAGATAGAAAATGGATATCTATATCTACATAGGCATAATTTTTCCTGTAAAAGAAGAAAAACAAATTTACTTAATCATTTAACTTAGGTGTGAATTCATGTTGAATTTGTTTCTAATATTCTTGTTTCATTTTGTATCCCTAATGATTTGTTTCTAGTGGGGATACTAACGTGATCAAATTGAAAAGCAATTCTTATTAAAGACGTTCTAACAAACAGGATACTTTGAACAGAGACTCCCAAGATTTTGTTTTCCTTTAATTACCTTTAAACTGAATAACAATCTTCAAAAGTTAATTTATTACATTTAGATGAACATTAATTTGAATTTTATATTTGAGTTAAAATAATTAACTTCTGAAACATTTAATTTAAAATTGTTCAACTTTAAGATAATGAACAATGTACCATAGTTTATATTTAATTTTAATTAGTGCTTTTTTAAAAGATAAGTTTCTAAAAATGTAAAGTGTTTTCTATAATTAGTATGAAATCTCTCCTAATTCAACAAATGCAATTAACCTACCTCCAAAGAATATCATATAGTTGGGAACAAAACTTTATTTGTTAGCAACACATTCAAATTAGACTCACTTTCTTCCATTATTTTTGTAGAAAAACTAAATGGGAAAACAAAACACACAAAAAAATCCATTAAACAAATAACTGAAAATCATTGAAAGTAGGTGTTCTAATACATAAAATGGTGAATGTATTTCATTTTGGGGAAGATCTAGCCTATAGCAATAAATTGTAATTCTGATAGTCTATAACCAACAACCTTCTTCTTACTCTTTATTGAATGTTCACCATGTATGAAAGATAGGCACTATCATGAGATTTGAGTGGCTGTGTACAATGAATTGGGTCAAGATTTTTTCTTCCATCTTGGTTCACCTAGATATTTGAGTAAGTTAGTTCAATAGTAACATAGGTGTTGATATTTAAAGTCAGCTGAATCCGGTCTCTGGCTTCTGGAGGCACGGTAGGTTTGAGGACTCTGGCCATGTGTGGTGGTTTTGGGGGGCCCACAAGGGGGTTGGCAGGGTGGACCTGCCAGATGAACTGGGGGTCTGGGGCAGGGAGTTTGCCAGCATTTGGGTGTGGCAGGATGGACAGACACTGTAGGGCCCTCGGACAGTCTTCCATTGTTTTTGTTCAGGCATTCCTCTAAATCATATAGCCCTGGGGCACAAGTTGTCTTACAGCAGTCACTTGTGGTTGCTGTGATGCTGAACACTGTGACACTGATGTTTCGAATGCGTTAATGGCTGGCTACCCAATGCGGACAGAGAGTGGGGTGGAGCTCCCCGATTAAAACAAGTTTGGAAGGAGGAGTAGCATCCACTTCCATAATAGCTTGCCTCCGGAAACCCTATGAACCTGGAGAGAGGATGAGAGACACCCAAGCTTCGAGAACTCTCCTTCATAGGATCACTATGAGTCGCCTACGACTCGATGGCACTTAACAACAACAACAAACAATAATATAGGTGTTGTTGGGTAGGAACCATTAGGACAGACTGACATTAAGTGGCGAAGAGTATCTTCAATAATTTAAGAGTCATCCAATTTTTTGATAGACCATATGAATAAAAACTGAAGTTTACAGGAGAGCAGACTATGTCTCAAGGCTGTAGCATCAACTCCCGCTAAAGTTTCTACTTGGCCTCCCAAAGTATGAATCGTGCAATTACCAGTCCCAGCAATCACATGAGCCAATTAATCACTTTCAATATATGCCTATGTTTGCTGCTATTGAAGAGTACTGAACATCACATAGACTGTCAAAAAAGCAGACAAGTCTTGGAGGAAGTGAAAGCAGAGTGGTCCTTAGAACCATGGATGGGGAAACATACTTTGGGCATGTTGTTGGGAGAAGTGGCATCCTTGTTCCTCAGCATTTGAAAAACCACCACCACTGAAGTCAGGAGGATCGTATCCCATAGTGACCCTCTGTTGAATTACAAGACTGTAAATCACAGCAAAAGGAGTGTGCCATTCTTTTCCGTGTAGTTGCTAGATTCAAACTGCTGTAGAAGTGCAACCTTTAAGGCAGAAGAGCTGCTTGCTACAGAGTGTGCAACTAGTAGCTTTTGTAAGGTCCTGTGGAGTAAGATTCAGGGTGACGCTGGGAACAATAGAACAGAACCCTGGTCTATTCTGTGCCACCCTAATCCTCTCTGATATACTTGAGCACATTCTTACAGTCTCTGTATTAATCCAGGTTATTGAGGGCATTTCTTTCTTTCACGGACCTTTCCAAGCATGGTATCTTCCTCCAAAGACTTACCCCTTCTAATAACATGCCCAAAGTATATGAGAGATATTTTCACCATCTTTGCCTCTAAAGAACAACCCGGTTACCCTTAATTCAAGATGTATTTGCTTCTTAGGCAATCCCTGGAATATTTTACATTTATCTTTAACACCACAAGTCAAAGGCCTTGATTCTTCTCTTACCATCTTTATTTATTTTCCAACTTTCAGATGCACAACAAGTAATTGAAAAAAAAAGAAACATGGATTGGATCAGGAGTATCTTAGTTTTTAAACTGATATCCTCACTTTGGAGAGGTCTTTGAGAGCAGATTTCCTGAAGCAACATGCCTTTTGGGTTTGTTGTTGTTTTTTTTTTTTTTTTTTTACTTGCTATGCACCAGAGAGGTGGACAATAGGGATGATAAAAGGAGAATTGATGCCTTTGAGCTGTGGTGCTGGAGAAGAGTGTTGAATATACATACCATGGACTGCTAGGAAAACGAACAGATTCATCCTAGAGAGGGTTAAACCAGGCTGCTCCTTGGAGGCAAGCGTTCTGAAGGTTCGTGTGACATATTTTGGACATGTTGCAAGGTGGGACCAGTCCTTAGAGAGGGACATCACACTTTGGAGGGTGGAGGGACAGTGCAGAAGAGGAAGACCCTTGATGAGATGGATTGATTCAGTGACTGGGGTAGTGGAGGTATATGTGTTGGAGACAGTGAGTTTGGCACAGGATACAGCAGGGTTTAGGGCTGTTGCCAGTATGAGTCACAGGCATTGATGGCACATAACAACAACAATAACATGTTTAAAGTAATTGCATTAGGAAAATCTGCTGTAAGGGACCTGTCCAGAGTGCTGAAAAGCAAGGATGTCATCCTAGAGACTATTGTGTGCCTGATGCAGGCCATGCTCTTCACAGTTATTTGCCATGCATCAGAGAGCTGGACAATGAATTAAGATGACAGGAGAAAAAAAAATGATAGCTTTGAATTGTGCTGGAGAAGAGTACTGAACATACCACGGACTGCTAAAAGAACAAACAGACTTCTTCTAGAAAGGGTGAAACCAAGCTCCTCCTTGCAGGCATGGATTTTAAGACTCAGTCTTAGATACTTTGGATATGTAGCCAGGAGGGACCAGTCTTTGGAGAAAGATACCATGTTTGGAAAATTTGAGGGACAGCTCAGGAACGGAAGAGCCTGAATGAGATGAATTGACACCATAACTGATATAAGGAGGTTAGATGTGTTTGAGACAGTGAGATTAGCTCAAGATAGAGCAGAGTTCAGAGCTATTGTGCATGGGTTGCTATGAGTCATAGTCGATTCAATGGCACATAACAATAACAATATTATTTTATCACCTTTCTACCATAGTTTATTTGTGCCTAAAATCTTGCATTTCTATCTTTAGAACAAAGAAATCTCTGTTTAGCAGGACATCCAGTACCCATTGCTGTGGGTCAATTCTGA
The DNA here is from genome assembly GCF_000299155.1 of Elephantulus edwardii. Lineage (NCBI taxonomy): Eukaryota > Metazoa > Chordata > Mammalia > Macroscelidea > Macroscelididae > Elephantulus > Elephantulus edwardii. Next base: position 3,413,898 of record NW_006399909.1, read on the forward strand.
GTCGTGGTGGCTTAATATGTTTCATCAGAGTAGAATTCTGCTCCATAAGGGTTTCAGTGGCTGATGTAAATCACCAGGCCTTTGATGATAGAGGTCAGGACTTTTGGGTTTTGTTTGGAGAGCACATGTTTGCTTGGGTTGTTTGTTTGTTTGTTTGGAGAACACAATTCTTTTTGTTTTTGTTTGGAGAACACAATTTCATCTATAATACCATATTAAAGGGACTCCAATCTCTTATACCCTATTGTGCTATTACTGAACTCAGCTGCTTGTACCATATTGTTCTATCTTGATCAGTTCCAAAGAGCTGAGCCAGTTTCTTTCCAAATCACTTCAAGGTGTAGGGTGGGGTGGACCATGGGCCCCCAGGGGTATCCACATTTATCTCTCCTCAGCCTGATTGTAGGCTTGTACATAGGGTTTTCAGAGGCCTGCTATTTCAGAAGTGGATGGCCAATCCTTCTTCCTAGTCTGTCTTAATCTGAATGTTTAGGAGTATCTGACAGACAGCAATTTGTGGAGCAATGAAAGATAAATCACTCATTGTGGAGTTAACCATAAGTTACAGTGTACTCCCTGCCCTTAGCCCAGTGCCTTGACCCACTTATTTCCCTGCTCCACCCTCCACCAGGATACCCCTTCACTTCTACCAAAAGCCTTCAGAATTAATCTCCCATTGTCCAACCCATGACCTGACAGATTGTATCTGAAGCTTTCTTCAGTCCTGTGACTCCAACAACATCAACTGCTGACATTTTTTTTTCTGTGTTCAGTGTCTCTTAAATTAGTCGTACTGTCTCCGAAGGGAAGGTGATGTGTCCTGTAGAACTCATGCTGGGTAGAGTAGAGGGACAGTGCAGGAGGGGAAGACCCTCTATGAGGTGGATTGATTCAGTGACTAGGGTAATTGGGATGGGTGTGTCAGAGGCAATGCGATTGGCACAGGATAGAGTAGGGGTTAGGGCTGTTGTACTAAGGTCGCTATGAGTCGAAAAGGACTCGATGACACATAACAACAACAACAACAACAACAATAGCCTGATTAGGCTTCATTCTGCCGTTGTCATTTTCACTTTCCACTGCAATTTGACCTGCATAGATGCCACTTCTTCAAATTCCATTTTAAGTAGTGTCCTATTCAAAGGATATATCATCAGCAGCTTTCTTCCTTGCATTCACTTTTTTGGTAGTGATTTCCTATTATTTTTTAATTTAAGCAATAAAATTTACATTGTTATTTCTAATATTTAGAATAATTCAAATTTAGCCAATATTTCTATTGTGTTGTCATCTGTGTTTTCCCAAAAGCTTGATGACTACTTTCCTTTTGATCTTGAAATTTGTGTGGCTGTAAAGTTAGCATATGAATGTGCCGCGGGCTGCTCTAGTCGGGAGGGGTTTGTAAGCCTGAGGTCTAGGGTCTCGAGGAGGGAACACAAAGGTGGATAGAAGTTCGGTGAAGGGATGATGAAAGAACACAAGACAGTCAAGTGATCTTGATGATTTTAATTCTAAGTCATTCTAATTCTCCTTCTTCTTTCTTCCCTTCTTTTCCTTTTCCCTTTCCTTTCCTGCTTATTACATTTTACATGATACATTTATATTCCATTTTTACAATTAGAGGCTTAATCAACAGCCAGAGAAACAACAAAAGTAAGAATAAAATTTACATTATTTTCTTGCACACAGCTATTTTTTTATGGTCATGGTTCCTTGGAGAGCATGAAAGGCTATTTTTTATGGCCATAGTTCTTTGGTAATTGGAGAGCTTGGTAGACAATGGCTTTTCGCTTAAACATTTTTTTAAACCTGTTCTTCAACCTGCTTGGGTTACAAAGTTACAAAGGAAAAAAGTTACATTTTAAATTTAAGCTGATATATTTTACATTTTAGCTGAATTTACAATATTATTTATTTCCATTCAAAAGACAACACTTTTACACTTTCCATTATTCTAGGGGTGATCACTATTTCAGTAAGGCGGTTTTGGTTTATACAAAAGATATTTTGGGTAATAATATCACCTAACTTCATCATTCCAATTTCATGTTTCATGATTTATTTTACCACTTATACCTTTCATAACATCTTCCCTCTGGTCACTTTCAAACCTTTTGAAAAACATATCCCAAAAAACATCAGGGTGTTTTGCATTAAATTCATCATATTTTCCAGTATATGGAAGAGGTTTATCTCTAGGCTCTGGAATTCTGTAAGGGCCTCTCCAATAGAGGGCTGCCACAAACAACCATTACCTAACAAATAAACAATTCTTCCACTTGGTGTTCTCATGGTGAGGGGCAAGGGTTTGGGTTTTTCCTTTGAAGGAGTTCTTATAAGCCCTAGAAATCTAGGAATCTCTGGAGTGGTCATCTCTAGGATTTCCACCATTAATTCTTTTTGTTATAATGCATCCATGAATTCCCTTAAAATCATATT